>NC_085866.1:49046642-49051642 GCF_034702125.1 Engraulis encrasicolus | reverse complement strand
TGTGTGTGTGTGTGTGTGTGTGTGTGTGTGTGTGTGTGTGTGTGTGTGTGTGTGTGTGTGTGTGTGTGTGTGTGTGTGTGTGTGTGTTGTGCGTGTGTGTGTTTGTGCATGTGCGTTCAGAGTAATTCATAAACAGATACTATTGAGCTTTTAATTCTCCTCTTTGCATGCAGAGGAAAACAAACCATGACCCAGCGCAAAACTAGGCTCATCATGGTTGTTATGGTAACAATTCCCTAATAAGCATTTACAGTATTTTGCACATGTTAACCCTTACTTACGGATCACAGTCTTTGCTCTGCATTTCTACATTATTGCTCTCGCAAAGCACCTGAGTGCTCTTGCGGGCAATTTTTTTTCTCACAAAATCCATCAAAAACATTTTTCATTAAATCCATTTGACATATACAGTGTCCCGCTGCTGCACCAGCATGGCATGGTCACAAAGAGGGTCCCCACAGATATGTAGTGCAAGAGGTTTCAGCAGACATTATTCCAACTGTCCTATCATTGGTGGGTGATCCTGGGGGAGGGCCCAAAAGGGGGAGGGGCCAATGTGAAACTCTGCTCCCCATGACGTTGCGAAATCATCAATTAATAATTACTACTATATCTCTGTGCTTTTAGCACACTATTGCTATATTATAATAGTATTAGTGATTTTAATCAGCATTTACAGTTGTTTTTTCCACTGCCGGGGTGCCGCAGTTGGGGGCAGGGCGCTGGAGGGGGCGTTGCCTGGACGGCAGTCATTGTAGGATCCCCAGTCAGTGAGTAGGCAGGTCTGACTTCCCACCAAAGGCAGAGACATCTCTCTGTGTCTTTTCAATCAGTCCTTCCCTCTCAGCCCATCACTCTTGAACCTCATTCATGGATCTCTTTAGCCTTTAACTTTCCCTTGTCACTAAATCACATCCAGAAGATTGTCTCTATCATAGGAATGTCTTCAATCATCTTCTCCTTCCCTCTGTCTTCACCCTCATTCCGCTCTCCTCCTCCTCCTCCTCCTTGTCCTCGTCCTTCTCCTCTCCTCCTCCTCTCCTCTTTCCTTGTCTGTCAGCCATTACTGTTTCTCTGGCAGCTTCAGTGACAGCAATATGGGACGGGGAAGTCAAACAAATTCTGTTCAGCTTATTCACACACAGGAGGTTGACAGCTTACAGACTCACTTGATTTTTACCCTCTCCTTCTCTCTCCCTCGTTTCTCTCTTCTCTCTCTCTGTCTCTCTCTCTCTCTCTCTCTCTCTCTCTCTCTCTCTCTCTCTCTCTCTCTCTCTCTCTCTCTCTCTCTCTCTCTCTCTCTCTTTTTTTTTTCCTTTTCTCCCATGTCATGTAGTAACAGGCTGGATTAAATTTGTCTATGGTTAGTCATGCATTTTTAAAAGTGTATTTTTGAGATGGTCTCTTTACATAATCAACAGGTAGGTGACTCACTGAGGAGCACAAAATAGTCTATGAGACAGGAGAGAAAAACAAACTGAGAAAGACAGGCAGACAGAGAGAGAGACAGAGAAAAAGACAGAGAAGAAGAAGTGGAGGCATTGAAAAGCAATAGAAAGGGAGGGAGGAAGAACAGAGGCAGCAAAACAAAGTGGGGGAAAATAACATCTTTCCATTTCTCTGTCAAAAGGTTGTCATAAATTTGAAGAGGGCAGACAGAGGTGTTGAGTGATAGCAAACACTGGGTCGTCTCACTCAGGCTCTACAAATGGACTTTTTTGAGAAATGGGGGGTAGAGACAGCGAGAGAGAGAGAGAGAGAGAGAGAGAGAGAGAGAGAGAGAGAGAGAGAGAGAGAGAGAGAGGGAGAGAGAGAGAGAAGTGTTCTCATCAGCCTCTCAAAGTCCAACAACACACACAAAACAAATCACACATTTCTTCTGCATCCATTATCCATTCACAAAAAAAGACAATCTCTCCTTTTCTTTTACTCTAGTGTTTGCCTCTTTCACTCTGTCTTCTCAGACACGTTTCTCCCAGACCCTCCTCACACTGTTGCTTGCCTTCTGTGTTTGCATCGCTCCACAATGAACCCACTGACCCCTCACTCTGTTCCTGCTCTACTGTATCCTCACCCCCCTCCCCCCCCCCCCCCCCACACACACACACACATGCAAACACACTCGCACATACGCACGCACACACACACACACACACACACACACACTCCCAGACACACGCTCGCACACACACACACACATACACACCCACCGGGGCCTCAATAGTGCCCTTGTGTTCGGCACCCAAATCCACCGTGAACAATCTCCTCATCTGAGCCCATTCCACCCCTCCCCTCTCCTCATCTCTCCTAAGACCCCTGCCACCCCCACCCTCAAACACACACACATGCACGCACGCACGCACGCACACACGCACACACACAAACACACACCAAAGCCCCATGCCACCCCTTCATGTTACCCCCAGGGCATCCAATTACCCCCCTCTAACTGCCGCGACCAAGGCAAGACCCCCAACCCTCCCTCTCTGGCTCTGTCTTGCTTCTGTATGGGTGTGTCTGTTATGCTCTCTCTCTCTCTCTCTCTCTCTCTCTCTCTCTCTCTCTCTCTCTCTCTCTCTCTCTCTCTCTCTCTCTCTCTCTCTCTCTCTCTCTCTCTCTTACACTCACACACACACACACACACACACACACACACACACACACACACACACACACACACACACACACACACACACACACACACACACACAGAGGCCATGGCGGCAGTTTCCCCTCCACCCAAGTGCACATTAGGCCCAATTTGCTTTAATGGAGCGTGGCGAGCCCGTCATCGGGTTCAGACGGCCACCACACGGCCCTGCTCTGCTCTGCTCTGCTCACCAGGAGCCACCCATGAACTATTGAACTGTTGACCCCCACACCAACTTCTCTCCTCTCATTTGTTCTCCTTTCCTCTCTTCTCCACCATCTCAAAACAAGTGAGCAAAGTCTTTTCCTCCACTCCTCTACCCCTCCCCTCCAATACTCTCTCCAAGATCCACCCGAGTGGCCGAGGTCTTATTGTCTTTCTCATCAACCCGTTCTGCACTTACAAAAATCCAAACAAGTGAGACTTCTTTCTCTCCGTACACACACCCCTCCAGCGTCACGCTATTGGAAAGTAAAAGGTTTCCAATCCTCAAGGTTTAGAAGATATCGTCCAAGGCACTCTTCATCTTCATCATTAAAAAGCGTTTAATTAAACTGAGCTACTGAGTTCATGGTAGAACACATTAAAATTGCCAACTTCTTTTGGCCTGCGATTGCCTTCATCTGCGCTTTATGATGGCAATTTGAATGTATTCTACAATGAACTAGCGCAATTTAATTAAAAGCTTTTTAACAAAGAAGTCATTGAAAAGCTAACTACCATGGTTAAACACTATAATGACGTAACACAGGAAAGTTAGTAATGTACTACGACTTGTTCATGGCCATTCTGGTAATGGCAAATGTATAACGCCTTGTCTTAATGGGCTAAAACTGTTCCAAGTTGTTAACCAAAGAACACCACTGAAATGAACACTGATGCCCTCTGACCTACAACTTCTCAATCCCCACTCTTTCCTTAACCCCCTAACCCCGTCTCCACCATCCCAAATAAGTGATCAAAATCTTTCTCTTTCGCCACACACCACTTCCCACCCACTTCTTCCTATCATCCAGAAAAGTAAGTCTTCTCTCTCTCCTTTCACCCCCATTCTCACCAGCCAACTAGAAACCAAAGCCCTGTCTCCCACTATTGTCCACCAACCAATCAAGGGACTAGTCTTCGCTGTATCTCTATCTCTCTGCGTATAGCCTGACCGTCCTTTCATTCCCATCCCAACGAGTGACCCAGGTCCCCTCTTTCTGTCCTTAGCCCTCCCACCCCTCCATCCCTCTACCATCCAAAATGTTGGCCAAGGTCACTTCTCTTTCTCCTCATGTGCCCACTTTCCACAATAATGGCTGTTCTTTATCTCCATGCTCACCACACTTCCTCCATCTCCACCACCACCACCCACATGGGGTTAATTAGTTCTCCTCTTACCATCCACCCTCCACCATCCAAACGGTTCACCGAGATCTCCCCTCTCTCTCTACCCTGCCACGACTTGCCTATGGGAAGATGGTATCACATCTAGCCAGGAGATCTGTATCATAACTAGCAGTCTTTATAGTCCAACGTCATGGTCATTTTGTTCTCATTGTCGCTGGCTGTGTCTCTGCTCTTGGGGATTCTTCCGGACATGGTCACTGCAATGTCATTAGGCCATTCTTTGTGGTACAGCCATTCATTCCCTTCTTTCTGTCTTTCACCTCTTTTCTCTCTGTCTCTCACTTCCTTGCCATTTCTATCTATCTATCTATCTATCTATCTATCTATCTATCTATCTATCTATCTATCTATCTATCTATCTATCTATCTATCTATCTATCTATCTATCTATCTATCTTGCTCTCTCTCTCTCTCTCTCTCTCTCTCTCTCTCTCTCTCTCTCTCTCTCTCTCTCTCTCTCTCTCTCTGTCTTTCTCTCTCTCTCTCTCTCCCTCTCTGCCTCTCTCCGTCTCTCCCTTCTGTTTTATCACACTTTCCATTCATCTCTGACCCTAAGGGGCATTTGTCTTTCATCTGTGTGGAGATGAGAGGAATGGAGAGAAAAGAGCAATCTTCTCTCCCGTGGGTTCCCAAACGATCGGCCCTGTACCGAGAACAATCAGATGTTCTCTCCTCTCTGTGCTGGCCTTTCAGACCCAGATTAAACCCCCAGGGAACAGGCAGCTGGAGTTACTAGTGGGGAGGATAGAGGTGGAGGGGAAGGGGGGGGGTGATGAGGGGGCGTGCGTGCCTACATGTGTGCCTGCGTGTGTGGTTGTGTGTGTGGTTGTGTGTGTGCCTGCGTGTGTGCCTGCGTGCCTGCCTGTGTGCCTGTGTGTGTGCCTGTGTGTGCCTGCGTGTGTGCATGTGTGGTTCTGCAGGTGCGTATGTCTTTTGAAAAATGGCTGTAGGTTCTGTG
>NC_085866.1:49034142-49041642 GCF_034702125.1 Engraulis encrasicolus | reverse complement strand
CGACAGGGTTGGCAATGGGGTAATATCAGGTATGCGGCGGATTAGCATTTTACCTGCCTCCGGTTTGTAAATGGTAAATGGTAAATGGTAAATGGACTGCATTTATTTAGCGACTTTCCACTCCTTCGAGCACTCAAAGCGCTTGAAATTGTATGCCTCACATTCACCCATTCACACTCACATCCACGCACCGGTGGCAGTGGCTGCCAAGCAGAGTACCACCCTGCCACCAGGAGCAACTTGGGGTTGAGTAACTTGGTCAAGGACACATCGATGGGGTTAGGCAGACTGGGGCTCGAACCTTCTGGTTGCCGAACGGCTCCTCTAATACCTGAGCCACCACCGCCCCAGAAAGTTCCCAATGTTATTTGGCATAGGCATTTACATTTGACATGAATTTAAGACAGACTTGACGATAAGAAGCTAATGTTGCCAAGTCGGAACTTTGATAACTATATAGTGGGGTCGTAATAGGCTCAGTCATTTCAAATTGATGTTAAAGTTTGGTTTTCACTTCCAAGTTGAAGTTTATGGTCTATAGAACAATTTGAGTTCGAGTGTCAAACACACAGATAACAAAATGCCCTGCGGGGGGCGCTCTAAAATATATAAACTGCTATAACTTTTGATTAGTTAAACCAAATTTAACATATGAGGTATGTATGGATTCAGCCCAAAGAGGAGAAACCGGTGAGCTAAATAGTCGGTTACCAGATTAAAGACACACTATGTAATAAACACACTTTTAGCCAATGGACAGCTAAATCCGGGATTTTTAAGATAAAGGGTGGAAATGCCCTCCAAGTTGCAACGGAACATAATTTATTGTTACAATTTATTGTAAATAAAGCCTGGGTTATCACTTAACTTGATTTGTTCAGAATATCCCTGAAGCACACAGATACTTAGGATACATATACACAAATATAGCTGCATAAAGCCTATGTGATATTTAGCACCCAACTTGCAACTTTGAGTTTATGAATTTAGGATCCTGAGTACCAGCTTTTTTTTCAATCAAGCCATCATTTTATTCACAACTTAAACACTTTATATCTGGAAGAAAGTAAATCAATAATAATAATAATAATAATAATAATAATAATAATAATAATAATAATAATAATGATGATGATGATGATAAATACTATGGGGAACATCATTTTTTCCTGCATTCAAAAAGTAAACAGAAGACCATAGGGCTAACATTTATTCCAATACTCCACTCTACAATAACTATGACAGAGAACAGATGCAAAAACAGTCAGTGGTCAGTCTTAGAAATTGTATGTGCACTTGCACAGACGTGTGGACTTCATGCACTTGCACCGAGATCTGGCAGGTCTATTTGTACAAGTACTAGTACAGCTGCACTTCACCTCTAGTTGGAAAACATCTTTGGCAACTGCATCTTTGGTAGTGTCGTCCAAATCTGGGAACTGTTCATTTGTTACCAGATTGGCAGGCATTTCTGCCAAATGCAGATAATAAGACCGGTTATCATTCCTGTCAACTACGCTGGTAACAAATGGACAGTTCCCAGAGCAGATGATTGTGTCTACCATGTATGAAATAGTCCTATAGTATTATTTAGTATGCTTGCCAAAGGCCTCTGTTTGCCCCCAGCAAGCATACTAATTGTTCTCCAACAGTTTATTTAGTATGCTTGCGGGAAAGCATATTAATTGTTCATCAACAGTTTATTATTATTCTACATTTTTCCATTCACCTCGGCATATGGGAATCGCCATTCATTAGTACGGCAGCTTTGAATCGTTGCAGTGTTCGAGATAGAGACACGGTTCAAGTGCCAAAACGAACGGCTCAAAAAGGGCTCTGGGTGGAGTATTTTTCGCTGGCCTACCCCCTTTCATTCGTTCACCAGACTTGTTTTTCCTCAGTTTTCTCTCTGTTTCCCCCCTCATTGAAATGAATGGTAAAATGGTCAAGATGATAATGTCACACACTGTGGCAGTTAGAGTGAGAGGTGACCTGTCCTGGGGTTTTTAACTAGGTATCAACTAGGTAAAGGCATTGTCAGAGAGGTATTGGCTCTGAATACAAACTGTGTGAAGATCAAAAGCCAACTCTTAAAAATGTTTCAAAGAGAGCAGTTTTAAAATCCATATGATGTGTCCCCATTCACTTACAAAAAAATGTGTGAACAGCTCAGCGCATAGGCCTGAATATGTCATTTTTTTGACTGAACCATTTGGCCAAGAAAAGTGATCTCAGCTTTGACATGAAGAGCAGGTTTGTGCTATTTGTGTGTCAATATCATGTCAACTTGCAAAACTTTTGGAGATATGACAGCGTAAAAATAAGGCTGCACATATTACTCAGCTATTGACTGCCAAACTGTCACCTTTTAGAATCTTCAGTCAGACACACACACACACGCATGCAGCCTTGTAGAACTTTCTCTCTCTCTCGCACAGAGACACACACATACACACACACACACACACACACACACACACACACACACACACACACACACACACACACACACACACACACACACACACACACACACACACACACACACACCTATCTCTTTCCCTCGTGTTTCTCTGTGTGTATACAACAGCTCTGTGTGTGTGTGCATATTCCGCAAGCATACCAATAGCATTGTCTCTCCGGAAATGCAGTCTTATTATTATTATTATTATTATTATTATTATTATTATTATTATTATTATTATTGATTTATTTTCTTCCACATATAACTTTTTTTTGTGATTTTATGTGTGAATAGAATATGGCTTCATCGAAAAAAGTTGATACTCATGATCCTAAATTCATAAACTCAAAGTTGCAAGTTGGGTCCTAAATATCACATAGGCTTTATGCAGCCATATTTGCGTATAGGTATCCTAGGTATCTTTGTGCTTCAGGGATATTCTGATCAAATCAAGTTGAATGATATACCAGGCTTTATTTACAATAACTTGTAACAATAAATGATGTTTCATTGCAACTTGGAGGGCATTTCCACCCTTTATATTAAAAAAAACCCCTGAATTTTGCTGTCCATGGGCTTAGTGTGTTTATGACATAGTGTGACTTTAATCTGGTAACCAAATACTTAGCCCACCAGCTCCTCCTCTTAATGCTGAATCCATGCATACCTCATATGTTAAATTTGGTTAAACTAATAAAAAGTTATAGCAGTTTATATATTTTAGAGCGCCCCCCGCAGGCCATTTTGTTATCTGTGTGTTTGACACTCGAACCCAAATTGTTCGATAGACCCTAAACTTCAACTTGGGAGTGAAAACCAAACTTTAACACAAATTTGAAATGACTGAGAAAAAATGCACATGCCTACGACCCCACTAATATTGGTCATCTGCTGTGAGCTAAATGAGTTCCTGCTGCAAGCACTAGCCATATAGGAAACTTCAGCTCGAGAGTAAGTTTTGAATAAGCAATAGTAATCAGACTTTTGGTAAAACGTTTGGTAAGGAGTGAAAAACTGTATCAGGGCTTGTAGAGAAATATTTCAAACGTCTCTGTCAGACGTGTGTGGTGGTTACCATGGGTTACCATGGGTAGGTCAGTGACATTAAACACAAATATTATGTTCACAAGAAAAACGGTGACTTGCAAACTCAATTGCTAAATTTTAAAAAGGACTAGATTAGACTAGATGAGCAAGAGGATGCAGACCTTGTTGTCTGTGGACGACAGCTTGGAGATGGCCTGCAATATGCAACTACCGTATGTACAGTATACTATAGTACACTCCAGTATGCAAAGGGCCAGGACTAGAGACGTAGATCTGATTAGGTGATGGAGAGGCTGCAGACCCTGCTCTCTATAGACAAATTGGAGAAGGTCAGAGCTTTCCTATACTTAAACTTAATGATGTTAGACCAGATAAGGAACAGGCTCCAGTCCAGACCATGCTGTTCTTGGACGACATCATGGAAAAGGTCAGACCATATTTAAAGAAATGTTAAAAATGAAGTTAGATTGAATTAGATTAATATCATGTCTATTGTCCCAAAATGAGGCCTCTAACCAAGCATGTATAGCAAAACAATAGCAATTATTATTACTCGTTATCAACCATTTATCGCAATAAACAAAAGTGTTATCTCGGAATCAGAATGATTTTTACGGAGCTGGATTAAATTACATTAATGTCATGTGTGTTGTCCCAAAGTAGTCTAACCAAGGAATTAGAGCAAAAAAAACATGATAGTGCAGAATTGTATCTCCTTATTTCCCTAGACCATGCAAAGGAACTAAATCAGAACTAAAATGACTTTTTAGAGAGCTAGATTAACATTATATGTATTGTAAGGCCTCTAACCAAAAAATAATAAGGATCATCATATAATATCATCTCGCTTTCTTCATTCATCATTGACAAAAGCATCGGGAAGGTCAGTCAAAGCAAAGGGACTAGACAATTGGACTAGATGATTTTTCCACTGCATGAAATTAAATTAGTGTTATGCTTTTTGCCCCAAGGGAAGACCAACAAACCAACATAAAGCAGTAATTATAATAATAATTGTAAATAATATTACACATTAGACGAGAGGGGAAACACTCTCTATCTGCAATAACAACAGTGTGGAAAATGTCACACCATACAACAGACACAAACACCCACAATGGCCATTACACGTAGATTTATATTAGATTGGAATAAGATTACCATTATATACTGAGGTGATTAAATTATATCAGAACAGATTCAATTGTATAACCAATGTTGTCCTAATGAAAATAAATGAAGCGATGATGGTGAAAAGGTTGCCAATGCATGATTTAAATAAATCAGTAACACTTTCCATGAAACCTCAAAGTGTGAGAATCAGCGTAGGCTCCAAATTCACCAACCTTGTGAGGCAGCTCAGACAGACACCCACAGTGGTATATAGTCCACAACTTAAGAAAACCAGGCCTGCCACACAATGCGTGTACAAGGACCAGTGATGGAGGTCTAAAGATAGCTATGGGAACAGAAATAGGTTACACCAGCCAAACAATACCCACACCTGATGCTGTTGCTCCAGTTCACCTCCCTGCTTTTCAGCCGTTGTTTATCATCCAGAGAGAAGTGTGCCCTGTAGTGTTTTCAAAAAAGAGGCTGAGCTTTATAAATGCTTTATAAATAATTGTTGTTATAATTCATTGCACTAATGCAAGAAGGAGTAATTATCTCAGCCAAGGTGTGATCAGTACGTCTGTTTGTGTGTTTGTCTGTTTCATCTGTCATTAAAATAAGTAAAGACATGACGGATCCTTATGATTTTTTTTATTGTAGGTCCACTGTGTATTGATACTGTCACTGCATTCTCCTTTAGTTTTACTGGCTCTTTAGTTACAAATCTCTCCACTTATCACCTGGATGCAATGTTTGACTGAATGTTGGATGTAGGTGCCTACCTTCCTACTTGTAATTCTATTTATTTATGCTATTTATTGATGGAATGTTGGACTGTCAAGCTTTCAAAGACTTCAGTTTGCTTTGAATAATCTCAGTCTGTGGCAAAGTAGAGAGCGAGTGGCGGAGGAGAGAGGTCACGGAGACATTTGAGTGTGTGGCGAAAGCTAGTCTATTTTAGGACAAATTAAGTTTTCTGCACTGAAGTGAACTGAACTGTGCGGATGCTGTCTGTGTGTGGCTGCCTGTAGGTGTACAACATGCTGGTGGAGACAGGCGAGTTGGAGAACACCTACGTGATCTACACGGCTGACCATGGCTACCACATCGGCCAGTTTGGCCTGGTGAAGGGCAAGTCCATGCCCTACGAGTTCGACATCCGGGTGCCATTTTACATACGCGGACCCAACATAGAGGGAGGGACCATGTGAGTGTGGTTTTCTGCCTCTCTTTATTTTGCATTTCTCTCTTTCTTTTTTTCTTTTTTTTCCTGTTTCGCTATTTCTCTGTTTCTCTGTTTCTCTCTCTCTCTCTCTCTCTGTCTCTCTCTCTCTCTCTCTCTCTCTCTCTCTCTTTCTCTCTCTCTCTCTCTCTCTCGCTCTCTCTCTCTCTCTCTCTCTCTCTCTCTCTCTCTCTCTCTCTCTCTCTCTCTCTCTCTCTCTCTCTGTTTGTTTGGAGTATGTGTGGGCTTGTACATTTGTCAGTGTGTGTGTGTGTGTGTGTGTGTGTGTGTGTGTGTGTGTGTGTGTGTGTGTGTGTGTGTGTGTGTGTGTGTGTGTGTGTGTGTGTGTATGTGTGTGCGTGCGTGTGCGCGTGCGCGTACACGTGCGTGTGTGTGTGTGTGTGAGTGCATGTGTTTGTATGCTGTACGTGTTGTGTGTTGTGTCTGAGTAAGCACACGTGCACGTGTTCCACTCGCTCTCATTTTCCCTGGAGGATTGTCCCAAGCCACGAGCAGAGCACTGATGGGAGCAAATGGATGGGATTAAAGAGACAGACCGCTGGAGCCAGAAACATAGAGAGCAGAGGAGAGAGAGAGAGAGAGAGAGGGAGAGAGAGAGAGAGAGAGAGAGAGAGAGAGAGAGAGAGGGAGAGAGAGGGAGAGAGGGAGTGAACGAGAGATAGAATAGGAGATTGAAGGAGGGAAAGAAAGAGGGATACATAGAGAGATTGAGGAAGCAGAGAGGAAGGAGAGATGATGGATCGGGCCAAAGTTGGAGGAGAGAGAGGAATTGGAAGAGCGGAGCGTAAATGCAATAATGATGTACAAATGCAGTGAAACCGTCTCCCTCTTGGAGAGCAGGCTGACGTGGAGCACATCTGCGTTGGGTTGGCCGCTCTGACAGGATGACAGGACTCACCAGTTTGCAATGCTCTGGGCTCTGAAACAGAGACATAAATACACAAACACATAAACACACACACACATGCATGCACGCAGGCACGCAGGCACGCATGCACACATGCACACACGCACACATTCACATACATGCATACACGCACGCATGCACACATGCATACGTACATGCATACACGCACGCACACACATGCAAACACACAGACATAGATGCGTGTGTGGACACACCCACACACACACAGGCCCATGTCAAGGCTCACACTCACACTGATATTTGTTCATATACACACTGTACACACACACACACACGCGCACACACATACACACACACACACAAACACACACACATGCAAGCACACACATGCAAGCACACAGACATAGATGCGTGTGTGGACACACCCACACACACACACAGGCCCATGTCAAGGCTCCACAGTCTTTGGCTTGTAATGTATCACTGCACCAGCTGTGGGCCTCTCCACAACCTGGTTCTAATGCAGCCTAGATCTGGGTACAGGACTCTCTGTTCCCCTGTCAACTTGCCTTGGTCTATGGTCAAGAATCTGACAAATACTAACACACAAGTAAAGTCCAAGGTGACCAGGAGTGCATTTCTCGAAACTACTGCATTGCTAACTACATTAGCTACTTCGTTGTTTGAAATGCAATTTCCCATTGACAACTACCCAAGTTGCTAACTGGTTAACAACTACGCTTTCGAGAAACACACCCCAGAGCT
>NC_085866.1:49026642-49029142 GCF_034702125.1 Engraulis encrasicolus | reverse complement strand
TGTTATTGCTGAGAGCCCACACACCTTATCTATGGAGGTCTCTTGCATTTTTGCGGCGTTGAGCTCTGGCGGGCCCCTATTGCAGACACGAGGAGGTGGGAGGTGGGAGGTGGGAGGTGGGAGGTGGGAGGTGGGAGGTGGAAGGTGGGAGGTGGGAGGTGGGCAGGCAGAGAGAATTACTGAAAGGAAATGATAAAGGTCTGCAACACTGTTCTGTGCACCCCAAAAGTTCATGGCATGGCATAACGTTTCAGACACTCAGTCCTTCATCAAAGTGCAACAAATCGTCATGACATGAATTTTTTGGGGGACACAGTCTGAATTTCATTGCCAACTCATGTCTCCAGTAATGGCCAGGATCTCGGAAAGGACATTTTTTTTTTTTTTAAACTGCGTTGCCAACTTGTCAGGTATTGCAAGTCCAGGGTGGCGTGATCAAAACAACCGCATGTTGAAAATCTCCTTTAAGACTTTGCAGCTGTTGAATTGCCCTGCTCTCCCATGGGTAAAATGTCCCTTTAATTACGATACAATGCCAGTAATAGTGAGTGAAAAAGACAAATTCGTAAACCCATTGTACCATGTTCTTGAGAAGGCATATATATATATATATATATATTAGGTATCAGATGACACGTCTGTTGATGATGAAAACCTAAAAAAACATTACAATTTAAATGTGACGAACTAAAACTGGAGCTCTGCTGTTCCTCCTCCTGTCTGGGAGTACCCCTGATAGCATCTTAGTGTCGCATCCTTGAGAGCTGACCTCCCCTTGGCCCAGACCAAACACACGGCTCCACACAACGCCAGCCAGTCACCATAGCAGCCACTGAAATTACACTCCAGCATAAAGCCATCGAGACAGACACCACCTATAGGCTACCTCCATTGCCCAGGATATTGCTTTTAGTTACAAGGGGGAAGTTGAAGAGGAAGAGAGGTAAAACAGGGGTTGGGAGGAGGAGGAGGAGGAGGAGGAGGAGCGAAAGAGAAAGAGAGAGGAAGACGGGAGGAGAAGACATGCCACTGAGATGCGGTACAAGCTACCACCATTCACAGAGATATTGCTTTTAGTTATAAGAGGGGAAAGGGGGATGACGGAGGAGGAAACAGAGGCGGAGGAGGGGAGGATGAACAGAGGAAGAGAGGAGGAGAGGAAATGCCTCCCAAAAGCAAAAACGTCAAGAGCTACCTCCATTCGTCAGGATATTGCTTTTAGTTACATGGGAGGGGAAAGGAAGAAAAAGAAGAAACAGAGGTGTGGGACAGGGGGAGCGAAAGAGAAAGGGGGAGGTGGAAGGGAGGGAGGAGAAGAGCTACCAAGCTACCACCATTTGATATGATATTTCTTTTTTGAAGATAGAAGAGGGAATGGGAATGGGGGGGCAGGAAAGGAGGGAGAAGAGAGGTGGAAGAGAGGAGGAAGAGGCGAGAGGAGGAGGAGAAGAAATGCCTCCCAAAAGCAAAGGGGTGGAAGAGAGTCATCCATCTGTGTCCTTCCTCATCATGTCAACACGGGTTTAGCCTCTAATAACTCTGGGCTGAGGCCTGCCAAGGAGGAAAATGGAGAAAAACGAGAGGATGAAGAGAGAGAGAGAGAGAGAGAGAGAGAGAGAGAGAGAGAGAGAGAGAGAGAGAGAGAGACTTGGAGAAAGGAGAGGAAGCAGAATGAAGGGGCAATGAAGAGAGTTAAAGTGAGAGAAGAGGAGAGGAGGGAGAAAGGAAGTAAGGGAGAGGTAAATAGAGAGAATGAGGAAGGAGAGAGGGAGAGAAGCACGAGAGAGAGAAGAGGGGGGGGCAAGGGAGGGAAAGAGGGGGGAAGTTGGTGACAGGCTGAAGTGGTGGATGGCAGTATGGGGTGAAGATCAGAGGAAAGGGGAAATGGAAAAAGGGCGAGCAGAGGGAGTGACTCTCTTTCTCTCTCTCTCTCTCTCTCTCTCTCTCTCTCTCTCTCTCTCTCTCTCTCTCTCTCTCTCGCTCTCTCTCCTACTCCTTGTTCCTTTCCTCTCTTCTTCTCCTCCTCCATCCCCTCTTCCTCTATTCTCTCTCTCAGCAGTCTCTCTGTAATCACAAATAAATAGCCTCTCCTGGCCGTGAAATTGGCTGGCATGGAGAGGAGAGGAGAGGAGAGCAGTTGTTGGTGTGTGTGTGTGCAGGGAAGCTGACAGGGGGTGACAAAAGGGTCATTTTGTCCGGGGCCCAGGAAGAGAGGGGGCCCAAAATTGGGTTTTCATTACATTCTATGTATTGGATGGGGTGCCCATCCAGATTCATTTTGCACTGAGCCCAACAAAAGTTCTCAGCAGCCTTGTGTGTGTGTGTGTGTGTGTGTGTGTGTGTGTGTGTGCGTGTGTGTGTGTGTGTGTGTGTGTGTGTGTGTGTGTGTGTGTGTGTGTGTGTGTGTGTGTGTGTGTGCCTGCGTGCCTGCGTGCCTGCGTGCCTGCGTGCCTGCGTGCCTGCGTGCGTGTGTTGAGAGGGGTAAAGGGCGGCTGGAGAA
>NC_085866.1:49019142-49021642 GCF_034702125.1 Engraulis encrasicolus | reverse complement strand
ACAAGAAGGGCAAAGTGTGGAGGGACTCCTTCCTGGTCGAGCGCGGGTGAGTCAGCACTGTTGTTTGTTTCTACCATGTATAGTACATGTGGATTTAATTCATGTCCATATGCTTTTAGATATAAGTACTTGTAGTATGAAATAGCATATTTTAATTAATGTCCACATGCTTTTAGATATAAGTAGTATAAAATAGCACATTTTAATTAATATCCATATGCTTTTAAATAGAATTAGTATAAATAGCACATTTTAAAATGGTGCATTCAAAAGTAAGAGTGAGCACAATACAAAATATTAAAAAGGTACAAGTTGTTGCACCAATACCTGCTCACAGTAAAGCAAATATGTAGCAACTTTAAAAAGTCTAGGTGACTAGAGCATCAATTATCAGTGACATATGTATCTAAGCAACACATGTGATCAAGGCTGTACATTTTGCAGCCAACCAGCCAAATGCTGGTGAAAACTCAGTTTGACTGTTACATAAGAAAACTTATTAGCCATTTTGACTGGTAGAGAGTGTATGTGTGGCTAGTAAGATTGAACATCTACTAGCCAAATTACCTACTGATGAAAACAAGTTAATTTATAGCCCTGAACGTGATTAACACCAACTAGTTGACTGGCACTCTACAACCATGTGTTTTAGCTTACATTACACATTTGAGGTGATGCTTCTTCCACGTTTGGTGTCTTAATACCTGTTAGATAGGGAACTGACTACAGTATAATGTATACTTTGACTTTAACATATAAACAGATGTTCAATGTTCGTCATCAATGCCAGCACACACACACTTGTGTACACATGTGCCCACACATGCACAGGCTTTCATAACACACCTGCTGTTGTGGCATTTACTGTCGTGACACACCTGCAGTCGTGACACTGTCAAGCCCTCGTCATTACCACCTCCAGACACGCATATAGCTGCACACACACATACATGCCAAAACACACACACACACACACACACACACACACACACACACACACACACACACACACACACAAACACACACACACACACACACACACACACACACACACACACACACACACACACACACACACACACACACACACACACACACACACACACACACACACACACACAGGGCTGCTGATAGTAAAGGGGCCCCCGTACAATGCATACAATATAATGAGGACCCATTTCTGGGCCCCCTCTCTCCTTGGGCCCAGGACAACATACCTATTTGCCCCCTCACCCCCCCCCCCTTCCTCTTCCCCCTTCCTCCCCTGTCGACTCCCTGCACACACACACAGCCCACAAACACACACACACACACACACACACACACACACACACACACACACACTCCACCCACACACACACACACACACACACACACACACACACACACACACACACACACACACACACACACACACTTGTCCCTAAGGCAGCCACAAGGCACCACAAAGCAGCCGCACTGTCCTCGGGCAGTAGACAGTGTAGTATCCCCGATCCCCACACAGCCGTGAAGCACAACCGCATACAGCTCCAGGCCTGGCCTCTGAGCACCCGGTGGCATGTATAGGACACAGGACACACACACACAGTCTCTCTGTTTCTTTCTCTCTCGCCTCATGCATTCATATATCCCACCCAGATGCACACATGCACAAACACACAGCACACACATAGAGCATACATGCTTACACCTCACACCCCTCACATACACACTCACAACCAATGCCTTGCGGGCCTGCTGTTCCTGGGTCCTGGCGTGCCTGCATCGCCTGCGTGCCTGCGTGCCTGCGTGCCTGCGTGCCTGCTGCGCGTTGCCGGCGTGCCTGTGCCTGCAGTGCCTGCGGGCGTGTGTGCGTGCGTGCGTGTGTGTGTGCGTGCGTGATGATTGGTGGCTTCTCTGCGGCGTTGGTAGAGGACACGGCCAGCAGCAGTAAGGTCACAGCCATATCACCCAGACCCACAGAGAGAGAGAGAGAGAGAGAGAGAGAGAGAGAGAGAGAGAGAGAGAGAGAGAGAGAGAGAGAGAAGAGAAGAGAGAGAGAGAGAGAGAGAGAGAGAGAGAGAGAGAGAGGGAGAGATTTGGGGAATATGGTAGAGAAAGAAAGGCATATAAGCCGGAGAGAAAGAGGGAGCAAGAAAGACAGAGAGAGAGAGAAAGAAATGCAGAAAGAGATCGATACAGATGGGGATATATGATAGAGAAAGGGAGAAAGGCATAAAGGCAGGAGAGAGAGACAGAGAGAGAGCAAGAAAGAGAGAGGGAAAGTGAGAGACCACCAGCTTCTTCCTCTCCCCCTTGTAACGAGTGAGTGAAAGTGATGGAGAGAGAACGAAAGGCAAAGTGAGAGAGGGAAGGGGGAAAGAGATGGAGAGAGAGAAGTCTGACAGGGGAGGAGAGAGAAAGGAAAGAGAGCATGGAGTGAGAACGATAGTGCCGGTTGACTCCATTTTGCACTCCCCGCCTCCTCGTTGGAAACAGAGCGATTTAACAGAGACCAGAT
>NC_085866.1:49006642-49009142 GCF_034702125.1 Engraulis encrasicolus | reverse complement strand
CTTGTTGTTGACACTTGGTCCACATGACATCTCAATAAAGGAATATTACACATCAAATGTATCTCTCTATCTCCCCTCCCCCACACAGAACTCTCTCTCTCTCTCTCTCTCTCTCTCTCTCTCTCTCTCTCTCTCTCTCTCTCTCTCTCTCTCTCTCTCTCTCTCTCTCTCTCTCTCTCTCTCTCTCTCTCTCTCTCCCCCCCGCCCTCCCATTTACTCTTTCACCCACTCCCACATTTAAATAGAGGAGCTTGGGGAGTGATTGTTCCTATTAGTTGATGCTTAGGCCATAGGACGGTTGAAGTAAAGGAAATGTACATATTCTCTCTCTCTCTCTCTCTCTCTCTCTCTCTCTCTCTCTCTCTCTCTCTCTCTCTCTCTCTCTCTCTCTCTCTCTCTCTCTCTCTCTCTCTCTCTCTCCACAGAAATGGCAGTGTGTGGAGGATGCCACGGGCAAGCTGCGCCTCTACAAGTGCAAAGGGATGTCCAACTCCTCTCCGCTGCGTAAGAACCAGAGTGGCTCCAGCATGAAGGCTCAGCTCTACCAACGCAGCAGCAGTAGCAGCAGCAGTAGCATCAGCACCAGTACCACCACCACCACCATCACCACCACCAGCACCCGCACCTTCGGCCCACCCGACGGCTGCAACTGCCGGCTGCCAGTCTACCGCCCCAACCCCTTCAAGAAGAGCAAGCTGCTGTCCAGGAAGAGTAAGCCTGAGTTATTACATTATTACATTATTACATTATTACACTACATTATATTACATTTAGCCAACGCTTATTTATCAAGAGCGAATAACAGTTATTTAGGTACAGGGTATTTGTTACAGGCCCTGGAGTAATGTGGGGTTAGGTGACTTGCTCAAGGGCACTTCAGCCATGGATGAAGGTTCTGGTAAGGGTGGGATTTGAACCTCAAACGCTCTGATTTAAAGGCCAGCACTCTAATCATTGAGCTATGGCTGCCCCATATTAAATTACATTGCATTCGGCAAACGCTTTTTAACCAAAGCGACTTAAAATCTAGGACATACTCATAGTCATCAGTTATTATATTAGTAGAGCAGAGTTGTTACATTAGCGTTTCTCAACAGGGGCTCTACAGCCCGCCAGGGGGAGTTATTTAGTCCTTGGGCCATTGGGGGGCATTTGGATATTTCATTTTTGTATGGGGGGGCGAGGGGGTGGCAGGCTGGTTTCGGCGCATAAACCACCCTTTATGATGTGGTTACGGGGGGCCCCTGTTTCACATAGACATTTATCTTGCAGTGATTTCATCCATAGATGGGACAACAGTTGACGGGTGACCTCAATATGTGATGTATGGCAGCAATATTTGATTATTACGTAGTTCATTCTAAAATGTGCGGGTGATAAAAGGGCCAACTGTTTGAAACGTAGGCCTACAGTACATCAATCTTTGATCTTACTTCAGTACAATACAGAAATATAGAACTGGTCAGCAGTTGATATATTACTTCAATATTTGATCTTAGTTCACTCTACCAATCTAAAGATTTGAAAGCACACTGGTGTGCCTGCATTGAATATGTGCTGTCTATTTATGATATTTGTCTGCCCCCCTGTGGCCATTATGAGAAAGTGCATGTTCAACATACCAGCAACATGTCCCCACTGTTGGGTGTGTGTGTGTGTGTGTGTGTGTGTGTGTGTGTGTGTGTGTGTGTGTGTGTGTGTGTGTGTGTGTGTGTGTGTGTGTGTGTGTGTGTGTGTGTGTGTGTGTGTGTGTGTGTGTGTGTGTGTGTGTGTGTGTGTGTGTGTGTGTGTACGTGTGTGTATATGCGTGTGCGTGCGTGTGTGTGTGTGTATATGCGTGCGCGTGCGTGTGTGTGTGTGTGTGTGTGTGTGTGCGTGCGCTTGCGTGCGTGGGTGCTTACGTGTGTGTGTGTGTGCGCGTGTGTGTGTGTGAGAGTGTGTGTGCATACGTGCATCTATTTTCATTACATGTCTTAACATTTGTGTTTGTGCTCATCAGAACTAAAGGCTCTGAAGAGCTACTCCCGTAACCGCTTCACCCGTGACGTTGCCATGGAGCTGGGAGGTGACCTGTACGCGGTGGACCTCGGTGACCCCTACCAGCCCATGGCCCCCAGAAACCGCAGCCAGAACCGGGCCCCGGGCTCCCTGGACAATGAGGAGGAGGAGTTCAGCGGGATGGGGGGAGTGGCCGTGGCAGTTACCGGGCCCCCACAGACGCCCAACAGCAATGGACTCACGCTGCCCAGCTCTATCAAGGTTACTCACAGGTTAGTGTGATCAGTGTACATAGGTTTGTGCGTGCGTGCGTGCGTGCGTGCGTGCGTGCGTGCGTGCGTGCGTGCGTGCGTGCGTGCGTGCGTGAGTGAGTGCGTGCGTGCATGTCTCCCTGGGCCCGGGACATCTGATTACTTTGCACTCACCCCATCCCCACCACCCCGTCAGCTTCCGTGTGTGTGTGTGTGTGTGTGCGTGTGTGCGTGTGTGCGTGTGTGCGTGT
>NC_085866.1:48986642-49001642 GCF_034702125.1 Engraulis encrasicolus | reverse complement strand
GAGCCCCTCATACAGCCTGTCAAGGTGACAACAGGGCCCCCACCACCCATATAGGAGGGTGCAAATGACCCGCTTGCCCCCTCCATAGCTCCGCCCCTGCTGCCCATAGCTAAAACAATTTGAATGCTGTCAAATGTAAACAGCACCAGGGTTACTATGGAGACGCATTGTGCCTTACTGTGACCCTTGTATGACCTTTGTGTGACCTTTGTGTGACCCCCCACCCTCATCTAACCCGTGATGTTGTCTTTCCTTCAGGCGATAAAGAGCGCAGCAGCTTTGATGAATACAGGTATCTTTTTTCACACCAGTAGAGTTTTCAACACATGAAAGCACTACTCACAAATGTCACTGAAACGTTCACCGAACCCAACCCAATTTACACCCAAAGACAGATCACAAACACTAAATACACACATACACATGCACGCACGCACACACACACACACACACACACACACACAGGCACACACACACACACACACACACACACACACACACACACACACACACACACACACACACACACACACACACACACACACACACACACACACACACACACACACACACACACACACACACACACACACACACACAGTCCTGCTGTGTGGAAAATGCAATAGAATACTACATGGCTGCACCTAAGAGGTGTGGTGTTGGATGAGAAAGCCGAGCCAAGCCCAGGCCAAGTGTGCTGTGGTACACTAATGGGATCCATCCTCTGGAGCTGTGGTGGACCTCTTGCTATGTCTTTGATCTCTCTCTCTCTCTCTCTCTCTCTCTCTCTCTCTCTCTCTCTCTCTCTCTCTCTCTCTCTCTCTCTCTCTCTCTCTCTCTCTCTCTCTCTCTCTCTCTCTCTGCCTTAATCAAACCTTCTGTTTTGCTTCTTGCATGACTCTGCTGATCACTCAGTGCTCTTGATATCAATTCTGTGTGTGTGTGCGTGTGTATGTGGGCGCGTGCGTGCGTGCATGCATGTGCGTGTGTGTGCGAGTGTGTGTGATTGTGCGTGTTTGCTCTTGCACGTGTATGTGATTGTGTGAGTCTGTGCTTGCTGTGTGTGCTTTCGGATGGTCTCTTGCCTGCTTTTTTGCTGGGGCAGGGTAACAAGTGTGTCTTGTTGTTGCTTGTCGCATTAGGCAGTTTCAACGTCGCAAGTGGCCTAAAGTGAGGAAGCCCGTCTCCAAATCACTGTGAGTTTGGAAATCCCTGCTATGCTGTCACCCCTGCCTGGGGGGCCAACTCGATGCCACAGCCACCGGGCCACCACCAGACCTCTCTCTTTTAAAACTCACCATTTTCCTTTTTTTCTCTTCTCTTTTCTTTTTCATTTTCTTCCGTCCTTTCTTCCTTCCGTTCCGTCCTCTGCCTGTTAATATGTTTCTTCTGGTTCTTCTTCTTCTTCTTCTTTTTTCTGCATTGTTTCCTTTAAAGCTTGCATGGTTGCTCTAGGCTTGTCTGAGCCGACTTTGTCTTGATTGTGTCTGACTAGAACTCTTCTTTCTTTTCCCGACTGCATGCAGCCAGGGTTTGCGCTGCCCTGCTCTGCTCTCTGCTCCCATTTCACGCTGTTCTGGCCTTGACCACAAGAGGGCCCCATTCATCCATCCACCCACCATCCATGGCCCCCTGTCCACCGGCATACAAAAATCACCATACCCATGCCATACTTCATCGATGACTCATATGACAATAATTTCATGCTATTTAGGTGTGATGCATTTTAATTGTAATCGAAATGAATAATGCACGATTGTTGTCACACTTCACAACTGTTCTATAGGATGTGTCATTACAATTATTGATTCAAAAAGAAATCCTCGGAACCATCCACTGACGGCAAATATATTTGAGTGTGACTGAGAAAATGTAAACTTAAGTGAAAAGGAAGCAGTGAAGATGCTTATTCATTTGCTTTAGTTTTTGTTGACATGCTCTCACACGTCAATGAATTGTGAGAGAGTAGGTATTTGTTCATGTATTATGCTGTATGCGTGTGGGTGTTTGGTTGGTGTACTTACAGGTAACTAATACTTGTTTTCTGTGTTTGTTTGTGTATGTAAATGTCTGTGTGTGTGTGTGTGTGTGTGTGTGTGTGTGTGTGTGTGTGTGTGTGTGTGTGTGTGTGTGTGTGTGTGTGTGTGTGTGTGTGTGTGTGTGTGTGTGTGTGTGTGTGTGTGTGTGTGTGTGTGTGTGTGTGTGTGTGTGTACGAACAAATGTGTGGTCCCATGTGTGCGCGTGTGTGTGTGTGTGTGTGTGTTTGTGCGTGTGTGTGTGCGTGCGTGTGTGCGTGCGTGCGTGCGTGCGTGCGTGCGTGCGTGTGTGTGTGTGTGTTTGTCTTTGACACCCCCAGAGGACAGATTTGGGAGGGCTGGGAGGGCTAACTCCCCTGAGGCCTCGAATCCAGCCAATCAGCAGGAGGAGGCGCAGGAGGAGAACCGGCGGCGGCCCCTCTTCTCCGGCACCGGCACACCCAACTGGTCAGAACTTGAACCCTTGTACAGACTTGACGAGCATGCCTACGACCTCAAACTGGACTTCAACATCAGCCTGGAGGACTGGACGCACTTCAGCGGCGCCGTGGACCGCATGTTTGCGTTGCTAAGCAACGACAACAACCCGTACGACGACGACAGCAACAACAACAACCCCCGGCAACGGCAGCGCCAGCCCCTGGAGCCGATGGCGGAGGGGGAGGGTGGGGGCAAGGGCGGGGCACTGGTGTCGTCCACTAGCCAATCGGCTTCCTCGGCCTTCGGCTACCTGACCACTCTGGCCACGCCTGCTCTGCTGCTGAGGGAGGCGGGGGCTGGGGCCTTGAGAGAAGCCTTGGGGCTCGACCGGGACCCCAGAGCCCCTTCCACCACCTCCCCACCTTCCTCCTCCTCCTCTTCCACCTCCTCCTCTTCCTCTTCTTTCTCCAACACCTTCCCCACGTCATCTCCTTCAGACATGGAGAGGGACGCTTGGGAGCTCTCCTCTTCTTCCTCCTCCTCCTCCTCACGACTCCTGGATAAATTTCTGGAGGAGCACAGGAACACCCTACCCGAGGAAGGGGAGGATGAGGATGAGGATGAAGAGGGGGAGGATGAGGAGGAGGATGGGAGTGCGGAGGACGAGCCCTTCAGAAGACAGATGGGCCGGAGGAGGTTGTTGAGGCCCTCTATGTGTGACTGCAGTGAGTTCCTCAAAGACTCCAGAGACGGGGGACCCGTATGACTATGAGAGCCACTGACCCACACACTACTACTACACACACACACACACACACACACACACACACACACACACACACACACACACACACACACACACACACACACACACACACACACACACACACGCACACACACACACCTCCAAATACCCCTTGCCCTTCCAATCCACACACACACAACAACAACAACAACATTGACACACAGGGTTTTACACATATGGCCCTCGCAACCCTGCTACATTGACTCCAGTACAGGGTCCCCTGTCGAAGAGGTCTGAGTGAACTAACTTGGCTTCCTATGACACCTGGAGCTGAACTGAACTGAACTGAACTGAACTGAGGACCCCATCACCATCGTCTTACCCCCCGCGTGGTCTCCAACACCAATATCTGTCCAATCCAATGATGTCCAGAGACTCCACGGCTGACCCACCCCGGACTGCTCCCATAGCCGTATAAATGTATTTCAGACTTGTATACCAGTGATGGGCAGCCTGGATTAACTCGCTACAATCCAGTGCCACATGTCCCAAATGACCTCAGCTTACCTGTCCAATTAAGTAAAGTCGTGAAGGGTCACAGCTCATCTGTTGAGAAGGTGCCAGATTTAGTGGAAAACTTTTATAAATAAAAAGGAGAACATCCGCACACTTCAGGTCTTTTCTTGTGCAAAAAAAATGAAGTGTGCAGATGTTCTCCTTTTTATTTAGACCTGTCCTATTGAACATGGTGATGGCCTGGTTGAATGATCACCTGCTTGAATTGGACAGATAAACCCAGGTCATTTGGACTGTGGCACTTGAGGTAAATTAAGGAATCCAGGTTGCCCATCACTGATGTCTACAGTTGATGTCTATGAGCACTCCTCTATCCCACCTCGCCCCATAGACATACTGTATACAGATGTGTATATTTGTCTATGCCTCCCCCCCTGACTCCTAACCTTTGACCTTTGGCACTCCATCTCAACACAGCGCCACCTGTTGGTTGGCTGGGATACCTCGGAGGTTTCCAACACCAAACAAACACCATCAGCAAGAGACGTAGGCATGGAACATAGCACACGTGACTGATGATAGAAGTTAACACACACACACATACACACACACACACATACATTCATGAAATGTTTTTGTTTGAAATATTTTGGGTGGGGGGTGGGGGGTTTGTGGGAGATTAAAAACACTTGATTGATTTTCCAGACTTATCAAGTTACACCAGAAAAAGATTTTATATTGTGACCATGTTAACATGTTCTTACTTATTTGTATTATTTTCTTTTTTTGTTTTGGTTTTATTTTTATATTAGTCATCTGTGACTGCCTACCATCCCTGACCCCTTACCTTGACCCTTTCCTTAGCACAGCTTCAGTGTTTGTGGCACATTGAGTTATCTATGAGAAATGTTCTTTTTTAATCTGACGCAACCTTGTGCGACTTGCACAGTGAAGACACGGTGGCTTTGTTGTAATTGATTGGTGTGACCTGTGTGTGTGTGTGTATGTGTGTCACTGTGTGGTGTTGTTACCATAGTGATTTTAAGAGTTTCAAATGTCCGATCCTAACATGGCATGGACATGGAAAACAACACAAGAAACATTTCCAAAACATTACTTACACATTTAATTACATGTGCACGTGCACGTGCACACACACACACACACACACACACACACACACACACACACACACACACACACACACACACACACACACACACACACACACACACACACACACACACACACACACACACACACACACACACAAGCAGCCCTTGTCTTAAATCCGTGGAGTGACTAGGGGGAATGTATGTATGTTGTAATCTGCATAATTGACCGTGTCAATGTGACGTCATCTTATGCTCCAGTGCCATCCATTTACAGTGTTGCAGCTATTTTTCCTCTTCATATTTGTTTGTGTTCCGTTAGATTTTTAAAAAATACGTATGAAAACAAGAAAAAAAAAGAAAACAATATTTTTAGATGTATCATCATTGTCAATGTTGTCTCCTAAATGTGCCCTAATGTTTGCCATTTTGTTTAAGAACAAATGAAAAACAATATTGGACAGCAGTCCCATATAAATATATATATGAATATATGAATATTATATTATGAAATATATACTTTTTGCCTTTGCTTGACTCTTGACGATTCTACCTACTTCAGTACTTCAGTTACGAAGTGAAAGGACCTTCTTTTTCCACGCCTCTGGCTCAGTCTGAACACAGATGCCTGGACTAACTTTGCTTATACTGTCGCCATATTGCCAAGCACCAAGACTTGTTTTTTTTTTCTTCCTCTTCTTCTTCTCTTTTTGTCTTTGTAAACTCACACAATGAGCCGCACTGTTCCACCAGTCGCTCTCCCAGCATTCAACTTAAACAGCCTGAAAAGGGGCCTCTAGCTCACACAGCGCGTTGCTTTCAGTTAATGAAATGGGGACCAGAAGCATCTTGGGCCCTGTCTAAGAACATGCAGTTTTCACATCCACATTTTATGGGGCGTTTTTTTGTTTGTTTTGTTTTTCACCGGTCGTTTTTCTTTCAATACATCATCATTCAACTCTTTATTCCCTCACACAGCAACACATTCTGGACAAAGACACATTCCACCATGCACAGCCACCACCACTAGGACAGAGTTTGTACTTGGTTTGTCTCTGCTTATATGACATGGTGCTATTGTCTTCTGGAAAACAAAATCTATATATATCAACAGAAAAACTTTGCTGTATGTGTTTGAATGTATGTTCACTATTCATTTCAATGTTTTTTTTTTTTTTAAGATATATTTTCCATTACACACAACATCTGGTTCAAAGAGACTCCATGCCCCAACCTTGCCATGCCATAAACTCCTCCTTATCTGACTGATTGTTATTTTAGCTGCACTTTTAATGCCACCCTATACAAAAAACCCTATCAGCCGACCTGGACTGTCTATACAGAGATTTGTTTTTATACAAGATAAGTGTGTGTTGTTTGAATTGTATGGTCCCTCATGCCTAATAAATATAAATAACTGATTGAATTTAAATAATGGAGTGACATGAAGATGATGATGGTGATGATGATGATGATGATGATGATGATGATGATGAAGATGATGATGAAGAGGACAGTTAGAGAAAGGAATGAAACTTTTTGCCTCTGCACTTTTGAAGGGACTGCTGTACGTTCGTATATGGAAGAAGAATAGAGATGGCTTTTAACGTAACAATGACTTGTACAGTTACATAGATTTTATCATTCCTCTATTTTTTGTTTTCTTTTCAGTTTTATCAGTGGACATTTAATAGCGGTTATTAGTTTGTGAATAAAGTGTTGAATGCCCAACCACTGTTTTTTACAACTGATTTTTGTGTCCAGTTATTTCACATGACCTTGACTTGACAAGGACAGCTAATATAGACACACAACTAATGCACACAGACACGCACTGACAAACGCACACGCGCACACCCACAAAACACACATATGCATACACGCGCACACACACACACACACACACACACACACACACACACACACACACACACACACACACACACACACACACACACACACACACACACACACACACACACATGCTTGAACTCCCAGCAGTCCCAGAGTGAACTCCCAGAGTTTACTGTAAGGATGCTATTTCACAATCAAACCTGCTCTGAGTTGACCAATCAGTGGAGAGGAACCTTGGTAGGAATGTTGATGGTACGCGTCATAGTAACCCTGGCGGACGTAGTTCCTTAACCTGCATTCCATGTTGAAGGACACAGCCCAGCTCTCAGCAAAACAAAGAGAAGATTGATTAAAAAGCTCCTCTTCGCCAATGGTGTGGTGTATGGCAATCCAGACAGCCCCAGTTTCACTAAACACGTCTGCTGAGGCCCTCACCGGTCCTCAGACAAGTGAAAGCAGAGAGATTTATGGGCCTATCAAGTCAGAAGGGGTATGGACAAATAGAAATCTCTTTGAAATGCAGATATGCAAATGTGAATGTACAGTATAGGCTAAATGTGATGGAACCACTACAGCTGCTTTCTATTTAGAATCAGTGCAAACACAGAGGACATGCTAGCTTGTAAACAAAAACAACAGCAGAAACAACAATAAAAACAACAACAACAACAACATACTCTATTATGGCCAGATCCAGAGGAATAAAGGATGAAACACACTTAAAACCCCTTATAAAGGAAACCCAGTAGCCTATATAGGCCTAGCCTATTTGACAAAGTGAATCACACCACAGCAGAAATGTGGCATGGTGGGTCATGTCTAATAATTGGGGTAGCCTATTATTTTTAATAGGCCTTTGAATTCCAATGGTACCAGTGCTCTTTTGTTATTATTATTATTATTATTATTATTATTATTATTATTATTATTATTATTATTATTATTATTATTTCACTTAGATGATGACTACACAGTCAGGCATGCCTGATAGCCTATCAGAGTGCTGACCAGAGGACACTAATAGCCATATGTAACTGAAAGAATCGCCGCTAGATGACGCCAAAGAATTCCTCGTGCAAGTATTGCAAGGGTTGTGAGCGCTTCACAAAACATGGTCGTGTCTGATACAGTACTGATATCAGATTACACGCCATACGAATCCTTACAACACGGGATAGACCGACCCCAACAGCGGAGGGCGGGGAAACTCTGGCCCTCTACCTCACTCGTTCTGTCGGGCATTGCTGAGGGAGAATCCACATTGATTTGGTCACATATCGCCTTCTTTTGTGTGGGAAAACTGTACGCGCGATACTTTCATTTCAACTTTCCCATGCGTACGATGTGAGGAAAATGTCCGAGCCAAGGTAAGAAGTTTGACTTCCCAAGGGTTTTCGGTGTGGGTAGGCTGAAACACCTAAATGAACTTGGTCATGTTGGATGGATGAATAGTCAAGTTGCTCTCTTGAGAACGTTCCATTCATGACAGGCAGTTTGCTACACTGGACCTACAGGTAGCTATTCTAACTTTTACGAGATTGACGAGATTTTGTTATACCCTAAATTTGTCTGGTTTTGAGTGAAAACACAAGGTTGAATTGCTTCAGCAAAATACACTTTAGTTGTGTACTGATTACAGTGCCACATTGTAAGTTAAATCTCGTACTTTTTGTATAGAAGTCACCTGTGATTGGTTTGAAAGAAAGTAACAACCCGTTCAAAGGTTACTATTACATTGGCACTGCCAGCTCACAGCCATTTACCGGTAGGGAAGTCTGGTTGGTAGCCTGTTTTGATCAGCTGGGCTGTCACCCGTGTTATAGTCTGCAGTTTGGCTCAGACTATTTCTTTGTCAATAACCGAGGAAACGATGCCCCCTATTAATCAGACTACCAGAAATATAAAAGTTGTTATTGGCAGGTTCGCTTGGAGGGAATGATCAGCCCTTGCCAAAGCAACCCGGAACGGCCAAGAAACATCCACATTAGATGAGCAGTCAAATTTGGGAACGAATAAATAAATTAGTCGGATAATGGGGTGCCTGAACTTGGCAGTCGGGTTTGGGAGCAGATGCTCTTGGTATGGAGCTATGGGTGCCGGTTTTCCTCGCTTCAGTGCCCTCGCGCTCTGCTTCCCCATGCCGCCGCCCTCACGCATATGCCTCGTCGTCTCCCAGGTGTCAACGTTGTGGCACCATGGACGTTGTCTTTTGTCACGTTTTATGCATTTTGTCATGTTTCTATTGTTCACTAATGGGCTCATTAGGCTACACCAGTAGCCTACGCAACAACTATGTCCACTTTGGAAATGAAACTTTCCCATTAGGCCTGCTGTGTTATGATTGAACTGATTGTGTGCAGCAAGAGTAACTAACTAAAAAGTTATTCACATTACAGTAACAGTAACGTTCCTTCAACGCACGTGCTGAAAGATTTCACTCATCTTGTTACCTGAACATTCTCTCACCTGGTCCAGCTACATGTGAAATGCAGACCTAGACGACTATGCAGTGAACATTTATAAATGGGTAATAGTCCGTTAATTATTATTTGGAATACACAATAATGTTTTCTTTCTCAGAGTTGTAGGTGGTACAGTAGCCCTATCACAGTTTCTTTGGAAGGGCAAGTGACTGAAATAGACTAAGATTGCACAAGCTTCAGCACTCTTTTGTGTGACACACACACACACACACACACACACACACACACACACACACACACACACACACACACACACACACACACACACACACACACACACACACACACACACACACACACACACACAAGTGTGCTGTATCTTTTACAGTTGCTGCTGAGATTCGGGTATGGTAAGCTGGCTGCAAATCTGTAAGCTTTGCTTTGTTGTGGCGTGGAGGAAGAAGAAGACGGCTCGGAGCTGGTCTGGCCGCTTCACTTTCCTGGTAGCTATTTAATGACTAGTTTCCACTTTAGAGTCTTCTCAGATGAAATTACAAATTGGCTTGGCTGGGCCTGGCTAGGGCTGGACGAGGCAGGCAGGCGGGCAGGCCCCAGAGCAGAGCCGAGTCGAAGCCCAAAAACAAGGCTCTTTAAAGCCCTGTAATGTCGTCCCAGTTGGGCTGTATCTTCCCTAGACCTGCTGTGGTGCTCATGCTCTCCTCTTGGCACTGGGCCCTATGCTGTTTCTGCACTGTATGGGCCCTGGGCTACTGCTACTGCTACTGCTGCTGATACTTTGTGTGTGTGTGTGTGCGTGTGTGTGTGTGTGTGTGTGTGTGTGTGTGTGTGTGTGTGTGTGTGTGTGTGTGTGTGTGTGTGTGTGTGTGTGTGTGTGTGTGTGTGTGTGTGTGTGTGTGTGTGTGTGTGTCTTAACCTCTGAACCACCATGAGCAAAGTTTGTGAGTCTGAATGTCAGTGCTTGTGTGTGTGTGTGTGTGTGTGTGTGTGTGTGTGTGTGTGTGTGTGTGTGTGTGTGTGTGTGTGTGTGTGTGTGTGTGTGTGTGTGTGTGTGTGTGTGTGTGTGTGTGTGTGTGTGTGTCTTAACCTCTGAACCACCATGAGCAAAGTTTGTGAGTCTGAATGTCAGTGCTTGTGTGTGTGTGTGTGTGTGTGTGTGTGTGTGTGTGTGTGTGTGTGTGTGTGTGTGTGTGTGTGTGTGTGTGTGTGTGTGTGTGTGTGTGTGTGTGTGTGTGTGTGTGTGTGTGTGTGTTTTTTGATGTTTTTGTCTTTCCCTCACTGTATGTCTGTCTTCAGTTCATTACTACGCGGGCAGTCATTCAGCTGTTAATGACCTTGTGGATGGATGTGTCTTGATATGCTCTGTTCTCCTGTGACGGTGGCGTTTGAACTTTCTGTTTCAGCATGCCACGAATATATTTATTGGTGTCATTTGTGTGTGCGTGTTTGTGTGTGTGTGTGTGTGTGTGTGCGTATGCATGTGTGTGTGTGTGTGTGTGTGTGTGTGTGTGTGTGTGTGTGTGTGTGTGTGTGTGTGTGTGTGTGTGTGTGTGTGTGTGCGTGTGTGTGTGTGTGTGCGTGTAATGTGTAGTGTGTTTCACTGATCATCCCTTCGTGATCACCTGCCATTTGTGCTGACTGCTGCAGGTTTGGGTTGAAAGGTGCCCATTGTGGCTGGATGCAGCATCCAGCATGGCCTCCTACAGAGCAGCCTATTAGCTGGCCATTGTGGACATGCTACCTGATCAGTCATGGAGAATTAGCAATGATGAGAGGAAAAAGGCTGTGTGTGTGTGTGTGTGTGTGTGTGTGTGTGTGTGTGTGTGTGTGTGTGTGTGTGTGTGTGTGTGTGTGTGTGTGTGTGTGTGTGTGTGTGTGTGTGTGTGTGTGTGTGTGTGTGTGTGTGTGAGGACAATAGAGAGGTGCTCCTCCCCTCCCCACTACACAATTGAATGGGAGCTGGCCTCGGGTCGGACAGCTGGACCTGGACAAGTGATCATGAATTAGTGATCAGGCCTTCCCCTAATCTCCTCCGCTCTGGGCATGCATGGGGTAAAAAGACCTCAACTCCCTCCAAGTAGAGCTCCACTGTTGCAGGGACGCTCCCAGTGAAAGTCCCCTTCTGCAGGGAAACCATTTCTGGAGCCTGGAGGTGTCTTCAATGTGTTACCAGGTCCATGTTACGCCGCCGGATACATGGAGGCGAAATGAGCGAACAGAAGGAGAAATTAAGTTTTCCATTCCGACAAGTCACTAGTCACCAGGTCATTGCTGATTTGATTGGCCACTGCAGGCAAAACGCGTAACTTATTAGAACTTGGCCGAATATGTTTCGCTTCACTTTACCCAGTTCACTTGCTTTCGTCCCACTTCGCTGACCAATTGTACTGAATAATATCTTTAGAAATAATTAGATAAATAATGTATATGTTTCTGAAAGGTGGAGATATGAAGTTTCTGCCAGACAGTGACGATATCCGACGAGCTTCACCACTTCTGTGGGATGTACAGTAGACGGGAATGCCAGTCGTCATACTGGACTTTGACACTGAGATGTCATCACATGGTGCTGCTGTCAGTTCGAGAATAGATGAAAGCACTCATGCCCTGTAGAAAATGAAAGAGAGAGAGAAAAGAAAATGTTGTGCTTTTTATGGAAGTGTCGTGTGGTTTGGTGACCGACATTGTTGGAGAAGACAATATGTCACTTAACTGGGGTGTGAAATCCAAGACCTCTGAACCACCATGAGCAAAGTTTGTGAGTGTGAATGTCAGTGTGTGTGTGTGTGTGTGTGTGTGTGTGTGTGTGTGTGTGTGTGTGTGTGTGTGTGTGTGTGTGTGTGTGTGTGTGTGTGTGTGTGTGTGTGTGTGTGTGTGTGTGTGTGTGTGTGTACTGTCTGTGTGCGTGTGCTTTCCCCTCCGCTCTCTCCATGAGGTGACAGTCTTGTAATCACCCAGTGGGTCCCCTGTCTGCGGTCGTCTGGAATGGTTTGGCCCTGAAGAAGGAGTCGGGAATTATACTCGGAGTAACTCGGGGAACGCAAGCCAGTCGGGAATGCTCCCCATTGCGTTGATATGAAAATTACCCGGCAGTTTGTTTTGTGTGTGTGTGTGTGTGTGTGTGTGTGTGTGTGTGTGTGTGTGTGTGTGTGTGTGCCAGCTTTCTGCCCCCCACCCCTCCACCCCCACCCACCTTGCCATTCTGTGTGTGTGTGTGTGTGTGTGTGTCTGTGTCTGTGTGTCTGTGTGTGTGTGTGTGTGTGTGTGTGTGTGTGTGTGTGTGTGTGTGTGTGTGTGTGTCTGTGTGTCTGTGTGTCTGTGTGTCTGTGTGCTTTTTGCCATCCCACCCACCTAAGGGCAATCCGGCGCAAGAAGGTGGTCTGGTCTGGGGTGGTTAGTGTTAGTGTTTAAGATTGCTCACTCCCGGCTACAGTTAGGGCCGTCTGTGAACACTTTCCTCATTAAGATAGGCCCGACAGGAGCCCTGTGTGTTTTAGGACCAGGCCATTAGCCGTGCCAGGCCAGGCCAGCAGAACAGCCCCCCGTTCTGGAACATTGACTCTGGGTTTGTGGACCGGGCACCTGGCCCCTTGGCCTCTGGCCCTTGGATCTGGATCTGTTGTGAGCTGTTTTACGCCGGCTGTACTATGGACACGAGGAGGGGAAAACGTTTCGCTACATAGTAAACGTTACAGTGTCACTTCAACACGAAGAGAGTGGATTTTAGCACACTTCTAGATGCTTCTACTCTTAAAGTGCTGAATTATTAATACAAAATGTACTGTTGTTCATCCAGCCAGCTACTCTAGTTGTGAAAACTCAAGTAAAAAAATGCAGTGTTAACTCAACACATATAGAGTACTCTGGGACCAAGCACACTCTACAAGTAGAAGAAGTTAAATCCACTCTCTAAGTGTTGAAATGACACTGCTCTTTTTCACTGTGCCACTGCTCTGCATGACATCGCTCGCTGTGTAATGCATGTTAGAGTCATTACTCGTCCAGAATGTTCTTGTATTGTGCTCCACTGACTTTGATTTGCTGTGCTGGCTGCTTCAGTAGTGGAGACAGCTAGGGGGTAGGAGAGTGGGTCAGGTCGGGTTGGGTTAACAGCAGTGGTTCCCAAACCTGTTCTGCCCGGACCCCCTTTTGGACATAAGAATACAAATGGATTGCTGTGTCAAATAGGGGCCCCGACCCCCAGTTTGGGAACCGCTGGGTTGGGGGGATCGGGTGGCTGTTGGAGGGCTGACAGACGTTCGGAAACAGCAGAAGCTTGAGGAGATGTTGCTGCTGCTGCCGCTTCTGCTGCTGGGGAGTTTTATTTCCCTTTTTTGTCGTGTTGGGGTAACATCTCAACCACACAACTTTTTTTTTGGCATCCCCGAGCGTCTGGGAGCACTTATGGATGGATGGAAAAGAGAATGAGGAGAGAGTGTGGGACAGAGAGACTCAATGGAAGGAGTCGTTTAGAGGAGGGAGATAGATGGGGGGAGGGTGTGTGACTGCGTGTGTGTGTGTGTGTGTGTGTCTGGGCATGTGTGTATGTGTTTTGGGGGTTGGGGGGGGGGATCCTCAAGGGAAACAGACAGCAAAGTGGTAAGACCTCATAAAGCCAGACAAGAGCAATCAGACTGGTCCGCCTCCCTTGTCTTTGCCTGACTCTGATCCCTACACACACACACACACACACACACGGACTCTGATCACTACACACACACACACACACACACACACACACACACACACACACACACACACACACACACACACACACACACACACACACACACACACACACACACACACACACACACACACACACACTCTGATCCCTACACACACACACACACACACACACACACACACACACACACACACACACACACACACACACACACACACACACACACACACACACACACACACACACACACGCAGACACACACAGACAGACACACATACATACATACACGTCCTTCTTTGCCCCGGGCCCCTCTGTCCCCTGTCTTTTGCAGTGGTCCTCTTTAAGTCCCCTCTAATTGGAAAAGCCCACTTTAATAACTACTGCTCAGGAGGAGTGAAAGTGAGCGTGGCCCTCTCTCTCTCTCTCTCTCTCTCTCCATAGATTATAGATACCCCCACCCACACACATATGCACACACATGCACGCGCACGCACACACACACACACATGCACGCACATACACGCACGCACGAACGAATGAATGCACACGCACGCACACACAAACACACACACATATACACACACACACACACACACACACACACACACACACACACACACACACACACACACACACACACACACACACACACACACACGATTCCCCAGCAGGCCACATTCCCACAGCAGTAGCAGGGTTCACTGTGTTTATTCCAGCAGATGTTTCCTCAATCACCACACACACACACACACACACACACACACACACACACACACACACACACACACACACACACACACACACACACACACACACACACACACACACACACACACACACACACACACACACACACAGCAGTCATTCAAACTAATTAAAACCTCAGGTTCGCAGGCCCTTCTCTGTTCGTCCAGAATGTCAATACAAAATCCTCTCTCAATATCAATGTTCTCTCTCTCTCTCTCTCTCTCTCTCTCTCTCTCTCTCTCTCTCTCTCTCTCTCTCTCTCTCTCTCACACACACACACACACACACACACACACACACACACACACACACACACACACACACACACACACACACACACTCACTCACACACTCTCTCTCTCTCTCTCTCTCTCTTTTACAGCAACCCCCCTCATCATCTCTCTCTCTCTCTCTCTCTCTCTCTCTCTCTCTCTCTCTCTC
>NC_085866.1:48954142-48959142 GCF_034702125.1 Engraulis encrasicolus | reverse complement strand
AAATGAGAGATCAAGAAAGAAACAAGAGAGTGAGGGAGATCTCACAGTGCTGTGAGAGACTGTGAGTATAGTTGTTGTGATGATTGCACACAGACATAGACACATACATAATATGTGCTGTTTGTGTACTATATCTATGCCTGATCCAAAAATTAACTTATCTTCTGATAATAAGATTTAGATCATTGAATCGTTCCTGTATTTTCATATAACCCCACCGGCACATACTGTAAATACATAAATCACTCAGGCTCTGTCGTGTTCTGTCTTCAAATTCAATTAAATTCAATTTGTTAGACTTTTATCAGCATAATTAGCATGCATTTTATTTAATGTTGCCAAGAACAGGAACCATTTACTGTGACAAGGACGAAAACAAACAAAAAAACATGCAAACCCCCCCCCCCTTTCTTTCTCTCTCTCTCTCTGTCTCTCTCTCTCTCTTTCTCCCGGGCTATACCATGGCCTTTTCAGAGATACTGTTGTCAAGACTCCAGAAAAAGCCCATATTGTGTTTCGTTGTGTCGGCAAATCGTGGGTGGGCAGGGGTGGCGTGACAGGCATACATATATTTGTGTGTGCTTGTGTGCTTGTGTGTTTGTGTGCGTCGCTATTTATGTGCATGACGGTGTGTGTTTCTTAAGCTAATTTTGGTACAGTTGATTTTGTTAGAGGTCCTTACTTACTTTTCAGAGGGAAGCTGTGTGTGTGTGTGTGTGTGTGTGTGTGTGTGTGTGTGTGTGTGTGTGTGTGTGTGTGTGTGTGTGTGTGTGTGTGTGTGTGTGTGTGTGTGTGTGTGTGTGCATGTGTGCGTGCATGCGTGCGTGCGTGCGTGCGTGCGTGCGTGCGTGCGTGCGTGTGTGTGTGTGTGCGCGCGTCAGATTGTTTCAGTGTGTATGTGTGTGTGTGTTTGTGTTTGTGTGTATATCTCTATGAGTGCATGCTTTGTGTGTGTGTGTGTGTGTGTGTGTGTGTGTGTGTGTGTGTGTGTGTGTGTGTGTGTGTGTGTGTGTGTGTGTGTGTGCGTATGTGTGTACACTTATGTGTATGTGTGTGTAAGTTATGTGCTTGCACATGTGCATGCAAATGTGTGTGTCTGTGCGTACAGACTTTTGTTCGTCGACAGTATGCGTTTGTGTGTGTGCGTGCATGCATGTGTGTGTATGTGCTTGCGTGTGCGTGCGTGCGTGCGTGCTTGCTTGCTTGCGTGCTTGCGTGTGTGCGTACGTACGTACGTACGTACGTCTGTGTGTGTGTGTGTGTGTGCGCGCTCGCGCGTGTGTGTGTGTGTGTGTATGAGATTGGATGTATAGGGTAGAGTGGTGGAGGTGGCCTAATTGCTTGCAGAGCTCTCCTACCTCCCCAGCAGATGGCCATGAGTCCAACAGCACTATAGAACAGCGGGTCACTGTTGTTGTTGTCGTGTGTGTGTGTGTGTGTGTGTGTGTGTGTGTGTGTGTGTGTGTGTGTGTGTGTGTGCGCGCGCCCATGCGTGTGTGCGTGTTTGTGTGTGTTTGATGAGGGTAAGAGTGGCAGCCCTGTTCAGTGTTTGTTTACTTTAGGAAGTGAAGTAAGGAGGGGGAACAGAACAGGTGAGGTCTGTTGCCATGGTTTCGGACGGTTTTGGTAGCCACTTCACTAAGAGTGCAGTGACTGCAAGGGGCAAGAGCAAAGACAGGGAAGTAGACAGACAAAAACAGAGAGATCGAAACCTTACATACTTATGTTGCTGTGTGCCCACGTGTGTGTGTGTGTTTGTGTGTGTATGTGTGTGTGTTTGTGTGTCTGTGCCTGTGCTTATGTGTTTGTGTGTGTTTTGATGTGCGTGCCTGGATTCAGCTGCAAAGTGCAAGTCTGTATTTGTGTGTTGTATGCATATGTATATGTGTATATGCTTGTGTGTGTGCATGCAATTGTGTATGTCTGTGCATGCATGCATATGTTTCTGTGTCTACAATATATATTTGTATATCGTGTGTGCGTGCGCGTGCGCGCGCATGTGTGTGTGTCCATCTGTACACAGCCTGTGGGAATGGGGCCTCCTACAGGTCCCAGCTGATCTGATGATGGCTGTGGAGGGCAGCACAGATGGGCCTATCCTAGCCACCATGGAGCAAGAACACGCCCAGGGCCACATACATGTATATAAATACATAGACATCATGTAAATAAATATACCGCACAATGTGCATATATAAAAACACACTGCAATGTTTATATACTTTTTAATTGCTTGTGTGTAACAATGTTATCGTTTAGCAATTTCTGTGTTCACATCTCACACATATCACAATTTTTTGTAGGTCTCACCTTGTGTAGGAAAATAAAAACAAAAACAAACAAACAAAAACTTTAAGTCATAGTCAGCCAAAGGAAAAGAAAAAACACAATACATGACACGTAATAAACTACAAGATATCCAAACATATTGTCCATGTGGCTATTGTACTCTATAATATTACTGCCTCAAGCAGAATATGCTTCATATATCCAGTCCTTTACCACAATTCTGTTTGTCTTGCCCCTTTGGTTTATGTACTCTTGTTCAAAACCTTGTTCAGTCTTTTGCTTTTTTGCTTTTATTTTGCTAATTTGCGTTTTTGAGCTGGGGAAGGGGGAGATAAACAGTAAAGAGCAAACATACAGTACTGTATGAAGAGGGACACACAGAGAAAGAATGCCAGCGATGGAAATGTGAAAAAAGAGAGGAAAAGAGCAAAGGGAAAGGGAAGCAACAGACACAGACATGAGAGATAAAGAGATGATTCAGCCTAACAAGATCAGAAATTGATGGTTTGAGTTGTGGTGACCCAGAAAGAGTTGGGCGCGGCTGGAGTGTGTGTGTGTGTGTGTGTGTGTGTGTGTGTGTGTGTGTGTGTGTGTGTGTGTGTGTGTGTGTGTGTGTGTGTGTGTGTGTGTGTGTGTGTGTGTGTGTGTGTTTGTGTGTGTGTGTGTGTGTGTGTGTGTGTGTGTGGCATCTGTTTCGGTATGCTGGTTATGACAATCCCTCTTTCCACTGCCCATTTTAAGCCAGTCCAATGGGCATTGGTGTGTGTGTGTGTGTGTGTGTGTGTGTGTGTGTGTGTGTGTGTGTGTGTGTGTGTGTGTGTGTGTGTGTGCGTGCGTGCGTGCGTGCGTGCGTGCGTGCGTGCGTGCGTGCGTGCGTGTGTGTAAGTGTGCTTGCTTGCGTGTTTTGTTTGTTTTAGTTTTAAATCATTTTGGAGGACGAGGACATGGGTGTGTGTCAATGTAACTGTTTTAAGCCAGTGTGGTAGGCACTTCTGATGGGTGTGCACACTTGAGCGCGCGTTTGTGTGGTGTGTGTGTGTGTGTGTGTGTGTGTGTGTGTGTGTGTGTGTGTGTGTGTGTGTGTGTGTGTGTGTGTGTGTGTGCGTGCGTGCGTGCGTGTGTGCGTGTGTGTGCGTCTGTGCGTGCCCGCGCGTGCACGCGTGTGTATGTGTCTGTGTGTGTGTGTGTGTGTGTGTGTGAGTGCATGTGTGTGTGTTTTAATTCATTCCGGTGGGCACAGGCCGGGTGTCCAGTTACATGGCAGACAGGCCAAATGGGCGTGTGGTGTGGTGTGGTGTGGTGTGGTGTGGTGTGGGCACCGGCAGCACTAGGCACCAGCTCTAGGCAGCCAGCCACAGGGGCGGGCCCCCTAATTTTCACCCTGCCAGGCAGTCTGGGGCCCGCGGCCAGGAAAGGTGGACTCTCCTCTGGGGCCCCGACCAGACACATGGCCAGACAGACTGACACTCCTCCTCCGCCTCCCTACCTCCCTCCTTCCCTCCCCATGTCCATCCCTTCATCCCTTTCTTCATATCCTTCCCCTTCATCTCTCGTGCAATCTGTTTTCTATCCAAAGCTACTTGTTACTGTATCTCACTAAGGGATGCGCGATACCACTTTTTTTTTTAAAAACAATACGAGTCCGAGTACATTCATTTCTTTACTTGCCGATACTGAGTACCGATACCGATGCTTTTAACCCCAACATACAATGAAAATAAATGAACAGACTTGTTTTCTCCACCTGTGATATTTGTTTTATTGCCCATTTCCATGTAGATTGAAATGTTAGTAAATGTATGAACCTGCGTTTTTTTCCCATACAGCTTTCCGGTCAATGGAACCTGATGAAATGTTGTGTTGTCTTCATGTAATAGTAGTACCGGTGCCTGGTATCGGTGAGTTTTTGATGAGTTTGAGTGTAATGAGCAAGTATCAGGGCTGATACTGATACCAGTATCGGTATCACTGTATCCTACATCAATGCATTCACAGAGGTTTTCTTCTCCTCTGTCCATTTTCTCTTTCCCCATCCCTCCATCATATATCTCTCTCTTTCTGTTTCTCTTTCACCCAATTTCCTCTGGCGCTCCACCTCCTCTACGTCTTCTTTGTTGTCTTTCTCCCTCTCCTTTCTTCTGTCTTTCTCTGTTTTTCCTCCGCCTTTCAAGTTTTTTTGTTATTCTTCTTCTTTCCCTACTTTCATCCCATAGATAGATTTCCAGGCAACGTCACACGGTAACAAAAGGTAACAACTGCGCATGCGAGGGGCAGAAAGCCGCGCAGTTCAATATTGTTTTCTATCGACGCTGTGGATAACTTGTCTAAGAAAGTGGGATTTTAAGATGCTGATCTATTTTCAACTGTACTTGCAGAGTTAGTTATGTGATCGGGATGATTTGTATACCTTGCACAGGGCATCCGTTTTTTAGGAAATGTAGGTTTTAATGAGTTTAAAGGGACACTGTGCAGGAAATGGTCAAAAAAGGTACTGCAACTATGCTGCTCATTGAAACTGGGCTGCCTATTGCCAAATTTGATCTTTACATGAAAGTTTACTAAGTAATAAACAAATATTTTCTAGTATGGTCCAAGTACAGTCATTTTTGCACCTAAAAATGGCTATTTTTGGAAATTCAAAATGGCGGACCATGGAGAAGATCCCCCTTTTCATGTATGAAAAGTGCAATTTTTCCAGTCATAATGAATAC
>NC_085866.1:48946642-48949142 GCF_034702125.1 Engraulis encrasicolus | reverse complement strand
GGACAAAAACGCCCCAAAAATAGCAACAAATTAACTTTTTGTTGATTCTTTTTATATTAAGTCCAGGGTTGACCTGGGGTTGTGGAATGAAAAAAAAATCGAACTCAATGAGGCATAATAACACAATCTGCCATTTTGTTTTGTGTCGACTTCCAATAGTGTCTCTTTGCCCAGACATGTTCGCCAGAGGCTCTCTGTTTTAGTACACACACGAGGCCTTGTGTGTAAATCACACACAGTATTTCCATGCTTGCATGAGTCCTCATTTTCTGCTAAGGTCAGCTGGTCGCTACACACGCCCACACACACATGCATGCTCACACATGGAGACGCACACAGACACACACGCACACAGAAACACACGCACACAGAGACAGACACACACACACACATGCTCACAAATGGACAGGACTACAGAGCCTCAGGCACACACACACACACACACACATTCTTCCTCTCTCACTCACACACACACACACACACACACACACACACACACACACACACACACACACACACACACACACACACACACACACACACACACACACACACACACACACACTGCAGTGGGGCGTCGTCTGTGTGCTTCATAACAACAGGATGACTGTGGTCCGAGTAGAGGCATGGAGCAATGTGTGTGTTGTCACATCACACAGCCCAGTAGCTCAATGGCCCCTCTGTCTGGCCCCCCATGTTTGTCTCAGAGGAGAGGGAGCACCGCACAGAGCATCACTTCGACTTTGTACACACACACATACACACACGCGCACTCACACACACACACACACACACACCCAAACACACACACACACGCTCACACACAAACATACACATACCACATGCATGCTCACACACACATACTGTACACACACGCACACACGCACGCACACACACACACACACACACACACACACACACACACACACACACACACACACACACACACACACACACACACACACACACACACACACACACACACACACACACACACACACACACATATAATTTATTAGAAACAGGGATGGAGCATGCTGTGTTGACCCTCTACTTTTTGTGATCAACATTTTTTTATTTTTCTTATTGTATATTAATAATAATATTTTTACAATTCAAACAGAACTTGGCCGCTTCTTTTGGTATGAACTGATACAGCATGCCAAAATCAATTGGACCAGAATAACTTGAAAAAAGGTATTCTCCTTTTACAAAAAATGTGCACTCTCTGTGTAGGCGTTAGCGTGTGCGTTTGTGAGCGTGCAAACCTGCTATGTATTTTTTGTGTTTTACTGTGAGTGAAGTTCGGGGTAATCAAAACCATTATCAGGTCCAGATTGGGTCATCGCATGGTTCTATTCTGAAGTCATAGAGAAAAGCTTTTTTCATGTTTAAAAAAAGTCTTACTGTAAATTAAGCGGCCCAAAATTGAAATATGGCCCAGAGTCCATACCTCAGGCAAACAGGTCGCATTCCTTCCTCTCCTCTTGGAATTTGGGGGGAGAAATGGATCCCATAAAGTGTGGATGAGGTCACAATGTTATTCCTGAGGCCTCCCACCCATCCCTCTTAGTGTGTGTGTGTGTGTGTGTGTGTGTGTGTGTGTGTGTGTGTGTGTGTGTGTGTGTGTGTGTGTGTGTGTGTGTGTGTGTGTGTGTGTGTGTGTGTGTGTGTGTGTGTGTGTCTGTGTGTGTGTGTGTGTGTCTGTGTGCATGCGTCCGTGCGTGCGTGCTTGCGCGCGTGCGTGTGTTTGTGTGTGTGTGTGTGTGTGTGTGTGTGTGTTTGTGTGTGTCTGTGTGTGTGTGTGTGTGTGTGTGTGTGTGTGTGTGTGTGTGTGTGTGTGTGTGTGTGTGTGTGTGTGTGCGTGTGTGTGTGTGCTCACTGCTGTCTGATATTAAACCCGTTATTGTAAGGGGACAAAAGGGAGTCTGTGGGGTAGTGTGTGTTTGTGTGGGGGGGCGGCAAGGCTGTATGGGTGTGTGTGGGTGTGGGTGTGCATCTGTGTTTGTGTGTATATCTGTCTTTGTGTGTGTTTTGAGCTCATCGGAACACAGTCAGCTGTGACAAGTAGCAGTTTGTTTCAGACCAGAAGCTGGTCAGCATAGTGCGGAAAGGCACATGCTGTCACATAGGAAGGGACACTTAACCGCAGTCATAAAAGGTAAGGGATACTCTTTTTAGATCCTTCTCTCTGCCAGGGCTTGTACTCTTTTTGTCTTTGTAGAGCCGTCTTTTTTTATATCTTTCTTTTCATATTCTTTTCTAATCATTCGATATAGTGTTTTTCTCTCTAGTTCTTTAATTTGGCAAGTGATAGGTTAAATCTTTTTCATGCTTTCACCCCAAAAGTGATGCTGTCTCTAGATCTTTCTGTCTGGGCTAGCTGGTGTTAAAGTCTGGCTGTGAGATTATATACGGGTGCAGTACGAGGATGTTCTGTGCAAGTGATATGCTTCTAGACTGAAACATGGAGCCCAAAAGTAATGTTCTAGACGAGAGT
>NC_085866.1:48924142-48931642 GCF_034702125.1 Engraulis encrasicolus | reverse complement strand
GAGAGACAGAGAGACAGAGAGACATCTTGGAAGTCAGGCAGGCATCGTTACAGGAAAAGCTGTGGTATTATTTTCATTATGCCCTCAGTTGTGCCTCTCATTTCAGCCCGTGTCACTTCAGCCCTACACCCCTGACTGTCCCCATCCTCTGGTCCCTAACCTGGCTGACTCCTTTATCCCCCTCTCCCCTGTCCCCATCTCCATCCCTCTCTACACACTTCACCACTCAGTTCTCCCCCCCTACCCCCTTCTCTTTGCCCCCCACAGGGCCGGTGATAGGCATAGGCCTACGGCGCCTTGGGAGTGCCATGTGTAGTAACGCCTCAAAATTCCACAGAATCAGAATGTCAAGTGAAATAATGCATTAAACCAGGGTTCAACTTCCCACGGGTCATGGCATTTCTGGAATATCATGGAATTTGATAAAGGTTTTTCCAGTCATGGAAAGTCATGGAATTTTACCATTTTGCATGCACAGTCGTGGAATATTATAAGATAATCTTCAGATTTCACACTTTTAAAAACTTTAAAAAGTCATTTCTTTTTATGGAAGTGGTCATGGAAATTCAGGTTTTTTTGGGTCTGGAAAGGCGTGGAAAATCATGGAATTTAATATCTGAATTAGAGTGGGAACCCTGTAACTATACATTGATTATGGTTATTCGTGGGCATTTAGTACATATGTAGGTATTCACCCGCACACTCAGTCCCTGCCCTCATCCCTCTCTTCACCCTTCCACACCGCAACCAGGGCTCGAAATTAACGGTGTCCCGACGTCCCGGGGACCATAAAAAATGTTGTGGGGACACAAAGTTATCATTTCTGGGACAATGCCGGGACCGTCCAAAAATATAAATGAAAAGATTCAAAAAGTAGGCTATTATATTTGCAAAGCCATCACACTGGGACATTAGCCTAACTCAACACCAACCATCAGCGAAAATAGCAACAGAAAACTTTCCTATAAACGTCCGCATTGTGTTCTAGAATGTTGATTAAGATTTCGCAGCTGCGACTGCAAGCGCGTTTCTTCGGACTGCTGCTGAGAGGTTGTCCCGTTGGTTATGCCATTTCACCCTGAACTAGAAATGCTCTCAGAGAAAACGGGCTGTGGATTGTTGATTTTTCAAGCCAACAAGGATATATTCCAGTAGACATGGTTAAGCTGTGAGAGGAATGGAGTTCGGTTTTGCTAATATTTCAGGTAAGCAAAGCAACAGCCCCAAACAATGCGCAGTTGTCTGTGGCCACCTGTCGCGTGCTATCTGCCCAAAACACCAGAAACGCGAGCTGGCTCTAAAGTAGATTAACCCTCATTCATACATATCAGAAACTGCCTGTAAATTACTTTTCATTAACAAAGGGAAACGGCAAGCAAGCTAACAGAGGTAGTTGTTAGCCAAGAACGTCAAGTAGTTTCATTCAAATGTGGCTGGAAATGAAGGCGCTATATTCTGAACATTGTCATACAAACGCAGTTATTTAGGCCTAATTAATGTTGAAGTAGGCTATCCGTGTTATTGTTTCTGTGCTGGTAAAAGCAGAAATGCCTATTAGCCAAGGTCTAATTGAAAAGGGAAAAAGTCCACCTTGACTTCATTGATTACAAGCACGAAGAACGCGCTTCAATTTTACAGCATTGCCAGCGCATTTCTCTCCAATCTCTCTCTTTCTCCCCCTCCCCTCCCTCTCCATGCTAGCCTATCCCCCTCTCTTTCTCGAAAGTGCGGCTGCGGTCGTAGTTTTTTCTCTTGTGCATTTATTTTTAGGTTAACTTATCAAATTGTCTTGATGTCAATGTCAAGTGAATTTAAAGCGGAAAGGAAACGTCTTGCAATGCGTTGTCATACTCCTAATGCGGCCCCAAAACCTACCGCATCTTCTTCCACCTAGCCTGATTATCATCGACTTTCACATCTCTTCGAGACTGGCTGAAGCTGTTACATCACTAGGAGGGCACGGCCTGGCTATCTTCCACCGGCATGCCCATCACAACCAGTGGCCAAAGTCAGACTAGGTTAAACTATTGCCACTTTTTAACTAAAGCTAAACAGACACTGAATTGTTATCAGGGCTCTAAATTAACACACGCCAACCCGCCAAACACGGGTGAAAATTAATTTTGGCCGGTGGAAAAAAATACCTACCCGCCCATTTGGCTAGTAGCGTCCGAGTAGCCTACAGTAAATTGTGAACGGTAAGCGGCGGCTTGTATGATACGGCGAGATTTCCTACATTACCCATAAACACTCCCGTCATGACCCCACCCCACCGTGAGCTTTCCGAAGCAGCAGCCACTCCGTGCTGCTGTTGCGCGCGCCAGGACAAAAAGCATTTCAGAGCTCTTGTGCGCTCACACTATTTTGACAGAGAACTCTCCCCTGCTCCTGTCGCTTTCGCGCCACCACTTTTAACGTAACTATTAGGCCTGTTACTATTAGCATTCACCGATACCGACACACCTTGCTCTAAACAGGCTGTGAGGACCTGACCGAAGAGTTTCAATAACAGGAGTGTTGTGGAACGAAATAGCGACAAGGGTAGAGGAGGAGAACTGGCTGTCAGAGTAGTGCGAGCGTAGCTGTCAGTTGTCTTCTGAAATCAAATGTTTTAAGTCCTGGCGCAAATACGTTGGAAAGCCCACGCCATCGGAAAGAAGGGCAGACCTTATGCCCGTGCGAGTAGGCTACGTTCGCTATGGAAGTAACAAAGGAAGCGAACATTTCCGTGATATTATTTGCTTTTAGTTAAACATAGCGTAGGCTTCTTGTTATTTTGTTGCGCATGGTAGAGAAGAGCTCCTGGAGGAAATAATGGTGCCTATAGCATCATACTGTAGGCCACATAAACACACAATAGGCACACACAACATCACATCCATTATTGCACAACGTGTGTGTGTGTGTGTGTGTGTGTGTGTGTGTGTGTGTGTGTGTGTGTGTGTGTTGACCTCTCCTCTCCTCTCCTCCTCTTCTTTTCCTCTCATCTCTTCTCCTTCCTTGGAGTGTGAGGTTTTGTAGTGTTTGGTTGTGTGTTTGGTTTAAAGGTCTATTGTGTGTGTGGCTGGTGATTCATTGTTTTTCAGAGGTAAAAATAAGGTTAAGGTAAAGTTTTAAAAAGTATATAGCCTATAATATGCTTATTATAGACCTAGTATGTACACCTATAGTGTTTATGTGTTGTGGAAATTTGAATAAAATAACCATAATAATAATAATAATAATAATAATAATAATAATAAAACACAACTAGCCCAACGCATAGCCTATTTTGGCAAGATTAAAAAATGGCTGGTTGAACTTCTGTTTGGCTGGTAAGAAAAAATGTCTACTAGCCAAATTGGCTGGTGGTGGAAAAAGTTAATTTAGAGCCCTGATTGTTATTGATATTTAGTTAGTAGACTAAATGAAAGCTGTTTTTTTCTGTAAGCTAAATAGGCTATAACAGAGTAACAGGCTGGCTGCAATAGAGTCTACAATAGCCTACATGATGGGCAGGCTATATTGGTGCATAAAGCAATCAGTTTGACAAATATAATGTCACTGAATACAGATTTCCTCATATCACCAGTCTCATATATTCTTGAAAAACGAAATGTGCACGGTTACTCAAGGCATTTTTCTATATAAGGCACAGATGTTCATGATTTAACACACCCTAATTTTTTCTTAAAGACCTGAATTCACAGTTGCACTGCAAAAAAAAAAACAAAAAAAAAACATAATCACACATGAAATTGAACGTGGACATAATTTACCACTTATTTAGGCGCGAAAAAAATGGGGACACTTCTGGTTACATTCGGGACAATACAAAGTGGAATCCGGGACCATTGCGGGACACAAAGGAAAAAAGTTAATTTCGAGCCCTGACCGCAACCCCTAGCACCCCCCGTCCTCCATCCCCGTCCCATCCTTTTCCCTAATCTCCACTTGCCCCTCACACCTTCTTTGCCTTGCCACCCTCTCTCTCCCTTCATCCCCTTGTGCCCTGGCCCTCGTCACCCCTCTGTCCTCTCGCCAGTCACACCCTAACCCCCACCACACCACCACCACCACCACCACCACCCCCCACCTCTCCTCTCTCTACGCCTGGCCCCGTTTGCCCAATCCCTCACCCCACTCAAGGGGAGGGCACTCTTCCTGGCTGCCCCGGCCCCAAACCTCCAAGTGAGCTGAGCCCCTGATCCCATTAGATACACACACACACACACACACACACACACACACACACACACACACACACACACACACACACACACACACACACACACACACACACACACACACACACACACACACACACACACACACACACAGTAACAAACAGTAAGTAATACACACACTTGGTCTTTTCCACAGCAGCTCTCCTCTCAGATCTATAAGCCACCAGGGCCCCGGGGCATGAGATCAGCACAGGGCCAGTTGGCTGCAGGGTGTGTGTGTGTGTGTGTGTGTGTGTGTGTGTGTGTGTGTGTGTGTGTGTGTGTGTGTGTTTGTGTGTGCGTGTGCCCGTGTGTGTGTGTGTGTGTGTACATGGGAAGGGTAGTGTTCCGTAGCGTAACCTTCAGTAGGGCCTTGGCAGCTGGGCATGGAGGGTAATGATAGGATTGGAAGCACCCATTTAAAAACAGGTTAACGCGGCACCCTGGGGTGCCACTCTAGACCATTTGGGCTGAAGCCCTCACTCTGTGTGTGTGTGTGTGTGTGTGTGTGTGTGTGTGTGTGTGTGTGTGGGCGATCGGCTGTAGGATGGGATGGGATGGGCAATCCAGTTTGGATGGCTTGCAAAGGTCTCAAATGACTGAATGAAATGAATGGACGCGGATCAGAGCGCAGGGGGGGCACGGGCGAGTGCCAATTTGACTGTGGGAAAGAGGAGAAGGTTAAGGAGGCCAAGGGTTTTGTGGAGCTGGCCAGCGTTTTATTGGATGAGCGGTGCAATCGCACGCACACACACACAAGTACCCACACAAGTGCACACACGCAAATACACACACATACTGTATAGTAAGTATATTCTTTTTTTTTTACTTTTCATAAAATTTGTGTTCACAGCTTTTTAGTATGGAAATCTCTTTGTTCTCCTCATGCCTCTTCAGCAATAAATCACTCTTCTAGTATTTAAATGAGCCCTATCTAGTTTTTTTTTTAGACCTGCAAATGTTCCTTGGTATGTTGAATATGGAATGTTGAAAGTATGGAATGTGTAGAATGTTGAATGTTTCGAATGCATCTGTGCTCCAAGAACATTCCATAGTGCGACTCCTATGTGCCAGTGCCTGATCTATAACAGTCTATGTCAAAGGCCTCATACCAGACAGTGTTTAAGCAAAAGTCTTTACATAAAGTCTTAACAGCAAAGCAAATCAGTCTGGCAGTTAAGAACTGTATAGGTCCCAACAAAGTGAGTTGGCTAGATGATTTAGTGGCATGTGGCACCTGCCAATCCAAGTGCAGTTACATGATGCTATTCTTCGTCATGGTAGGCTGCTACAGCTACTATTGCCATGTTTGTAATTTCGAACTGTGCCTACACAAAAACTCATCCCTAACCCTATAACCTGTCAGTGAACAATGTGTGTCCACCAGTTTGTAAACATGTCGAATTGTGCCGACACCAAAATCCATTCCTAACCCTAACCTGTCAGTGAATAATGTTTGTCCAGTCTGAGTCCACCCACCTAAACCTGTCAATAAAGAAAAGTTTAGGGGGGGAAAAAACATAACCTTCCTTTGGCATGTCACTTCCGCATGTCACATGCCACTAAATCATCTAACCTGTACACCCAGTAGGGCAGTACACGTCTCCTCAGGGACACTGGCCTACAGCTGCTCTCCATTGTCCCCTCCCCTACCTTGATCTCCATGCAAAGCAAATTCAGGCCTAGATGCAAATTCAAACATAGGGCAGCGCACTCTTGTTTGCATGAGGATTGTGTGTAAGCATGCCGTGGGAAAGAAAGGTCGTGTAAAACGAGTCAGGGGATAAACATTAAAGGTGGAGTATTTGCCGGAGTACGGTCAGGGAGATTAAGACAGATTAAGACGCCGTCAGAGTAGAGACTAGGCCTACCCATAGCACTTGACTATTTGATCTGTAGAACTGCCTCGTTCCAAGTCAACTGTATCTCTAAATCCTGCCTGGTCTCAGCTGTTATGTCGACGGAGAATGTCCTCGGCAGTTTGATACTGAAAGAGACACTTATTTTCTCCCTTCCCATGCGCATACCATGCAACGTCCATGGGACTTAGTTGCAATATGTGTGGGGGTTATAAGTTATAAGTGGAGATAGCCCAGACCTTGCATGGACCTTACATGGTGCAGTCAAGGAAGAGCGGTCGTGGCTCCTACCGTAGAGTACGTCCTCGATAGTTTTATTGGTTGTAGCTCTGACTGGTAGCATATAAAAGCATTTGATAGGTGCCATTGATCCTGCTTGTTTGAAATGTCTACCTGCGTGATCTTTTATTGCTCTGCCCCTGCATTTACTAAACGGATTACACGATTATAATGATTAAAAGATGCCAAACACACAAACCAAACCTGTGAAAAAAGATAGAAAAATGTCCTTAAATCCTTTCGTCCATTTAATAGTCGAGCATTCGGTCAGAGACCTTCCTCACGGCATAAATAAGTGGAGAAAACAACCTATGACTCATCACTGTTAACAGAAAATTAATTCAATATCTTGCAAAAGCACAATTCTAATGTCATTTCCTCATTTGCAATCGAGATGGTGAATGAAGAACAGTCCCCCAAAAAGTGTTGTAGCTAGGCTGACAGTGGGGAAATTATTGTTTTCTCCACAGAGGCGGGGCATCAGCAAAATGCGAGGCCACAAGCACAAGTGGAGGACGGGAGTGTGCATATTGGAATGCACTCCCTGTGCAATAGCTAGGCTACAGGGGAGGTGTAAAGCTGATGACTTTTCTGCCTTGTGGCTTTGGTATGCATCCACTTTTTAACACCTGTAAAAGACATTTACCGGTACCACCTACTGTATATTTGTGGTTGTCATCGTCACTACTGGGTTTGTGTATGTGATTGTTCTTGATGTATTGAATTGGCTTTCTTCCTTGCCTTAAGCCGACTGCTCTAAATGGACTGCAGAAAGCTGCCATACTCCATTGAGCATCGCAAGGCAAAGCTCTCACTGGCAACGTCTAAAACACGCACGCGCACGCGCACGCACACACACACACACACACACACACACACACACACACACACACACACACACACACACACACACCGGCTCCAGCCAAACCTCTGCCACTCTCGGACTGGAGTCAAACGACACGCCATTTAACACAAATTTCGCTACATTTCCTCTTTCTGTTGCTTTTTCCCCCTTGTCTACTTGACGGATGAAAACTCTCCCTGTAAAAAATAAGGGGGGAGCCAGTATGGTTTTCAAAAGAGGGCTTCTACCGTAAAACCACTTTCCAGACAGGCTGCCAGTGCCAGGCTTTCCACTCGGACTGGTTGACCGCCCT
>NC_085866.1:48911642-48921642 GCF_034702125.1 Engraulis encrasicolus | reverse complement strand
TTTCAGAGGAATTGAACAAAAACTAATCAAATTAATTAGGCCTAAGTAACGAAAGTAAAAAATAAAGCAGAAGTTAAAAAATAATGAAACAAGGCCGACAGGCAGACAACAGATGCGTCCCTCTATGCCAGTTCCAACTATGCCATTCCCCCCCCCTCCCCCCAAACGCCCCCCTGGCCTCCTCCTAGCCTGTCAACGCCCCCCGAGGATGTACTTTTTGTTTATTGGTCATCATGGACACTCCAAATATTGTGGCAGGCAGCAAGGCAGCAAAATGGCGAGACATGGCTTTATTTTTTGCAGTTTAGGGTATAATAAGCTTATCATCATTCTTGGATTTGGAAAAGAACCATAGGCTATGATTTGAAATTTCACATAGCCTAGATGAAGTGAACATTACAAATTACCAGACATTTATTAGGCCTAACAACTTTTAGTATCACGCCATTTCAGCATTATGTGCATGTGGGAAAGAATCTAAACATCGACAAATAATAAATAAATAAAACCGTTTGGGTGAATCATGCGCTTATGGGTTCACCCTTAAGGTGAATTATGGACTTTTTTCAATACCAGCTTCACCGTCAAGGCACAAAGCAGTGAAACTCAATTACCCAGAATGCTGTACGTGAGCTCTCTACCCGGGTGGTTCTGGAAAACAAACATGGCGGCAACTCGCTTTACTACCTTTATAATGTGTTAATCCGACGCTAGATTTCTTAACTGATGAAAATCGAAGGCAGAAATCAACATTGTAGTGTCTAAATATGAGGTCGATTGGTCTATTTGTGGCGTACATCACGATCGGCTGAGTTGTTGGCCTCACGTTTGTCAGTTAGCCTGTGGCTAGGCTACTTTTCGCCAACGTTAGCATCCGGTTTAGTATAGAAAGGCTATGCTTGCACGCATTCGCTCCGTAGTCTGCCGCCTTGTGGCCACAGGAAGGAACAATTTAAAGAAAGCGTTTCAGACGGACAACAATTGAATGAAAGCGTTTCAGACGGACGGACAGACAGACCCTGTTATAGAGATGCTGGACGCATCTAAACATATATAGCCTAGGCCTATAATATGCTTAATTATTATGTAGGCATATAGTAGCCTATGCAGGCCTAGTGTATCTGTGTTGTAGAAACAGTTGGACAAAATGACCATTTAATTAGAAAAAAAAATAACTAGCCTAATGCATAGTTTATTTTGGCGAGATTAAAAAAAATGGCTAGTTGAACTTCTGTTTGGCTGGTAAGAAAAAATGTCCTCTAGCNAAATTGGCTGGTGGTGGAAAAAGTTAATTTAGAGCCCTGCACACAGTCATATTCTCTCTATCTCTCTCCGTCTCTCTGTTTCTGTCTCTATGTCTCTATCTTTCTCTCTCTGTCTCTCTCTGTTACTCTCTCTCTCTCTCTCTCTCTCTCTCTCTCTCTCTCTCTCTCTCTCTCTCTCTCTCTCTCTATATATATATATATATATATATATCTCTCTCTCCCCCTCTCTCATGTGCTTTCCCACCCTGATGTATGGACGTGCAGTGCAGTCTAGTTAGGGGAAGTGAAGTGAAGTGAAGTACTCCCCGTGGTGTGTCCGCCCTTGCAGAGGAAGTGTCCTCCAGAGGGGGTTTAGTGGGAGGCCCTTGAAGGCTCCTTCAGGCAGCAGAGGGCTGCATTTGTCAGCCTGAGTGGAGCAGAGCAGTGTTCTCTAACCTGGGCCTCGTTTCCGGATAACGATGGTTCGTAGCCTTAAGTGTGACGTTAACCAGTGATCCTACGAATGTTCTTAGATTTTCTACGACTGTTTCCCAAAGACATTCGTACATGAACGCGCGTGCACAGCCTCTAAGATCGTTCGTAGAGTCGATCTTAAGGATCGCTGTCCATTTATGTGGTGCTGAAGTGTCCTCGGAGTGAACTGCGCCGTCATCTGCTGCTAAACCATTTACAAAAAGTAAGGCGTGTGTAAGTGTCAAAAGTTGCTCTCCATAAAAGGTGGACTACATTTGTAGCAGTTTGCAACTATTGACAGGAGTTATTGTTGGCAAATGAAATACAGTTCTTCTTGATTGCTTTGACACAGTTGTCACTCCAAAAAGCACATTTTCATAGCAGTTCACGCAACGGTCTAACCAGTTAAACCGATTCTCCAAACACAACATCTTTGTTTGCAAAAGGCTACTACGTTTCCAAAATATTTAACATATGCAATAAAAGCAAACTCTGTCTTCAGTCCAATACACAATGCATAGCAGTGTATGAACACTCCCAGTCAGTCATTACACAATGGTCGTAAAATTCCAAAACACGGCTATCATGTTGACACAATTTGCCGTTATTTAACACTGTTGTCAATTACATAACTTTCAAGCCAGTTCCATTGTTGTTTCTTTTACTTAGCCACTGACTCTGCTTGATCAGGATCTACTGACTGAGAGATAGCTGGCCCAGTAAATGCTTTGCATAAAGATTTGAGTTGTGTCTTTTCTTATGTAAAATTGTCAGTAGGCTAGGTAGTGGGTCCGTGTAACAATAATGTCTTATTGCAAAGAATTGGATTGAAAATCAGAATGCTTTGATGTAGTTTTTGTTTTGTTTTTGTTTGTTTGTTTGTTTTCCTTTTTTTTACAAGTGTAATCAAAAATGTACTAACGGCTGATAATGGTATTACAGAAAATATGTGTAAAGTAAAATATGATTTTGCAGTACGAGAATGCACTTACAACAAATTTGCAAAAGAACTCCATGCCAAGAACAAACAAGAAGACACTGTGTATAAAGACTGATTGCTAAATTAAGAATTTTGAGAAGGAGTGTCAAATAGGTGCTCTGGTGTGTTCACACAACTAACGGTAGTTTCTAAAAGTCAGGAGTAGATTTTTCTGTATGGTTATCAGAGCTTAAACAATGAAATGTGCACTACTTAAATGGCACATGCGTTAACTGTTTAGCAAAAACTGTGTTATATGAATGGGAAATATGTCAAGTGAACAAGAATGTGTTCACACATATGCACAACGTGTCTTTTGCTTTGCTGAAATAGTGATCATGACGACTTTGTGTGAGTCAGTTTAAAAAATTGTGTTAAAGCGATCAAGAAAAACTGTAATATGCACACAAACAATGAAATCATGCAAAACTCCCAACTGACAGTAATAACCATGAGCTACGCCGTTAAAACCCAGATAAAGCGCGTGCAGTTGGCTACTGTAGCTTAATATTTAAGAAGACAAGTAGGCCTAGTTGGAGTTCCAAATTGGGTGCTGTTATGAAAAACAATGTCCATCAAAATGAACACATCCCCTCGCTGCCTTTTTGTTATTGCTTAGCCTACTAGAGTCGGAATAGGGAGAGTAGAGCTTGGCACATGTGGTGAGCGGTGCGCAAAGTAGGCCTACCGCACGCTCAAGGCTTTCACAACTGTGAGGACATTTTTGCACGGCAGTCTGCTGTTATTAAAACAAAAAATCTACACGAATCCCCATCGCTGCCTTTTTTTGTCATAGCTTACCCTTCGCCTACAACTATCATGTATTTTCTGCGTCGCCTTCCCTTTCTTAGGCTACTTGAAAATGAAAGAGGGTGCAACAACTCGCTGACCATTTTTCTTTAAAAAATATAAAATAAATAAAGTTTCGGAAGTGGCCTTCCGACATCAACACTCTTGTCTCTGGTTGCCGAAGCCCCTTATTCATTTTGCCTTGTTCATGAAGCACCCACACAAATTATGATTGATCACAGTTTAATTACTTCCAGGTTTATCAAACACAGTCGAAGTATTTTACTACCTGTAAAATATTTCCACATTGCTTTTATTTTATAGGCCTACACATCCACAATTAATGTTAGGCCTACCTTCTTATTTTCGTTGCAGTGTCAACTTTGCTGCCATGATATTTACACCCGTCTTAAAACATCAACTTGAAGCGCAAGTTTCCTCTTTTCCTATGGGTGTCTCCACTGTGCCATACCTCTCGCGTCTTAAAACAGCAATCTTATGCGCAGGTTTCTTCTTTCCCCTTCATATCCTGTGGGTTTCTCCACTGTGCCATGCCGCTACGATCAATCTTAGCGCGTTAAGACTACTCTAGACCACTCGTGGATTGCTCTTAGAGTTACGTGTCAACCTGCGATGGTTCTTTGCTAAGTTGGCTTTGGGAAACACTCCGTGAGCTCTACGATGGTGTTACGTGTGAACTTAAGTATCACGTAGCGTTACGCAGCACTTAAGGATACGAGGCCCTGACCAGTACAGCTAGGGAATAGCTTTCCTTCGTCTGTGTCTGTGCACTTGCGCATGAGCGTGTGTTTGTGTGGTAAAGGTCCAGAAGCCACACTGAAACCTACAGTTATGGTTGGGGATTCCTCTCTCTGTCTCTCACTCTTAAGAGTCGTGGGTGTAATCTCGGAAATAAGTGAGTTCGCAATTACCGGCGCGAAATGCATTATGGGTAATATTCGCCATTTTGAGAGATAAACAAAACAGCGTTGCCCCGGGATACATTTAAACGCGCATGATATTTTATATAGCCGGGTTACTCCGAGCATGTAATGTTGACAACAAACAATTCACACAACCATTTAACAACCCCAAATTACTCAACATTTCGCTGGTAGGTCAAGGATGGTCTTGAGGTTGAAAACAATACATTTTTGAACTTTTTAAGTGAAACCAGAATTAATAAACGAACTTGTTTTGGAGAGATGTCTGGTAACTAACAGAATGCTAACTATCCGGGTTGCTAGCTAAATCCGAGTTGACTACAAACAATTCACACAACCATTTAACAACCCCAAATTACTCAAAATTTCGCTGGTAAATCAAGGAGGATATTGGGGTTGAAAACAAGACATTTTTGAACTTTTTAAGTGAAACCAGAATTTAATAACGAACTTGTTTTGGAGAGATGTCTGGTAACTAACAGAAGACTGACCATCCGGGTTGCTAGCTAAATCCGAATATGTAATGTTGACAACAAACAAGTCACACAACCATTTAACAACCCCAAATTACTCAAAATTTCGCTGGTAGATCAAGGAGGGTCTTGGGGTTGAAAACAAGACATTTTAGAACTTTGTAAGTGAAACCAGAATTTAATAACGAACTTGTTTTGGAGAGATGTCTGGTAACTAACAGAAGGCTAACCATCCGGGTTGCTAGCTAAATCCGAATATGTAATGTTGACAACAAACAATTCACACAACCATCTAACAACCCCAAATTACTCTAAGTTTCGCTGGTAGATCAAGGAGGGTCTTGGGGTTGAAAACAAGACATTTTTGAACTTTTTAAGTGAAACCAGCATTCATTAACAAACTCGTTTTGAAGAGATGTCAGTTAGCCCACACATAGCTATGTCTTCAGTACAGCTTTAGCACCTACATGTCCTTAAATTGAATGTTTCATTAATTTATTCAACCAGTTCATGATATAGCTTCATTAATCACCTGTGGCCACTGTCTGTCATCGTCTATCCATGAAACTTTATTCAAAACTTAATTCAGGCTGTCATTTTGATGGTCTCAGTCACCAGAATTGATAAGCGCAGCAACTATAGATGGCATAACGGAGAACGGCACACTTCAGCAATGGCGACAGTGCACAATGGCGGCGCCCATGAATCGCAATGCAATCATTCTAAAATCTACAGAAAGCACCACTTTTACCCCACTACGAAATCCACAAATTATGACATTTATTTACCTCGTTTACTGGTGTGCAGCTCAGTGTCCTACCGCTTTGGGAAGGCAGGATCTGGTATCCACGCATTTGTTTATCTACCGTTTTGCGTTGCTAGGTCAATTTCGCGCAGGCGCACTAGTAATTGCGAACTCACTTATTGTGCATGTGTGTGTGTGTGCGTGTGTTTGTGTATGCGTGTGTATGTGTGTGTGTGTGTGCGTGTGTGTGTGTGTGTGCGTGCTTGTGTGCATGTGTGTGTGTGTCACTGTTAAGAGTCATAAGAGTCATCTCGGAAGTGGTTGTTTTGGGTGCTTGAGGTCTCTTCCCGTACCACTGTGTGGGCCAGCCCCCAGTCTCCAAACCAAAACATGACACGGCTCCGGTGCCATCAGGGTCCATGTTCTTAGCTGTCTGGATGGATGAGCTGGTGGTAATCTGGTGTGCGTGCGTGCGTGCGTGCGTGCGTGTGTGTGTGAAGGGACTGAAAGCAAGGGAAACAGTTAAAAATCTTGGGGTCCTCATTGACAGTGACCTAAAATTCAACAGTCACATGAAAGCTATTACTAAGTCTGCATTTTATCACATAAAAAACGTCTCTAAATTTAGGGGCCTGATGTCTAAACATGATCTGGAGAAGCTAATACATGCCTTTATTTCTAGTAAAGTTGATTACTGTAACAGTCTTTTTACTGGCCTCCCCAATAAAACCATTAAACAGCTTCAACTTGTACAAAACGCAGCTGCAAGGGTTCTTACAAAGACAAGGAAGTTCGACCACATTACTCCAATTTTAAGATCGCTGCATTGGCTCCCAGTAAGCTACAGAATTGATTTTAAGGCTATGCTACTTGTGTTTAAATCACTAAATGGAATGGGACCCACATATCTACTGGATATGTTTCAGCTGTATGCACCAACTAGGTCACTAAGGTCAACGGAGAAGAATTTGCTGGTGATTCCAAAAGTCAAAACAAAGTGTGGAGAGGCAGCCTTTAGCTTCTATGCTTCAAAGCTTTGGAACCAGCTTCCAGATGACATAAAAAATGCACCCACTATTGATAGCTTTAAATCTAGACTCAAGACAAAGCTGTTCTCAGATGCTTTCCCCTAGCTTAAATTACTTATTCTTATTATTTTTATTTTTTATTTAATTTGTTTTATTTTATTTTATTTTATTATTATTTTTACCTTATGTTTTATCTTAATGTTTTTAAATGCTTTTTGACTCTAATTCATTTCCTTCTTTCTTCCCTGTTTCCTTTCATTTACATTTGTTAACTTTGTGAAGCACATTGAGTTGCACCTGTGTATGAAATGCGCTATATAAATAAACTTGCCTTGCCTTGCCTTGTGTGTGTGTGTGTGTGCGTGTGTGTGTGTGTGTGTGTGTGTGTGTGTGTGTGTGTGTGTGTGTGTTGCTTGTGTGCCTGTGTGTGTGTGTGCTTTTACTGGCAGGATGCAGGGTTGAGACAGTTTGTCTCCCAGCATAAGAGTTTGGCGATTGCACGTCTTACTGGTATTCTTTCCACTATCCCAACAATAATAATAATAATGATAATAATTTCTGGGTGGTGTGCTTTTAAAGCCTGTCTATAATTTTCTTTCAATGCCCTCCTGAAATTCTCATTGTTGGTGATTCGATTGTCAGAGATCTGATTATTCCTAGTGCTATCACGTACTGTATCCCGGGAGGAAGGGTTGTCGACATCTCTCATCTCATTCCGTCTCTATTGAACAGACATTCTTCCGTAAACACTGTCATTGCTCACGTGGGGACAAATGACGTCATGGCCCGGAACTCTGTGAAGCTACAGAATGAGCTGGAGACGTTATGTCTCACTGTTGAAAGCCTCGGGAAACGCTGCATAATGTCAGGCCCTATCCCACTTAGCTCCAGTAATTCAGAGCGTTTCAGCAGATTGCATAGTCTCCATACCTGGCTGAAACAATTTTGCAATCTAGCTGGTCATGATTTTATTGCTAATTTTGATATATTCTGGACCAAATCATTTTTATATAGATCTGATGGGGTGCATCCAAACAAACTGGGCCTACTAGAGCTAACCACCAACTTTATTCAGTTCATTGCTTTCAGCACACCTTGACATTCAACACAGCATGACCCAATCCAGTTCACAAACACACCCAGCTCTACTATGGGTCCTGCTGATAATTGCAGCTCTCCCTCTCCTGCTGTATCACTTGGGGATCAAACTACACAGGCAATAAGTAGCCCCTCTCATCACCTACAGATGGCCCTTCTTAATGTCAGATCACTTCGTTCTGCTGCTGCTTGCTCACCCTCCCATTCAAATACCTCCTCTGGCCAGCAGTTGGCTCCTCGGAAATGTCAAAGCCTGCCCATCTGCAATGATATCTCCCTGCCAGAGACTGTCCTTCCTATTTCTTCTCCTATTTCTTCTCCTGATATCCCTCTCAATAATGGACTAAGCCCTGAAGTCATGAATGCTACATGTCCATTGGAGTCTACCCCTGACGTTGTTCGCTTGGACAATCCATGTGTTTTTAAGGACAGAAAAGGCATTGGGTTAATCCACCTCAATATCAGAAGTATATTGCAACGAGATAAAATGGACCACTTAAATATTTTAATTGCTCAAACTAACACAGATATCTTGGTTTTATCAGAAACTTGGCTGAAGAGTGAAATTGATGATTCTGAAGTCAACCTTTCAGGCTACAATTTATTTAGAATTGACAGGGTCGGGAGGGGTGGGGGTGTGGCTATTTACGTGAAGTCACATTTCTCTGTCACATTTCTGTACTCCTTAAGTGAACCTAAATCCTTTGAATTTATTGCACTAAAGGTTTATTATGGCACCAATAACAACTCCTTCATAATAGTTGGGATTTATAGACCCCCGTCAGCTGATTCTAAATCCATAGATCAGCTTGCAGAATTGATATCTAGATTCACTGACTCAGAAGTTCTGGTTCTTGGGGATTTTAATATTGACTGGCTAACTGATGCCTCCAAACATCTTAGAGATGTTTTCTCAAGTCTATTTTTGGATCAACTTATTAATGATCCAACAAGACCAAACTCTAAGAACTTTAGCAAATCATCTCTTATTGATCTACTTTTTACAAATAAGATGAACAAAATTAGCGCAACTGGTGTTTTTGATTTAGGGGTCAGTGACCACTGTCCCATTGCCTGTATTAGGCACAGCACTCTAACCAAAGCACTGCCTCGCATTTTGGTTAAAAGAACTATGAAACATTTTAATGAGCAAGCCTTTTTAAATGATCTCTATGAAAGTGACATTCATCTCACAACTGAAATTCCTGATGCTGACTTGGCTCTACAGTTTTTCTCAAACTCATTTATTTGCATTGTCGACAAACATGCACCTTTTAAAAAGATAAGAGTAAAAAGTAGAACAAACCCATGGTTCACCCCTGAACTCTCCTCTCTTTTTCAGTCAAGAAATAAGGCTTGGTCATTAGCAAGGAGGAGCAAGGATGCCTCTGACTGGGCAAGTTTCAGGAAAATCAGGAACAGATGTACATTATCTGTAAGAAAGGCTAAATCTGACTATTACTTTAACCTTGTCTCTAGCTCGTACTCTGATCCTGCAAAATTCTGGAAGGCTGTAAATTACAAAAACAATAAATCTGTTACACCTATGCCTTCTTCCATTAAGTTTGATGATTGTCTACTACAAGACAAATCAGACATTTGCAGTGCTCTTAACAAACATTTTTCTTTAGCCAGTCAAAGTTTTGATAATAGCAATAATCATTCCTTTATGCCTAGGGCTGGACATGATATGTGTATCAGAGACAATGTCAGAGACGATGATCTGGAATTTAGGCTTCATCCTGTGTCTAAGCATACAGTGCTATCTGCTTTATTAGCAATTGATAGTCGCAAATCCACTGGAGAAGACCACCTAGATCCCTTTTTTCTTCGCACTGCGGCATATATAATAGCAGAGCCATTATTGCACATTTTCAATTATTCTATTTCCACTGGAGTTGTCCCTACACTATGGAAATTTGCACACATTACCCCGTTGCACAAGGGGGGTGATAAGACTGACCCTAACAACTATCGACCAATATCCAAGCTACCGTGTCTCTCAAAAATACTAGAGAAGTTGGTAAATGATCAGCTCAAAGAATTTCTAAATACCAATAATATTCTGAGCCCTCTCCAATCAGGCTTTAGGCCTAAACATAGTACAGTCACTGCTGCTACTAAAGTAATTGATGATATTATCACTTCTCTTGACAAAAAAAAACATTGTGCTGCCATCTTTGTGGACTTATCCAAAGCATTTGACACTGTGGACCACTCTCTGCT
>NC_085866.1:48891642-48894142 GCF_034702125.1 Engraulis encrasicolus | reverse complement strand
CCACAGTGCTGGATCCACCCAGTGAACTCATTGGGTCAATCCAAAGGGAATGTATTAAATTTTTTTGGGATGGTTACCACTGGTTGGCTCCTGGGGTGTTGCATTTGCCTTTGTCTGAGGGTGGGCAGGGGTTAATACATGTGGAGTCAAAGGTGTTGGCACTGCGTCTTCAGACACTTCAAAGACTGCTGTATTCACCAGAGGGTACACCATGGGTGCAATTTGGACTGGCAGTACTCAGGAAAGCAGGGGGTGGGCTGCTTGATAAACACCTGGTGTTGATGGACTGTGACTGGGCGCAGAGAAGAGTGCAGCCCCACTCCTCCTTCTACAGCTCGGTGTTCAAAGCTCTTGGACTTTTAAGTATGTCAAGGGAGGGTGATGTTCATTTTGGGGCAGAAGAAGGTTTGTTTTATAACAAGTTTCTTGGGGCACAGCAGGGTTTTTCACCTTTGTTAATTGACCTGTTCATTGGGCGGGGTTTTTCAAGGGTAAGAGACCTGCTAGACCTACCAAATGAGGGGTGGAAGCCTGTTGAGCTATTGGCGCAACAGCTGGGGTTCAGGTCACTGAGGACTATGGGAAGGCTGCTGGGGAGCTTATAGGGTTCATTGCCGGACGGGTTAAGGCTGTCCCTTGGGCCAGGCGCGGCCAGGGGTGTGGGTACAGACACGCCGGTTTTTCCTGATTTTAAGATATCCCCAAAATTCACTGGGGTAGGGGTGCAGGTGGGCTCACTGCTTAAATGGACAGACTGTACTGGGCTGGGTTTTTGTACAGTTGGGAAGAGGCTGCTATACCATGTGTGTGTGAAGAGTACTTACGGGTCCCAACTAAGTGAGCGGCCAGACACTAAGTGGAGGACTTTTCTGGGTGCCGGCCAATCCGCAGCACCTTCTTGGAGGACTTTGTATAAAAGCCCGATCCCCAAACGAGCTGGTGACCTTCAGTGGCGCATCCTACACTGTGCTATGGCCACAAAGGTGTTTCTTGCAAGGTTGGGGGGTGGGGTCTCCAACCTTTGTACATCATGCAACGTACCTGACTCTGTGTTCCATGTCTTTTCTGAATGTGTAAAATTAAGTCCATTGTTCTGCACGCTCACACGAGTTTGCGCTAGATTTGGTTTCATTTTTTCCAAGGAATTGTTTATTTTTGGCGTGAAGTACTCAAAGAAAGCTGCATCTGTATGTACATGTTTAAATTTTCTTGTTGGTCAAGCCAAGATGGCTGTGTGGAAATGTCACAGGCTAGAGCAGGAGGGCAAAACAGTGGAACAAATTGACATGTTCAAAATGTTAGTTGAGGCAAGGATCTCAGCAGAATTTGCCTATTTTCAACTTACTAACAACATTGATATGTTTGGAAAGAAATGGTGTATGGACAAAGGCTTGTGGATAGTTGATAGTAGCCATAAGCTACGCTTCATTTGGTAATAATGTGGTTGTATTCATGTGATGGGATGATGATGGGGTGGGGCAAGGGCTGTAAGGTTTGTTGTGGTTATGAGGGAGAGGGCTCCTCCCTTCACTATGCTGGATTTTCGACCTATGGAGTTGGCTATATCCTGTAATGTAAAATAGTGAAGGTGTCACAATAAACGATGTGTTAAAATTCAAAAAATTCTCCTCTCCTCTCCTCTCCTCTCCTCTCCTCTCTTCTTCTCTCCTCTCCTCTACTCTCCTCTCCTCTCCTCACCCCTCCCATCCTCTTCTCTCCTCTCCTCCCTTCGCCTCTCCTCCCCCTCTCCTCACCTCTACTCTCCTCTTCCCTTCTCTCCTCTACTCTCCTCTCCTCACCTCACCTCTCCTCTCCTCACCCATCCTCTCCTATCCTCTCCCTTCCACAATATCCCGGCCTACTGTGAGTGTGAGACCCCACTGACACCTACCCCCACCCCATACCCTCCACAAAGCCTTGTGTGTTCCACTCTCAGCCCCACCAGTCTTCTGTTAACACCCTTATTGCTGGTGACAGCAGGAAGCCCTACCACACAGCTGTGGAGAGGCAACTCTGGAGCTTTCCCAGAGTATGGATCGGTGTTTGTATCCACTCACAGGGGCCAAGAGACAGACAGACAGACAGACAGACAGACAGACAGACAGACAGGCAGACAGACAGACAGACAGACAGACAGACAGGCAGACAGACAGACAGACAGACAGGCAGACAGACAGGCAGACAGACAGACAGGCAGGCAGACAGACAGACAGACAGACAGGCAGGCATGGGTTCCCAGGTGGGGAGGATTTATATTTAATAGAAATATATGTACCGTAATATGTGTATAAGAGAGAGAGAGAGAGAGAGAGAGAGAGAGAGAGAGAGAGAGAGAGAGAGAGAGAGAGAGAGAGAGAGAGAGAGAGCATATCTATGGGAAGATTAACCTGTGTTTGTATGGTGTGGCGGTGGGAAAGCCCTACCACAGGTGTGGAAAGGGAATTTGGATGTCTGAGCCTGTTTCAGGGCATGGATGTATGGCTCCCGCCTGCTCACAGGG
>NC_085866.1:48861642-48869142 GCF_034702125.1 Engraulis encrasicolus | reverse complement strand
AATGAAAATGATATCCGAGTTATAAATGATTGCTATTATTAAAAAATGAGGTCATAAGACCCACATTGCGTGCCAACACTCCAAAAAAACATCGGCATCTGACCAACTGACCTATGTACCAGTGGATCAACCAACAACAGTGGTATTCTGTATAGTGCACTGAATGTGTACAGTGTATACAGTTGTATACACGTGACTTAAAATCTATCGCTCTCTCTCTCTCTCTCTCCCTCTCTCTGAATCAACCATTGATTATAGAGCTTTATAAGGTTGCATGCACGTGACTAAAATCTCTCTCTCTCTCCATTTCGCAGGGACCCTGTTCAGAGATGGCAGCCTGCTCCGGGCTCCAAGGCGGCCATGTTGGTGAAGGTGAGCAGTGGCAGGACCCAGTCGCCCGGACCCACTAGCGCCCTACAGCTCCTCTACGCCCCCAGCGGCAGCAACAGCAGCAGTGCAACCAAGCCCCTCTACCAAGCTCACAGCAGTCCCTTCGGAGCCAAGATGTCCCTCCCCGCAGACCCCAAGCAGGCCTACCATCTCAAGAAAGACAGCGGTGGTGGTGGTGGTGGTGGTGGTGGAGGTCACGCCTGCCTGATCATGCCCATGAGCGCGCCAGCCTTCGTCACCCCGCAGCGCTCGCAGGCGGGCACGCCCCGGCCCTCCTCGCCCCAGTACGGCGCCACGGCCCCCATCTACGACGAGCCTCCCATGGACCCGCCCATCTACGACGAGCCGCCCGTGGAGATGGAGGTGGAGGGGGCGCACCTGCTGAACCGCCGCGGCCGTTCACCGCCTCCCAGCGTCGGCCTCTACTCCCCCAGCCACAGCCTGCCCAGGCTGGGCCACGGCTCTCAGCCCAAGCTGCTCCAGTACCCGGCGTCCCACCTGGGGGCAGGCAAGCACCGGCGCAGCCCCTCCGCCACCGAGTACAGCCCCGCCGGGCGGGAGTGCATCAAGCACATGGTCAACGTGGATCCGGCCGTCAACAAGCAAACGGGCCTCATCGTGACCCACCACCACCCGGCGGCCGTGGTGGTGCCGTCGGCTCCCGAGTCGGCCACCTTGCAGAGCCAGGAACGCTTGCTGCACCACCACCAGCCCCACCAGCCCTTATCCGTGCTCCAAGCCCAGAAAGGAGGCGGAGGAGGGCACCAGCGCGAGCCCAGCCTGGAGAAGAAGCACTCGTGGAGGTTACTGGAGGCCGGCGGAGGCCTGATGAAACGCTCCGACAGCGGTGGTGGCGACGGAGCGAGGCACAGCCGGCAGAGCAGCCTGGCGTCCCAGCAAGAGTACCCCGGCCCGGCCGCCATCACCTACCAGGACTCCGGGTACTCCACGGGGCCCTCGCCCAGCCTGCGACGCAAGAACCGCAGACGACCCCCCGGGGGCCTTACCGGCTTAACCGGGGGAGGAGGAGGAAGCATCGGCGGACTCCCAGGCGGCCTAAGCGGCGGCCACGGACGTCCAGGGTCGGTGGGCAGCGCCGGCGAGCTGAGCGCCCTCAACGACAAGCTGATGGCGGAGATGCGCTGCGCGGTGGTCAGCCGCTCCAACACCATCCACGGCAGCAAAGCCAGCCTGGACACCGAGATGGGCTCCGACGGTGGCACCATGGGGACGGGCTCCTCGGGGGGCCCACGCGCCCGCACCCCGCTCCAAATGCTGCACAAGTACGCCAGCGGCGGCAGCGGCGGGAGCGGAGGAATGTGCGTGATGGGCGTGGGCGTGGGTGGCTCGTCTCCGTCGCTCCGCGGAAGCTCCAGGGAGGACGTGAGGGCGAGTAACCGCTCGCTGTACAGGCCAACGGGGGGAAGCCAGGCCGAGTTGCCCCTGTCGCCACTGGCTGCGGAGGCGGCGGCGGTAGCCATGGGAGGAGGGGTCAGGCAGAAGAGGACCTACGAGAAGGTGGACTCACTGGAGAAGAGCATCACCTCCCAAACCAGCCTGTCCTCTGTCCCCGAGCCACCACACACACCCTCACAGGTACGGGCTGGTGATGGGGAAAAGTGTGTGTGTGCAAGTGTTTGTGTGCGTGTGTGCATTTGGGTGTATTGTCATTTTTGGCATGTGTCTATTTTTGTATGTATGCAAGAGAGTGTGTGTGGGTGTGTGTGGAAGGGGGTTTGTTATTTATGCCATGTAATCTTGCTGACTATAAATTAATGCAATCTATTTTTGTTATGTGTAGTCATGACAGTAGGTGCGTGCGTGCATGCTTCAGCTGTGAGGTGGGTCTGGCCTCATGTGACTGGGCTGTGTGTGTGTGTGTGTGTGTGTGTGTGTGTGTGTGTGTGTGTGTGTGTGTGTGTGTGTGTGTGTGTGTGTGTGTGTGTGTGTGTGTGTGTGTGTGTGTGTGTGTGTGTGTGTGTGTGTGTGTGTGTGTGTGTGTGAGATGGGTTAGGTTCATTACTGCAGGTCAGCTGTGCTAGGAATGTGACACACACACACACACACACATACACTCACAAACACACACACACACACACACACATACACTCACAAACACACACCTTTTCATCACATCTTCATCTTCATCAGAAGTATTTCCTTATTTTGCTATTCAGCTCTTTGTGTGTGTGACTGTAGCTGCTCTCAATTTTGGAACATTTCATATTCTCTCTCTCTCTCTCTCTCTCTCTCTCTTTCTCTCTCTCTCTCTCTCTCTCTCTCTCTCTCTCTCTCTCTCTCTCTCTCTCTCTCTCTTTCTCTCTCTCTCTCTCCCTCATTCCATAGTTCCCTTGATCTTCCCTTTTTTCTGTTATGAAGACCAAAAAAATCGTGTGGAGGCAGAAAAAAAATAACAAAATGTCTGTCTCCATCCTGTCTGATTTGAAACAATGCAGTGGAGAGAAAGCATCTTGCCCGGCACTTCCTGACTGCCACAGCCACTCGCCACACTCGGGGCAGGATTAAGGTGGCTGGGGGCCCTAGGCTGTAGCCTGCTCCTGTAGCCCCCCTCGAAAGGCAATTTTTGTGACAATATTACATAGTCGGTGTCATAATTCCAAGACAGGGCTTAAAGGTGCACTGTGCAGGAAATGGTCAAAAAAGGTACTGCAACTATGCTGCTCATTAACACTGGGTTGCCTATTGCCAAAATTGATCTTTTCATGAATGTTTACTGAATAATAAACTAATATTTTCTCTAGTATGGCCCAAGTACAGTCATTTTTGCTGCTAAAAATGTGTATCTCTGGAAATTCAAAATGACTAAAAATCTTACAAAGTACACCTTTAAGGATGGTCTGCCAACTGTGGAAACGGGTGCATTTTTCAATACTGCATCTTGTCACAATTGAACAATTATTGAATTTGTCACCACTTTTGGTCCCAATCGGGGGGCCCCTGGCAGGTGGGGGCCCCTAGGCTGCAGCCATATCTAGCCTGTGCATTAATCCGGCCCTGGCCACACCAACTGCTTTGTTCCATTCCAGGAAAAGGAGTTGTGAACGTGAGCTTCTCCTCCTCTCCTCTCCTCTCCTCTCCTCCCCTCCTCCTCTCCTCTCTTCTCTTCTCTTCCCCTCGCTCTTCCTTCACATCACGTTTCCCTCCCAGATGTGTTGTCCTCTTCACTTCACTTTTTTTTTTCAAACTGGGAATTCCTAATTAGTGTACGGATGTGAAAGTGTCTGTGCGTGTGTGCATGTGTTTGTGGGTGCGTGAGTGAATGAGTGCGTGTTAGTGCTGTGTCTTGACTCATTTCCTACATTCTTCTTGTGTGTGTGTGCATGTGTGCATGCGTGCATGTGTCTGCGTGTGTGTGTATATGCATGCATGCCTTTGTGCGTGCCTGCGTGTAAATGCTTTGTGTCTTGTGTCTGCTCATATCCCACATTCGTCTTGCATGTGTGTGTGTGTGTGCATGCATACGTGTGTGTGTGTGTGTGTTTCTCATTTCCTATATATGTGTGTGTGTGTTTCTGTACTCATTTCCTACATTCTTCTGATGTCTGTGTGTGTGCATGTATGTGTATGCGTGCGTGCGTGTGTGTGTGTGTGTGTGTGTGTGTGTGTGTGTGTGTGTGTGTGTGTGTGTGTGTGTGTGTGTGTGTGTGTGTGTGTGTGTGTGTGTGTGTGTGTGTGTGTGTGTGTGTGTGTGTGTGTGTGTGTGTGTGTGTGAACGCGTGTGTGCTTGTGCACGTGGGTGTGTGCACACGTGTGAGTGTGTGCGCAGGTGCGTGCGTGTGTGTGTGTGTGTGTGTTGCACTATATGTGTCGTAATGCTTTGTATCTGTCTGCTGCTTTCCTAAACTCCTCTCCTACAGTAAGTGTGTATTTGTTTGTCTGGTGGCGTGAGATGCGCTGTGGCCTGATTGTTGGTGATCGTGGCACGCCACGTGTTCTTCTGAAGCTGGCGTGGAGCTAATTTTGGGGTTTGTGTTGGTTGAGGTTCTTCTTGTGCATATACATACTGCATAGTGTTATTTTTCTCTGTCTCCTTCTGGGTACGCAGAATTGTTATTTTGTTTCGTTTTTTTCCCCTTCTTCATCCCTTCTTCCTCTTCTTTACCTCTTTTTTTCATCCGCACAAGCTGCATCCTCCCCCGTATACGCTGGAAGGCCTGATCTTCCACGGGGATTTAAAAAGAGACAGAGAGAAAGCTAGGAGGGTGGAAGAGAGAGAGACAGACAGATAGGCAGAGAAAGACAGAGAAATACAGAGAGAGAGAGAGAGAGAAACAGACAGACAGAGACACCAGAGAAAGAGAGCGAGACAGAGAAACATCAAGAGATAGATAAAGAAGAACAGAGAGAGATAGAAAAGGGAAGAAGACGCAGAATAAAGGAAAACAGGCGATCCACTGGAGCTGATTGTTCATGCAGAATGTGCTTTGAAGAGTGCGTATGCGTGGACATGCAGTAGCATATATGTTTGTGTGTGTGCAGATGTGTGTACATGTGTGTGTCCATGTGTGCATGTTTCTGTGTGTGTGCGTGTTGGCTACATGTGAGTGTGTGTACACGTGTGTGGGTGATTGTACGCGGCGAGCACAGCAGAGCTTTGAGGGTGGCGAATGCCGCATGGTCCTTTAGGTGTCACAGCCCTGCTCAGACAGATCAGCCATGCTTAGTCACCTCTGGAACACAATATAGGAGAAGAGAGAGAGAGAGACTGAGGACAGAGAGAGGAGTGAGAGAGCGAGAGAGAGAGAGGGAGAGAGAGAGAGGGAGAGAGAGAGAGATGGAAGAGGAAAAGTGGAGAAAAGAGATAAACATAGTGCATGAGAAACTGGATGAATAGAAAGAGGGTAGAAGAAAAATAGGAGGAGAGATGAGAAATGAGAGAAAGAGAATAGAAGCAGGAGGTGAGGAGAACAGAGATGGGAGGAGGAGTTTGGAGAAGGAGGAGAAAGAATTACAAGATGGCAGAGGATGAGATGGGTAGGAAAGAGAGGAGACCAGAGAAAGAGGAGAGGAAGAGGAGAAAGGGAATAAGGCTGCACAGGAAGAGACAGAGAAGGACAGAGAGAAGGAGATGAAGCATTGTTGTGTTGACCTCTCCTCAAGTACTGTAGCTCTCAGGTGAGTTTCCACTGGGAGGGAGGGAAAAAAGAAACAAACGGAGCAGTGAGAGGCAGGAGAGGAAGTTAAGAAAGTAGTAGTGAAGAAAGAAAATAAGGAATGACGATGAATTGTACCCATTGAGAGTATAAAGAAAGATAGTACCTCACCCAATGTGAAGGAGTTGACCGAGTTCATCAGATGAAATGTTACTGTAAGAAGGCACTCTGCCTCCCAGTAATGAGAAGGGAACTGGGATGGAGAGATGACAGAAGTAACAGTAGCCAATGCAAATGATGCTCTATGTTTAGATACAGCATAGGTAAAGGCTGACAGGTGGAAAGTACATCCCATTTCAGACAGAAATGACTGTCAGGGAATGATGATGACACATCGGAGGTTATCACTTCAGACAAAAAAGACACGGAAGAGAGGAGGTGAAACTGCACTGTAACTAGCGTTGCACATGATGTTATTCTTAAAAGAGAAGGAGAGAGTGAGGAAGGGATGGTGGGAGGGAGGTAGGGAGCGAGGGAGAATAACAGTCTTCACCATGAGAGAGGAAGAGTGAGAAATAAATGATTGCGGAGGAGGGAGAGGAGGAGGACAGACAGACAGACACAGCTGAAGACAGGGTGTTGTGCTTAACAGGGAAAGAGAGAGGAGGAGGGTGAAGAAAAGAGAGAGAGAGAGAAGGGACAGAGAGCAGGGTTCCCGCGGGTTATTAAAAATATTAAAAAGGCATTGAATTTAGTTATCCAGCATTAAGAGCATTAATAGCATTGAATTAGCTGTTAAAAGTCGGGAATTTTTTTCACTGCGGCATTAAATTTTCAAAAAACATTTCAGTGTGCAACCTAAAGGACTAAGTTTTTTTTTCATAATGAAGATGACGCACAGAACGTCAATACCCATGATTAGTTGTAGAACGCTACTGTAAACACAAATCTAGAGTGCAGCGGCGCCATTTTTTGATGAGGTGAGGTGAAGAATGGGAAAGTGCCGGTTTAACCCCAAGTGGCTGCAGGATCCAAAATACTTTTGGGTAAAATCTGTGCCGAATGACCGCGAGGCGTGCTGCACACTATGCAAGAAAACGTTTACGCTGGGCTTTTTTCATAATGAAGATGACGCACAGAACGTCCATTCGTTGCACTGTAAACACGCGTGCACAAACCTTGAGTGCTGCAGCGACAACGGGAAGTGTAGCATTAACAATTATCTATCCTCGACGTAGCGCACAAGTATTTTTTCCACTAACCAGCAAAGTTTTATTTGTGCCGTCCAAGCACCAGTTGAACTCGAGAAGCAGGTTGTGATCAAAGCCACACCCCCTTTATATTTATTTCATTGTGTTCATGCAAACAGTGGAGAACTGACGTGGAGTGTTACCGGTTTTCTTGGGGTATTCCTTGTAAGGCTATTGAACGTTGTGAAGCAAACTTAAGGAGCAGTCAGAAATCCACCGCTGTCATTTGTAGCCATTTCAATTTCATGACAAAGCTGTGTTACAAACGCAATTAGACTTGGCGAGACAGACCTATCGATTGGTCGCAACTAGTAGATGTATCACAAACGACCACCGACATTAATTAACACACTCTTGTTTGATGAGCTCCTAAAAGCGTTAGCAGAAAACAAGGCGACGTCATGCAACATTTAGCCTCTTTTTAAAATCTTGCATTGAATTTTTGAGGTGGCCAATAATAACCACAGACGCGTAACCGCGGTTAAATCACACACGGCTACAGTGCACTCCACACACCAACGCGTGGGCACGCTATACCTGTTGGTAGCAAACTTGACTCGTATCAAATCCCGTCTCTGAACTATTTCCCCTTGCTGTTCGGAAAAAAGACGACTACTTAGTTGATCTTGTTTTAATCGATGCGCTGCTAAACCAGGAGACCTGACCCATCTATGAATAGGGGGGCTCACGGCGCATTTCCTTACTGAATCATGCCCAGATAATGCATACTTCCCAGAATTGCGCAT
>NC_085866.1:48854142-48856642 GCF_034702125.1 Engraulis encrasicolus | reverse complement strand
CTCTCTCTCTCTCTCTCTCTCTCTCTCTCTCTCTCTCTCTCTCCCTCTCCCCCTCTCTCATTCTCTCAGCCACTCTGTCACTCTCTCTCACAGAAGAGAAGCGCCTCTCTTGTCTTCTGATGCAGCTGTGAGACAGGGAGGGGAGGAGTGATAAAGGGATGGCAAGAAAGGAGAGAGAAAGAGAGAGAAGGTGCTAGAGAAAGAGAATGGAGAGAGGGAGCCAGAATTAGACAGAGAGATGGGTAGAAAAAGAAGGGAGAAGGAGAAGGAGATGGAAGGAGAGGAGGGGGGCAGGAGAGGTCAAGAAGGTATCGAATCAATGTATTGAGAATGGGTGAGGGAGAGAGGGGAGAGAGGTGGCCCGGAGAGATGGAGGGATCTCACCATCAGAAGAAGGAGGGGAAGAACGAGAGGGAGAGATAGATAGAGAGACAGAGGGGGAGATAAATAGAAAAAAAGAGAGTGATGTCAACATCTGAGGGAGGTTGAGTCTCGAGAGGGGGCTGATGGCATGACACAGCATGGTTGATTAGCATAGGTCTTTAGATGTGGTAAACACACGAAACAAGAGAGAGAGAGAGAGAGAGAGAGAGAGAGAATGGGTGCGTATCATTTTTTAGACACCTACACATGAAAGCATGTTGCAGCTTCGCGCACTTTCTCTCCACCAAATATTCTGTCTTTCTGAGCTTATTTCAGACCCCCCCCATCCCTCTGACACACACACACACACACACACATATACACACTACTTGGCCGCTGTAGTTGGAGTTACTACTGTATCAGAGTGTGGTGGGTGGCCAGTCTGGCAGCGTTTCCTGTGGCACTGGGGCACTGTGGCCTGACAGTCAGACAGTCAGACAGACAGACAGACAGACACACACGCACGCACGCACGCACACACACACACACACACACACACACACACACACACACACACACACACACACACACACACACACACACACACACACACACACACACACAGACGGACATGCCCTCTCGCTACCCTTGTCAGTCCTACCACAAACTGAAGCACACACTTAAAACATGTTTATCTCTCTCAAACACACATACAAACAGGCGTGTGTGCGCACACACATGCACACGCACATACACTAACACGGACAGCTCCTAGTTTCAGATTGCAGGAAATTGCATCTGAGAAATACACAATTTTCTGGGGTAGGACCCTTATTTTTCCCCCAGGGAGATGGCAACCCTAATTGGGTATAGGTGGCGGTCGTGTGGGGCTGGAAGTGTCTGTGGGACTTGTTTTTTTGGCTGTATGTTTTTACCGACGGCATCCAAGTTTTCTGGAAGTGAGAGGTCGTAAAAGCAGATTGATGACTGTTGGCTGGGTAGTGCAGTTATATATATGTGGCGTTTTGTTTGATGACTGTGAAGAATGCTGGAGTATACTGTGCTGTAGGCGCTCTAGTGCTTGGTGTCCGTGCGGTAAGAGTCTCCCAGCGTGGATGTTTGGAACCTGTGCAGGGTGAAGGGAAGAGGGCCAGGAGGCTTCCCAGCCAAGGAGTTGATGTGGGACCCTCTACTGGGGACTGCTGGAGCCAGGAACACACAAACACACATACACACACACACGTGTACACACACACGTGTACACGCACACGCACACGCACACGCACACACACACACACACACACACACACACACACACACACACACACACACACACACACACACACACACACACACACACACACACACAGACATACAACGCACATACACTTGCTCAAACACATACTGTATACACATCCGCACACATAAATGTATAAACACACACAAAATGTAATGCACATGTTTGTGCGCACATAATGTCACACACGCTTGCTAGTGGAGGGACTCAGCTATGGAAATATTCACCTCCAAACAACCCGGAGACAGCAGAACTGCAGCCAGAGCCAGACCGCTGCACAAACACACACACACGCGCACACACACACTCACAGAGAGTTTCAGCCAGAACGCTGCTCAAACACTTTACGGTCCACCGCTGAGAAGCCAGCACGGTGTGATGGGAAAGCTACATGCGGAGATTGACAGTGTCTGATTTATGTTCGAAAGAGATGTTACAGTAGTGAGATGGGGAGAGATGTAAAAATAGAGAGACAGATAAAAAAGAGAAAGAGGAAAGAAGAAGAAACTTAACTTTTGGAGGGAGGATAGTGATATGGAGAGAGACATTCATACACCCAGAGTAGGATGTAAACAAACAAAAGTAGTAAAGATAAGAGTGAGGGAGGACAACAGGGAAGAGGAAAAACAAACAGAAAGAGAGAGAGAGAGAGAGAGAGAGAGAGAGAGAGAAGAGATAAGAGAGAGAGAGCAAGATAGAATGAGTTGGTAAGAGAGATTGATAGGGTGAGATGTATGTAAGAAAGAGATGTTGCAGCAGTGAGCTGGGGGAGAAATCCACAAAAGAAAGAAACATACAGGCAGTCAGAGGACAGTAAAAGGAGAGAGTTAAGGAGAAAAA
>NC_085866.1:48836642-48849142 GCF_034702125.1 Engraulis encrasicolus | reverse complement strand
CACTGTTTTCAGAGAGAGACAGAGAGAGAGAGAGAGAGAGAGAGAGAGAGAGAGAGAGAGGGAGAGAGAGAGAGAGAGAGAGAGAGAGAGAGAGAGAGAGAGAGAGAGAGAGAGAGAGAGACGGCAAGAAAGTTGGTCTGATCCAAATGGGCAGATTAAATTGAATACACACATATTCACAAACACACACACACACACACACACACACACACACACACACACACACACACACACACACACACACACACACACACACACACACACACACACACACACACACACACACACACACACACACAGCCTGGCAGGGCTTACTTAGCAGACTTGAGTCAAGCGTTTAATGCCTCTTTTATTGAGAAGGGCAGCAAATGGAGAAAAGAGAAAGAGAGAGAGGGAGTTAGAGGGGAAACAGAGGAGAAGAGAGGAGAGGGGGATACGGGGGTAGATGGCTGGAGAGAGGAGTGTGTGTGTGAGAGAGAGTGCATGGGACTGTCTGATGTTGCGATGCGATTTCCATATTGGGTCACCTTTTTCGGGGGGACAGAGATCTTCATGAGTGTTTCCAGGTTTCTGGCCAGGTCTGGTCTGGGCTTTGGCTTTGGCTTTTGGCTTTAGGGGTTGGAAACAGTTGAATACAGTACAGTAAGCTGATCCACTGTTGTTCAATAGCACACATGTATTCACACACTCACATGTAGACAAGGATACATGCAGACACACACTCATACTGTACATACGCACGTACACGCACACGCACACGCATACACAAAGAGAGTCAGATATTGTACAAACACATGCTCTGTTTTTCTCACAATCACACACCCACACCACAGCATATGCTGTCCACCACACACACACACACACACACACACACACACACACACACACACACACACACACACACACACACACACACACACACACACACACACACACACACACACACACACACACAAACACACACACAGTGTCTAAGATGCTCGCCCCGGGTTGCAGGGAAGTCTGAATACTGAGTCATTGCAAGGTTTGTTTCACACACGCTCTCGTGTTTCTCTCCAGTAGCCCTGAAGAAGACCAGCTGTACAACACTCGTCCTTTATAATCACTCACTCATGCTCTCTCTCTCTCTCTCTCTCTCTCTCTCTCTCTCTCTCTCTCTCTCTCTCTCTCTCTCTCTCTCTCTCTCTCCTACTCTATTCGACCAAATCATCCACTCCTTCTGCACTTCATCTTCTTTTGTCCTCGCTGTCACTACCTTTCTCTCTCTCTCTCTCTCTCTCTGTCTCTGTCTGTCTCTTTCTCCATTTCTTCTTCTATTCCATTGCTTCACTTGCTTCTTTTTTGTTCTCCCTTCTTATTCTCTCTATACATTCATACACATCTGCAGGCAAGAAATCTATACAGTACTTGAAGTGAGTTGATGGCGAGGAAAACTGGGGCGGACAAACATTTCTTGGGGGTATGGGCAGACCGTCAGAACGACCAACACACAGACAGACAGATTTACAGACAGAAAGCCGTAGAGAAAGACTTCCAGACAGACCGCCAGACAGACAGACAGACAGACAGGATCCTGGAGTAATCTCTGTTCTCTCTTCTCTACTCCTCTTCTTCCTCCATGTGCAGACAGGAACCCTGGACCCCAGCTGTAGACAGACAGACAAAAAGACAGACACAGCCTCTTGAATAATCTTCTCTTCTCTTCTCCTCTCCTCTCCTCTCTTTCTGCAGACAGGAACACTGGACTCCAAGGGCCAGCTGGAGATCTCACTGCAGGAAGAAGGAGGAGGAGGAGGAGGAGGAGGAGGAGGTGACGGCAGTGGCGGGCATCAGGAGCAAGGGCACAGCCATGGCACACAGACGACGGGCAGCGCCAACGACAGCTTCCCCCAGCAGGACCCTCGCAGCAGCAACGCCAACAGCGCCAGCACCAACGGGCACCACCAAAACAACAACGACGCCAACAACGGCAGCCAGCTGATCATGGTGAGTGGCGGCGGGGGCAATAACAATGGCGGCGGCGGCGGCGGCGGCAACGGGCAACAAGTGAGCTACCAGTACCCCTACGCCACCCTCTGCAAGCCCTGCCCCGACGCCAACATGGTGGACTGGGCCAGCAAGAACCTGAACCTGCACACCCAGGGCCTGTTCCGCCGCCGCGTCTCCATCGCCAACATGCTCAGCTGGCAGCGCACCTCCATCAAGAAGCCCATGCTGGTGACCAGCGACCGCGCCGTCAAGAAGGAGGCCTGCGAGATGTTCAAGCTGGTGCAGACCTACATGGGCGACCGCACCGCCGCCAGGGTGGACAGGAAGCACGCCGCCCTGCTGGTCGTCACCAAGTGCTGGGGCACACAGGTAGGAAAACGGCACCTCTTCACTCATGGTTAGAGAAGCTAAATAATCCCACAGGTGGGTCAGTTTACTTGCTACAGTCAGATTTGATGTGTGTATGCTTTTCAAGTGCTGAGGCAAACCTAACCTCATCACAAGGACTAATGGATAGATAATGGATAAATAAGCCCACAGGAGGGTCACGGTTTACTTGCTACAATCAGACTTATTGTTTGTATACCTTTCAAGTGCTGGGACACGCAGGTAGACAAACTGCACCTCTTAGTCAAATGTTCAGCTGGGAGCAGGCTTCACTCTTAAGTAGTTTGATTGTGAGCGTGCTGGTCCAAATGCTCAACTCAATTTTTCAAGACAGAGGTTACATCTTGCATATAGCGGTTTTTATTATTTTAAACATGTTTTGGCGTGTGTCTTCTTCATGTGTTCATGCAATAAAAAACAAATGCAAGGTGTGGCTTCTTTCCCGAAAAACTTAACCTCATCACATGGACTAATGGATAGAGAAGCTGAATAAGCCCATAGGTGGGTCACGGTTGTATCTGTGCTTGTGTGTTGTTCATGCCTGTGTTTTGTTTTTTTTAGTGGCAATTTCGCCGGTGTAATGTCTTACATGATGTGATTGAATATAAAGTTCACTTTTGTTCACATTTTAATAAAGTCAGAGAGAGAGAGAGAGTGTTTGTGTATGTATATTTCAGTGAATTGTGTGTGTGTGTGTGTGTGTGTGTGTGTGTGTGTGTGTGTGTGTGTGTGTGTGTGTGTGTGTGTGTGTGTGTGTGTGTGTGTGTGTGTGTGTGTGTGTGTGTGTGTGTGTGTGTGTGTGTGTGTGTGTGTGTGTGTCTGTGCGTACGTACGTGCGTGCGTGCGTGCCTGAGTGCATGAGTGCTTGTGTGCGTGCATACGTACAGTACAGTACATTTCAGTGAATTGTGTGTGTATGGTGTGTCCGTGCGTAGGGCCTGCGTGACGAGCTTTACGTGCAGCTGGTGAGGCAGACCACGGGCAACGGGAGCCTGCGCAGCCTTGGCTGGGGCTGGGAGCTCATGGCCATCAGCCTGGCCTTCTTCTCCCCATCGCCCAAGTTCAGAAGATACCTGGAGGGATACATCCAGAGGCACATGGAGCCCAGCAACGACAAGAAGAGTGAGTGGGACTATGGCTACAGTCTCTGTGTGTGTGTGTGTGTGTGCGTGCGTGCGTGTGTGTGAGGGAATATCCTTGTATGTGTGCCTATGAGCGTACACTGTGTATGCGCGCGCGCGTGTGTGTTTGTGTGTGTGTGTGTGTGTGTGTGTGTGTGTGTGTGTGTGTGTGTGTGTGTGTGTGTGTGTGTGTGTGTGTGTGTGTGTGTGTGTGTGTGTGTGTGTGTGTGTGTGTGTGTGTGTGTGTGTGTGTGTGTGTGTGCGCCTGCATACATTTTGTGTATGTGCATCTGTGGCTTTAAACACGGTCACACTTCAGGCATATTTGCAGTTCATAATCCTTGGCAGACAGACATGTATCACACACACACACACACACACACACACACACACACACACACACACACACACACACACACACACACACACACACACACACACACACACACACACACACACACACACACACACACACACACACACATCAAGTTTTGGAAAGATGAGAAAGGGGGTATGTTGGAAAATCGCAGTTCTCAACGGCACATTCATCTGTCATCGGCTAAAATCTCCACCGTAGCTTCACGCTTGCTTTTATCATCCCGAGTCCATCGTCAAATGCCATAACACACAGCACAGCGAGGAGACATTGAATTAACTGGGAATTAGGCTCAGAGTCCTCCACGGATGGCCTCTGATGTTTGTTTGATGGGAGGACTGGGTCCATCCAGGCCGGTGTTTATGTTGCAAGGAATTCCCTGAAGTCCCTCCGAAGCCACTCGGAGCGCCGGGGAATATTGGTTTGGCCGGCTAAAATTATCGTGGAGCGACGCCAACTCAAACAGGATGTAAAACTGGAAAAGTGGGAAAAATATATGGAGGGGGAGGAGGAGGAGGAGGGCTGTGTGTGTGTGTGTGTGTGTGTGTGTGTGTGTGTGTGTGTGTGTGTGTGTGTGTGTAGGTGTGCGTGTGCGTGTGCGTATGCGTGTGTGTGTGTGCGTACGTGTGTGTGTGTGTGTGTTTGTGTGTGTGCGGGTGTGTGTGTGTGTTTGTGTGTGTGTGTGTGCGGGTGTGTGTGTGTGTGTGTGTGTGTGTGTGTGTGTGTGTGTGTGTGTGTGTGTGTGTGTGTGTGTGTGCGGGTGTGTGTGTGTGTGTGTGTGTGTGTGTTTAAGTTTATGTTTGGTGCTTTTATGTACTTTAAGTTCCAGTGCATTTTTGCATTTACAACACCACTGCCTAAACACCACAGCTAAAACTGAAGGTCATGTATGTCTGCTTGTACACGTTGACATTCATGTTTGTTGCGTGTTTGTCTGTCTGAACATGTAGGTGTGCATCGTGTGCTTGTCTTTTTAGGTATGTGTAGCGTGCGTGCATGTGTGTATGTGCGTGGTGTGTGTGTGTGTATGTGTACGTCTGTGTGTGTTGTGTGTGTACATGTGCATACGAGTGTGTAGCTGCGAGTGTGTGTGTGTGTGTGTGTGTGTGTGTGTGTGTGTGTGTGTGTGTGTGTGTGTGTGTGTGTGTGTGTGTGTGTGTGTGTGTGTGTGTGTGTGTGTGTGTGTGTGTGCGTGTGATTTCATGTCTGTGCATCTATTACGTATCCATATACCATATAAGCACTACCTCAGGTATAGCTATGTGTTGCTTCCCTTCCTCAGTCCTGCAGCTGATCCAGGATAGTACAGCATATGTGAGGAAACATGTGTGGATGTCATATCTGCCATACGCGTAGTGTACTAACCATGCTTTTGCTGTCTCCTCCTCAGTCCTGCAGCTGATCCAGGAACAGCAGGAGCTGAAGAACAAGAAGAACTCCAAATCCAGGAAGAAGCGCAAGCAGAACACTGAGGAGGAGGAGGAGCAGGGTGAGTTACACACACACACACACACACACACACACACACACACACACACACACACACACACACACACACACACACACACACACACACACACACACACACACACACACACACACGCGCATATACGAAACCACGTACGTACAAACACACAGATGCACATATAAGAACACATACACACACATATAAGAAAACACGCACACACACACACATGCACACACACACATACAAAGACACACACACACACACACACACACACACACACACACACACACACACACACACACACACACACACACACACACACACACACACACACACACACACACACACACACACACACGTTGATCTCAGCCAACTGGAGGGATTAAACTGTAGAAAAGGGGTGGGAAACAGGTTAGAGGATTAGATACCTGTCTGTGAGACTGTCTGGCATGTTGGTCACAAGTGTATGTGAGAGAGAGAGAGAGAGAGAGAGAGAGAGAGAGAGAGAGAGAGAGAGAGAGAGAGAGAGAGAGACAGAGAGAGAGACAGAGAGAGAGACAGAGAGAGAGAGAGAGTTTCTGTGTTCATATGGAAAGTACAGTAGTGAAGTGATCCAGGCTTCATGGGGTGACAGGCAGCGAGACGGGCCAGAGTATCCGGCCAAAGAGAGCCGTCTCTGGGGGAGAGTCTCTCAGCCACTCCCTTCCAACCTCCACTCCACTCCAATCCAATCCACTTTGCTCCCTGTAGCTTCACGGTCTGTGGCCCCTTTCTTTTCTTTTCCGTTATTCCTCTTATCCCTCTTTTCTAGCCCTTGTTTCTTGTCCTCCACTCTAGCACAGCTCACACTCTCTCTCTTTCTTTTTCTCTTCCTTACATTTTTCTCTATACATACTTCTTTTTCTTTCATATCCCTCTCTATTCTTTTTTATCCACCCTCTCTCCTTCTCTCTCCCTTACTTTTTCTCTAGCTGTCTTTCCCAATCTTTCTGTTCCTTCACTCCCCATCTCTCTCTGTCTCTCTCTCTCTCTCTCTCTCTCTCTCTCTCTCTCTCTCTCTCTCTCTCTCTAAGAGAGGGGGATTAGGGCTCTGAGCTGCGTAACGTTCCTCTAGTCCCACGCTTCCCTGGCGTGCCGCCAAAAGCTGCACAGAAAAACAGGGAGCGACATAGAGGGAGAAGAAGTGAACTGAAAGAGAAGGGGATGGAGATTGGAAAGAACAGAAAAAAAGAGGACTGAAAGCTGGGATGAGTGAAGATACAGAAATAAACGAATGAAAGATATAGCCAAGACAGAGAGAGGAAGTTACTGAGAAAGAGAGACAGAGACAATGTGAAAGAGAAAGAGAGATGGAGATCGAGAGAAAAGAAATTAGTAGCGTAATAGCCATGTGACTTCTTGTTGCCATCAAAACATGGCGTGGAGAGTGTTTAATACTGTTACACTGTATGGATGGATGAATGTATGGCTGTATGGATGGATGGATGTATGGCTCTATGGATGGATGGATGTATGGCTGTATGGATGGATGGATGTATGGCTGTATGGATGGATGGATGTATGGCTGTATGGATGGATGGATGGATATCCTGTACCTACATATGTATGTACATGTGTATGTATGCATGTCTATGTGTGTATCTATGCATGTATATGTAAATACATGTGTATGTGTTCTGAAGTAGGACTGAAAGTGCCTTTAGTTCTGCCTTGGCCTCATATCACTCTCTCTGTTCTCATATGACGGATGGAGATGCAATGAGTGGATTAAGGCATTTCTCAAGCTTCCCACACAACACTTGGAAATACAGTACTGTCGCTCACGAACTAAGCTGCCTACACACAGATTTGGATGCTTTTGTAAATACTGCATTTTTTGCTGTTTTTTTTTTTTTTCAAAATGTGTTCTGGAGTGATCCAATTTCATTTTTGGTTTGTGCCGCTTAAAATTATCCTGTGATGTAAGTCCAGCAATAGAGATCCTAAGTCTGCACTGCTGTCAGATGCAGGAAAGTGAGCAAACACAGCATGCCTGCTTCTAGATTATTCCCATTGGGAACCTCACCTGAAAAATCGTTGACCCAGCACATATTTCTCTCTCTGGAATCAGTGCCTGATCTGTTGTGCCTCATTCTGATGAGTTGTGCACAGTTGCATTTTACAGTAAAGCCAACCATTGATCCAACTTCTGAAGACGTCCTGTCTATTGGATGTGTAACAGACCTACGCTCAATCGCTGGAGGGTTTTACCAGACCGAATCCATCTTTGAGCATTAAGTGTACAGTCCGATGTGATTCATCCCATTTTTCCTCCATCTATGGTGTGAGCTAATGTGAAGGCCAAGCTTGACCCCTTTCACTCAATCCCCCCAAAATGGGACAGCCTGCTATAGACAAGGCTTGCACATTCAACTGAGATGGAGAAAGTGAGAAAACACAGAATATCTGCTTCTAGATTATTCACAATACCAATTGTGGACCCTTGACAAATTTCTCATATTTCTTGTAACCATCCTATTTGTCTGTAAATTTCTTATTACCAGAACAAACTTAGTCACAGGAGATTTACCAGGTCAGGATCCAATCTCCAGGTATATGAGTTTAATGTGATGGCCAAACTTTCTCCTCAATCCCCCCAACACGGACCTGCTATTGACCCCTCGCACCATTAGAACATTTGGAATTTCAGTGAGCTCATTTTTTCCGATTAGACCAAAGAGCAGTGTGAACTTAGAACATTCAAATCGGATATGGAAAGGTATTGGCAACACATGGTTACAGGTTAGCCGTATTTTCCAAACTAAAGGCTGCCTGATTGTCAAAATTAAGGCCACACAACTGGCAAGTTTCTCTGTTTTCTGAACGAAAGCGGAAATGGAGGAGCTCATCAGAATCCTCAGTATTCTATGTAGAAGTAGTAGTGCAAGCAGTCAGTGCTGTGTGTGAGCGTAGTAAATGACAGAGCATTGTAGGAGTTCTACTGTATACTTAGCTGGGCTTTCCATCTGGGTTGGCCAGAATACAGTAAAAGCTTGGATGAGTTGTAGAGGCCTGGAGCGCTTTGAATGATTTTTTGGCAATAAATCGTGAAAAACACACAATGTCAAGTAGACAGAGTAATCGAGGGAAAAGGGGGGGAGGGGTTTTTGGAACTTCAGTTGGAGTCTTCCATGACTGCAATCAAGCTACTGTCTTCGTATGTTTCTATTGTAGACATGAACACACAAGACACACATCTCTCTCTCTGTCTCTGTCTCTGTCTCTGTCTCTGTCTCTCTCTCTCTCTCTCTCTCTCTCTCTCTCTCTCTCTCTCTCTCAATCTCTCTCTCTCTCTCTCTCTCTGTCGCACACACACACACGATACACACACACACACACACACACACACACACACACACACACACACACACACACACACACACACACACACACACACACACACACACACACACACATAAAACTAACACTAATACAGAGAAAAGCACTGACATGGTGGGATCCTGGCTGTCCCCTGCTCCCTCATGAGTGCTATGGCAGATAATGCCCCATCCCCTTCTTCACTGGCTTTCTTTAACTGCCTCCAGCCTGCTGAGGCTGACACACAGGAACAGATGCCTCAATGATCTCAGGTATATCCATCTACACATCAGCCGCTCTTTCACAAGTCCATGCAGTGTAAAGGAAAGGCAGGCTCAGCACAACAGAACACAGCGTAACAGAGTCCAACGCAGCTGTCCCCTCCATGACGTCGGCTTTCGTTAATCCAGGCCTGCCTGTTTGCCCCATGCCATAGCAAACAAAGGGACAGTAACCCCAATGTGCTTAGGTGCTGAGTACAACAGTGAACACCAGTAACTCTCTCAAGATTTTCATAGAGTGCCTGTTAAGATGAAAGGCAAGACAGTAGGCCCAACACAGCAAATTAGGCATCGCACAGTAGTAGAGCACAGCCCATTGCCCAATGCAGCTGTTCAATCCACATCATTGGCTCTCCTTCCTCTTACCCAGGCCTCCCTTCTTGCCTATGCCATAGCAAACATAGGGACAGTCGCCCCGAAGGAGCTTGGCTATAGATACTACAGTCGTAGTACCACACCAACCACTCTTTCACAAGATTTCCATGTAGCGCCTGTGAAGATGAAAGGCAGATGGTGGGCCCCAAACGCAGCAAATGAGGCAGATCTGAGCCTAGCGCAGCTGTCCCCTTCCACATCATTGGCTTTCCTACTGTAATCCGGCCCTCCACGCCTGCCTGCCTGCGTGCCTGCCTGCCGGTGCCATGGTAAACATGCAGTGGCCTAATGAGAAGGCTGTATGCAGGTGGCCCAGTCTTTTACTGGGGCATACGGCACAGTGCATACGCTCCCGGCTTTGCTTTAATATAGCTCCCCATTCACTGGAGCTCCCTTTCACCACAAGACACACATACCACAGGCTTACATATACAATAGCACACACATGCTGCATGTGCACACATACACACACACACACACACACACACACACACACACACACACACACACACACACGTGCGTGCGTGCATGCGTGTGTGCGTGCATGCGTGTGTGCGCACGCGCGCGTGTGTGTGTCTGAGGTCTGACACACTACCTTTGTTTACGCCGACACAGTGATACAGTAGTCCAGTCATTGTTAGTCAGCCCTGGCAGGGCTTTGAGAATCAGGGCCAGGCGCTCTGGCTAATCACCGCTTACCATGGGCAGAGCTACAGTGCTGCGAGCCTGGTGGCAGAGGCATACAGGAAGTAGAGAGGCTGAGCTGTGTGAATGCCATGCACGCTGGTCCACACACACACACACACACACACACACACACACACACACACACACACACACACACACACACACACACACACACACACACACACACACACACACACACACACATGGTGTGTCCACGGAGCTCAAGTCAGTAAGAGTTGTGAAAACACTCTTGCTGTGTTCCATTATTCACCCTCTGTACTGTGTACCTTGTTTGAGTGCAGTGAAGTACCCTTTCCACCCTCCGCAATTCACGAGGCGAGTACATTCCGATTCCCGTTCTGTCTGATACACTTAACGGAAATGACGGTTGGTCGCGTGACATCCGAGTTTACCAACCGCCAATATGCAATTCAACACGGAAGGCACTGTTCCTTATGCTAACACTTTTTAAAGTTACCCCTGCCTCTAATACACATGGCGATTGTCTTTGGAATCAAAACTATGCTGTTATCACAGAGATTCAACCGTTTGACAGATCTGACACTCAACTACGTCACAAACATGGCGGCCGTTGAGTGCGAAAAGTGTACAGTAACACCACACTTCGAAAAATGGCCGTTTTGGGGGCGTTATCCGGGTAATTTACAGTACACTTTACCCTCGCGATTAGAAATGGAACGCCCTGCGTACCCAAACACAGTGCGGAAAGGGCGTTAAGTACGGGTAATGGAACACAGCAACACTCTCCCTCTCTCTCTCTCTCTCGCATGCACACACACACACACACACACACACACACACACACACACACACACACACACACACACACACACACACACACACACACACACACACATGCACACACACACGCACACACACACACTAAGAGACCTACAAACAGTGTGAGTCAATAATTCTCTGGTCATTAAAAGTTTGAGTGTTTCCTGTGTGTCAGTGAACCGCATGGTCCTGGTGTGGCACCTCATAGTCATGTGACGCCCCCACATATGCATCACCACTTGTTTACCATTATTGTGTGTGTGTGTGTGTGTGTGTGTGTGTGTGTGTGTGTGTGTGTGTGTGTGTGTGTGTGTGTGTGTGTGTGTGTGTGTGTGTGTGTGTGTGTGTGTGTGTGTGTGTGTGTGTGTGTGTGTGTGTGTGTGTGTGTGTGTGTGTGTGTGTCCACATCCGTGTGTATTCATTGATTCGTTTAACTTTTACTGTCTTAAATGTTTGTTAGGCAAACTCAGTCAGTAGATGGGGCAAAGTATGTTTGTGTAAAATGCAGCGTTTACTTAGTTTTAGTATCAGCAACTGTTAAAATACTTGTGGTGTGTGTGTGTGTGCGTGTGTGCGTGCTTGTGCAAGTGCATGCTTGCATGTGTGTGTGTGCATATCTACGTAGGGGTGCGCAATGTGTGTGTGTGTGTGTGTGTGAGTATGTGCCACAAGTCATAGTCAGCCTCAGTGGTCTTTGTGGGCAAAGCCAGACCTCAAGGACCGAGTTCTTCTCGTGGGTGATTCTGACACGTTCAAATCCTCCCTCAAAAAGTTCCTGAACCCAAGAGGGAGAAGAGAGGGGCTTTTTATATACATTACTTGCTGCAAAATTGGAATGCTGTCTGAAGGATGTGATGTGTGGTTTTTTTTTAGCCCAGTGGAATTGCAACCATCCTCAAATGTTGGCTTTGTGGGAATAAAAGTTTGGGTCTGATTGAGAAGCATGTCAAGGCCATTGGATAGCAAACTCTGTTGGGTAATTTGAGCAGAGGTCTAATGCTGAGTTACTATTGCCAAGAGTAGCCCAGAATTGGAAGTTAGGGTAACGTTTTATAGCTTGTAAATATGATATGAAAAAACATTGTTTATTCATAAAACTCTCTCACACACTTAGAAAGTCATGTAATGCTTTTGTAAATACGCTAATCTTCATAACCGTTATACTGTACGTACAAGTCTTTTTCCACCTTGGAGTGTTATAGCTCATCCTTAATAAGCAGTTAGTATGGAGTATGTATAAATAGTTATGAATTCTTTATTTCCACCGTTTTAAACTTTCTGAATATATTGCATCCCTTAATGGATGTGTTTATAGAGTCTTGTACATATAAAAGTCATCCCTGAGGACTCATTCGCACTCATCCAGGTCATGGCAATTACTAACAGTAAGTTGCTTACAATTTGATCTCTTTGGCCGTTAGCGCTTTCTGGAGAGAACAACACTAAGTGCCTGGAAGTCAGTGGCCAGGGCCCAATGTTTGGGTGTTTGGAGGCTGGCTGTTTTCTGGACAGCTTTGAGCGTGCTGGAGAGACTGGAGAGAGCAGCACTACATGTTTGCAAGTCAGTGTGGCCAGGGGCCAGTGCCAAGCCCCCAGTGTTTGGGTGTTTGGGTGCTGGCTGGCTGTTTGATCTGGCCCATGAATAGAGGAGGGGGGCC
>NC_085866.1:48809142-48831642 GCF_034702125.1 Engraulis encrasicolus | reverse complement strand
AAGCGCACCCAGCTCACACACACACACACGCACATGCACACACACACACACACACACACACACACACACACACACACACACACACACACACACACACATGCGCGCGCACACACGGCCCAGCCCACATGACTACATTCCTGGCCTGCTATGAGATAGCAGCATACTGATATGAGGCAACTGAGGCTGACAAAGTGGTTAGAGAGCGAGGGAGGGAGGGGCTGGGAGAAGAAGAGCGAAAAAGTTAGAAGAGTCATTATAGTGAAGAGAGAGAAAAGTCAAAGATGAGTGCAGTGCTCTCCCCCCTCTCTCTCTCTCTCTCTCTCTCTCTCTCTCTCTCTCTCTCTCTCTCTCTCTCTCTCTCTCTCTCTCTCTCTCTCTCTCTCTCTCTGCCTGTCCTCCTCCCTGTAATTATGGCTGTCTTATTGCTCCTGATGATATATAGTGGGCAAGTAGCATCATCATTCCCTTCACCCCTGAGCAATGGACCTCTCCTCCCTCTCTCTCTCGCTCTTTCTCCCCTCCCCCTCTGTTCCTCCATCCATCCATCTAGCCCTCCTCTTTCCTCCCTCTTTCTTTCCATCTTACCATATCCATCTCTCTCTCTCTCTCTCTCTTTCTCTTTTTTTCTTTCTCTCTCTCTCTTTCTTTCTTCTCTCTCTCTCTCTCTCTCTCTCTCTCTCTCTCTCTCTCTCTCTCTCTCTCTCTTTCTCTCTCTTTCTCTTTCTCTCTTTCTCTCTCTCTCTAACTCCCTGGCCTGGTGCATATTTCTCATTTACTGAGTAATCGAGCCCAATCAGTCATATTAAGAGAGCTGTCTGCTGTCTGTTCCCCCACCAGCCCTTCTCCTGCTGCTGTAGTTGGGTCAGAGACATTTTTTGAGGCTCAGACGTCAGATGGTGCAACCACAGCTAATGCCCATAAATTAAATAGTAATTGATAATTGCTATGAATGTTCTTCTTAGTGTGTGTGTGCGTGTGCGTGAGAGAGTCTAAAAAAACAAAACAAAAATGTAATCCATACAATAGTGGTGTTAAGATAAGATAAGATGAGCCTTTACTGTCTCTTCAAGAGAACTTGAACATAAAAACTTCAACTCAAAGTCAAATAAAACACCAAGACTTTTGTATGTAGCTACCTGTTCAATTGCTTCCCCATTCAATGACGCCAAAGTATGGTTATTCCTATGTATCTGGGATCAAATGCTATTTCTTTTGTTTTGTTTTGTTTTTGCCTTTAAAAAATCAACACCACCTTGACGTGTGCTACTGCTAAAACGCCATTGAGCCATCTAGCTACCACAGCTTGCTGCACCCAGGGCCCAGGGATTCCTCTGATACTCTGCCTCACCCAACTCTCCCTCCCTCCCACATTGTACATACTGTATGGCCTCCCTGACCTGCCACTGCACCCCCACACACACTCTCTCTCTCTCTCTCTCTCTCTCTCTCTCTCTCTCTCTCTCTCTCTCTCTCTCTCTCTCTCTCTCTCTCTCTCTCTCTCTCTCTCTCACCATACACACACACACACACACACACACACACACACACACACACACACACACACACACACACACACACACACACACACACACACACACACACACACATCCCTCTCCCTGCCCCTGGCACACGGCTGTCAGCTGTTGGGTGTAAATCATTTTGGTGTAGACGTCTCTGATGAGTGTCATGGAGGATCTGATTACTGCTGCACCACCACCACCCCACCCCACCCCCCTCACCACCATCATCACGGATACACACACGCGCGCACGCATGCACACAAATGCACGCACGCACGCATGCACGCGCACACACACACACACACACACACACACACACACACACACACACTACGTCATCACCCAGCCTGAGCACCACCCGAACCCCTTTGTCTACTGTCTCCCTTCCCTTCACCTTCTGAATGATTACTCCACCACTACCTTAGCCCACGCCGACCACCACCAACCATACCACTTTGGACCTGTTTGTATGGCATCTGTCCAGAGGTGTCCAAAGTAGAAGTTAAAACAAGAAACAACTTACTTATAACACAGATAACTTGTCTGAATAACCAGTAGACCTGTGTACTTTTCTTACTCTGTACGATGAGCTGACCCTGAAAGCCCATTGGGAAACTCCAACTCCCATTGTCATTGTGACACAGCACTCCACAGCACACAAGTGAACACTGTACACTGCACACAACGAAATTGCATTTATGCCTCACCCGTGCAAGGGGGCAGCCCTCAGTGGCGCCCCATGGGGAGCAGTGCGGTGGGACGGTACCATGCTCAGGGTACCTCAGTCATGGAGGAGGATGGGGGAGAGCACTGGTTGATTACTCCCCCCACCAACCTGGCGGGTCGGGAGTCGAACCGGCAACCTCTGGGATGCAAGTCTGACGCCCTAACCGCTCACCCATGACTGCCCTGCGTGGGTTGGATCAAATATGTGGTTCTTGTTAGGATTTTAGTGTTTTTCAGTAACAACACAGTCTGTCCATCTCATTAGGTACAATTGAGTACAATTTGTGTGTGTGTCTGTGTGTCTGTGCGTTTGTGCATGTGGGTGTGCATGTGTGTTTGTGTGTTTGTGTGTGTGTGTGTGTGTGTGCGTGCGTGCGTGCGTGCGTGCGTGCGTGAGTGTGTGCGTGCGTGTGTGCGTGCGTGCGTGCGTGAATACCCCAGCTGGGTTGGTGGTGGGAGTAAGAGTCTAATGATGCATGTGTACGGTACAAGTGGTGGAACCCCCATGCCACTTTCATCTCACAACTAGGCCAGTCTGCAAGACCCATTACAGTGGCTAGCAAAGACGACCAGGGCAGGGGGGACCCAACGTCAAGGGAACATTAAAGAAACAGTGGCGGTTAAGGCAGCTGAAAGAAATACTAACCTTCCGCAGTCGTAAAAAACAGAATTTTTAGAGTCATCATCGGTAGCACATATAGAACATATGGAGTCTTTAAGTACTTTAAGGTCTTAATTGATGCTGTTCTGCCCAGGAGATATTTTTGTTCTGGCGGCTTTGAAGAATCCATTGTGGAATGTCCCGCTCGGCTGGATGGAGTGGGAAGAGAGAAAAAAAACACAGAAACAAAAAACCCGTAGCTAGTGGGGTATCTTTTGATCATTTGACGGTAACTGGATCCGTGGTTAGGCTCTCTTCTGCAGCTGAGTGTTTTCCTACGCTTTGGGTGAACCGTAATAAAACATCCTGAACCATAGAGGGAGCTATGATGACATAATGACGTTATGAGTTAATGCTATTCATTTGGCACGCGAACAAAATGCACATGCTAAACTTTAGCACATGCATAAGGTCAGACACATGTGCAGGAACACTCAAGAGCCACACACACGTGCTGACATACAGTACAGTATGCACATGCACATGCAGTAGCGCACACACAAACATACACACACACAAACTCTCTTTTTTTCTCTTTTTCTCTTTTTCTCTCTCTCTCTCTCTCTCTCTCTCTCTCTCTCTCTCTCACACACACACACACACACACACACACACACACACACACAGACACACACACACACACACACATACGCACACACGCACACGTACAAACCTCCAAACTGTTTAGACATCCACATGCAGATGAAAAAATACCTCCTTGTATTTATAAAGTTTTGAAACGTTATGACCTTCAGAGAATCAAAACAATAATGCTCTTGTTTTGTTCTCTGTCCTCTCCTTGTCCTCTCCTCTCCTCTGTCCTGTCCTCAGGTCTACCGGTCAGCACTTATGCCAAGTACTGCTACCGCAAGCTACAGAAGGTTGCAGTCACAGGAGGGAAGAAGGTAAGCAAAAGACAGTGACTGAGCGTTTCACTTTGCACAGCTCGGGCTACTGTTACTGTGTATTGTGTTGTCCAGGGACAAAAGGAAGTTTTTCAGGTCAGGCCAGGCCTATTTTCCAAATGCAATGAATGAATGCCATTATAACTGTACTATTTGTATGTAAAATGATGATATCGATTTGGTCACTGGGGCCCTTGGAAAAGACGGCGAATACTTTTTTCCATCCTTAAAACAGTTGAAGGGTCTGAACTTTGACAGGATATTTGTCAGACATGTACAACATGCAACTAGCTTGAGCCACTCTTTCAAACATCCACAATGTCATCGTCAAAACCATGAGCTGAAACTGCAATACTGGAAAGAGAACTGAATGAGCTTTCATTTGCATGCTTGTACATGACTGTACTGAGCAGATTGTGCTGTGTTCAAACCAACTCTTAAAAACGATACTTCCTACCTGCACTCCGTTTCTCGAAAGGATCATTTCTGACCAGTTAGCAACTTAGTAGGTAACCAATGGGAAATTGCATTGCAACTAAGTACTTAGTAACTTAGCTTGCAATGACGATGTTGAGCACTCCTGCTTTCAGATGCACTTCATAGTATGCACTATGCAGTAAACGAGTAACTGTTTCAGATTTGCCCTCTGTGTATCATGACTAATGTGTGGGGGATTTAGGAAGCCATCGGAAGGTAACCTGATTGATTGATTGATTGACTTTATTTGACAGTCTCAGTTCTTGAATAAAAGCAAATACATGATTAGTTTCAAGTAAAAACCACACCACATACTTCACTAAAAGAAAACAACAGAGAGTCAGGATTACACAATAAAGCCCAAGGGCTTATTTCCATTGTGGTCCTTGATGTTGGATGGCAGCAGATGTTAAAATGGCATGAGTGGCGTTGTGGCAACTAAAACTCCATTGAAAATGAATGAATAAGAAACACCAATTACTACTAAGACTGCCTGATATCTGCATAAGGCTCGACACGGTCCTTGCCGCTCGCACTGCAAGTGACCTGTGTTAATGTTTGAAATCAAACCTCAGGTCGCACATTGTTTTGGTTGACTGATAGTGAAACTGTTTGGTTTCCTCTCTGCGAGGTAAGCCAAGGCATGGAAAGCACCTCCAGTCTACTCGACCTCCCTGAATCTGTCGCTTTCTTTATCTCTCTCTTTATCTCTTTCTTTATCTCTCTTTATCTCTCTCTTTATCTCTCTCTTTATCTCTCTCTCTCTCTCTCTCTCTCTCTCTCTCTCTCTCTCTCTCTCTCTCTCTCTCTCTCTCTCTCACTCCCTCAGTGACTGTTATGAGTTATTGAAGGGCCCTGAGGTGATGTTAGCAGTGGCTGTGAAGCATGGTGAGAGAGCGGAGCTTTCCGGAACAGCTACCATGTGTTAGCAATCACGTCCGCAGTCGCCAGCAAGCAGTTTGTAAACTATGCACTAATCTGCTAACCCAAACTGAAGTGTGTGCACGAGGGGTGGGATGGTGGGAGGGACCTGAGAGACAGAAAGAAGGGTGTGTGTGCGTGTGCGTGCGTGCGTGTGTGTGTGTGTGTGTGTGTGTGTGTGTGTGTGTGTGTATTTGTGTGTGTATGTGTGTGTGTATGTGTGTGTGTGTGTATTTGTGTGTACTACTCCAAACCTGAGACACCCTGAGGTTATAAGAAGAACTAAAAATGAAAACAAATTGAACGCCCTTGGCTGCCCTTTAGAGAGTGGAAAGTGTGTGTGTGTGTGCGTGCGTGCTGTGTGTGTGCGCGCGTTTGCATGTGCGTTAGGGTGCATCAGATGCCCCCTATGAAAAGATATTGCCTTGGCCCTATAGTAAAAATGTTCTACACCCAGTAAAAACACACTGTGTAAAATATTTTGAAATTTGGATATAGTCTACCGGGGCCACCAGCCCCATGAAAATAGAAAATAATGGTGATAGTCAGAATCTTGGAATAGAAATGGACATTTTGCTGCATAAAGCTACCCAATAAAAAACATATTGTCTCAGCCCTGTGATAAAAATGTTCTATGCACAGTAAAATCACTCTGTGTAAAATATGTTGAAATTTAGATGAATTCTACCGGGTCCACCAGGCCCATGAAAATACAAAATAATGGTGATGATGATGGGCAACCTGGATTCCAAAGCTGAAGTCCAGTGCCACATATTCCAAATGACATACCTAGTTTTACCTTTCCAGTTAGGGCAATTGGACAGGTAAAACCAGGTAATTTGAAATCTGTGGCACTGGATTGTAGCTTTTGAATCTAGGTTTGCCATTATCTTAAAACAGAGGTGGACAAACCGCGTGACACATTTGCCCCAGCCAATATAATGAACCAGCTGAGCCTAATTACCACTTAAACCAGGTTGATGAGGTAATTAGTGAGATCACCTGTATTGGGAGCACAAACAGAAGGAATATCTAAGCAGGTTGTGTATTCAGTCGATCCACTTACACAGACTTCAGTCTCAGGACAGACTGATGGTCAAACTGCTATATTTAGGCAAATTTGCTCTTTTGCAGCACAATATCAATTCCTTGCTGCCTTGGACCACTGCTAGTATCAAGCAAGAGATTGCAAAGCTGCATGACTGTTATATTTGTGTGTTTCACCTGTGTGGGCCTACAATTCATGGAGGAACATCTGTACCAAAGCTGTGAATGTTCCTTGGAATGCCTAGGCTACAAAGCAGTCAATACAACTGTATTGAAGAGTGCCATTACTTTTTTATCCCATCGCCTGTGGTAGTATTTCACTTTACTCCATCAGATGAGTACCATAACTTACCTGAGAGGCCCTTGGCAATGGACTCTGGACCTGGTGATACCCATGACATACCTAGAAGCCACTTAAGTACAGGTTTTGGGAAGCCACTCTTTCCAACATCACATACAGTTGTATTGTATGTACTCTATTGAACTACTGCAGGGATTTCTTAAAAAAAACACAAGTCATTCCAAGGAACATTCTCAGCTTTAGTACAGATGCTCCACCAGGTATTAACAGCTACCTGTACAATCCTGTAGGCCCACAGGTGAAGCACACAAAAGTCATACAACTTCGCAATCTCTTGCTTGATACTGGCAGTGGGTCAGCTGGTTCATTATATCGGCTATATTTGGAATATGTGGCACTGGACTTTGGAATCCAGGTTGCCCATCACTATCACCATTGCTTTGTATTTTCATGGGCCTGGTGGACCCAGTAGAATTAATCTAAATTTCAACACATTTTCCACAGAGTGATTTTACTGTGCATAGAATTTTTTTTTTATCACACAGCTGAGGCAATATGTTTTTATTGGGTAGCTTTATGCAGCAAAATGTCCATTTCTATTCAGGGCTGGACTGGGCGATAAATAGGGCCCGGGCACTTTTGGATTTAAGGGGGCCCCCTCATTATTACTAGTGCCGGAGAACTGACTCACCGGTGGGCCCCGCACCCTCATGGGCCCCTATTTTCAGTAATGTAAAAAAAAAAAAATGGGGGCCCACGAGGGTGCGGGCAAAGAAAGTGGATGTAACCAAGAAGCGTCATTTTGTATCCTTTCCGGTATCCACTTTATGTCGGGTGAACGCCCCTTTAGGAGACCTTCGGTTAGGAGACCTTCGGAGTCCTGAGGTTGAGAATCAATGAAGTCCCCTTAGCGCTGTAGATGGCGGTAGCGCACGTCTTGCGCAAACACGTCAAGAAGAAGTAGGGGACAACGCCCCCTTACAGTGCTTCCCAACCTTTTTCTTAAGGGACCCATGTTTCTACTATTGTAAGCTTTGGTGACCCAACCATGCGAGCGCCCGCACGAGACGGAGTCACAAGATGCCCTCTGTTTCCTGTGGAAACTAATTTTTTGGTCAAATATAGAATAAATGTTTAATGTAGCACTTACAATTTGTTGCTTCTATGCATTTATTAGTTAAATGCTTTGTCATTTATTCAACATGGGCAATATATATATTTAAAATGAAACCCCTTAAAATCAAGAGGGCTCCGCGACCCCCTGTGGATCTTTGGCGACCCATAAGTTGGGTCCCGACCCATAGGTTGGGAACCACTGCCTTAGGAGACCCAACTTGATCACACGCTTTTGCATTGAGTGGGCGTGGTTTGCGATATCTTTGTTTGATTCAGTATTTTTGGTGTGGGGCTCACTGGGAAATGCCCGCCATGCCAGATGGCCAGTCCATCCCTGTTTCTATCCAAGATTTTGACTATCACCATTATTTTCTATGTTCATGGGGCTGGTGGCCCCGGTAGACTTCATCCAAATTTCAAAATATTTTACACAGAGTGATTTTACTGTGCATAGAACATTTTTATCACAGAGCTGAGACAATATGTTTTTTATTGGGTAGCTTTATGCAGCAAAATGTCCATTTCTATTCCAAGATTCTGACTATCACCACTATTTTCCATTTTCATGGGGCTGGTGGCCCCGGTAGACTTCATCCAAATTTCAAAATATTTTACACAGTGTGTTTTTACTGGGTGTAGAACATTTTTACTATAGGGCCAAGGCGATATCTTTTCATAGGGGGCAACTGATGCACCCTAATGTGCGTGTGTGTGTTTCAAGGCGTGTGTGTTTGTACCGGCAAGCGTCTTGTGAAGGATGTTCAAAACAACCTTTCAGCTTCAGCATCACCCCCCAAAAACATAAAGCTTCCAGAAATAAACTAATACTCCTCCGGCAGGCCTTACATAGTTAACATACTAGTTGTGGTAGAGGCAGTAGTGCAGACAGACCTCCGCCCTAGGTAGTCCAGGCCTCCACCCTATAATCTCCCAGCCACCACCATCAACTGAACACATACAGTCCCAGCTGTGGCCCCCTAGAGGTGGTGTTTGTGTTGGTGGACTCATAATCAGACATCCGGGCCCCATGGCAAGATAGGACTATTGTGTATATACAGTTGACGACGATATTATTAGCCCCCCTCCTGAAATTAGACATTTCTCTGGATTTCTCAGTAAGAATTACCATTATTCACCGTTTCTGTTATTCTGGAAACAAATACACTGATGGAGATAATGTTCAATGAGTTGAATTTGGATTTTTCTATTGTTACGATGAGTTTAAACAAAAAAGGGCAAAAATGACAAGGACAAAATTATTAGCCCCCTGATCATTAATAGTCAATATGGCGCCATTTATGAACCAAAACTGATAACAGGCTCTGATAAGTTGCTACCTAGGGATTTTGGCCCATTTCTTCACTGCAAAGTGTTCTGGCTGGTCCAAATCGCATGGATGCTGAGCATAGACATTAACCACAGACTCTCAGTGGGATTGAGGACTGGACTATGAGCGGGTGATACCAATATCATGGTTTTAGTGTCCTTGAAGAACCTAAGAACTAATCTAAATGTATGCTTTGGGTTACAATGTTGTTGGAAGACCCAGCAATCCAGATTCAGACCCAGACTCCCTGTGTCTGAGGCTGAATAACAGACTAAACTTGATGCCCTTCCACTATGTGTAACTGTGGAAACTGCTTAGCCTCATTAGACCAAAGAAGCATTGGACACCTGCCTAGATGATTGTTATTGACCTGGTGTAGCCGGAACGCTCTACTGTCCCGACTACCCTGCGTTGTGTTCCGGTGCCAAAGGGGGAAGAAGGGACCACTGATGCCGTTCTGTTCCTCAGCTGTATTCTTTTATTTTCTTTTTTAACAACAAAAAGAGCACAAAAGGGTTAGGCACCGCATTCACGCCGTCATCGGACCAGCCTTTCCCTGCTCAGCTCAGCGCAGACTCACAAAGTTGTAAAACAAAATACAGTACAGTGTAAAACTACTGTATTACAATAAAACTGCATTAAAATGCTCTGTAGGGCCCATAATCCTACATAGTGTAACATCACAGGCTGATGAATTCTCATTACAAAACTCAGTAGAGTAATAGGAAATTACTTAATAATAATAATCAAATGCATTCAGAAAAATACAATGCAAACATACCAACACACTCATAGCAATTCACTGGTATTGGGAGTACATACCTTTTTTAACAACAAAAAGAGCACAAAAGGGTTAGGCACCGCATTCACGTCTTCATCGGACCAGCCTAACATGAAAAACACACCGTACATATTCAGGCGCCAAGTCAGAGACAAAAGGCTAGTCAGTGCCTACAACAAGTGGTTAGCTTGATAGCTATTTAGTGCTCTCAAAATACATATTTCAAACGAAACAATATGCTCATCACAAAGGTTTTTACACGTACATAAGATAATACAACATTTTGAAATGAAAGATGCAACATTGCGACATTGCAACACACGGATTACTTTGCAACATCGGAGCTCCGTGAAAATACGTACCTTTCCCTGCTCAGCTCAGCGCAGACTGAACAGAGAAGAACGTGCAAAACAAAAGACAGGTCGCGCACGCCACTAGAGGGTGCTATAACACAAAAAATGAGCAAATCTCCCAATGCCAGCAAGTTCAAAACTAGATACAGAGAAAGGATTTTGGGGAAATAAACACCAACATAAAATGAAAGTTCACACATCTTATGACATGAAAATAACAAAATAAAAGTAAATGTGTAGGCATTATCTTCACTGCTACATTCACCCCTCTTTGATTTCACCAAAATCCTGAATACTAAGAGGGCGTCCTAGTGAAATAACCTAACACAAGTGTACCACGTTCATGTTCTCTCCACCCAAGGTAACCACGGGACCGTATTCCCAATTTACAGCATATATAGCTACTTAAAAGTAAGTTCGAAGTAAACAATAGGTGATCAGACTATTATTCCTTCTAGTAAGTAAGGTGCCCTTCTACACCATACCAAAACCTCGAGATGTAACTCAACATACAAAACGATACACTACAACAGTCCTGTTGCTATTTCCTACTGTTTAAAATAACGAAAGTAGGGACATTGACCTGTCAGACCTCATAAGCTCTCGTGTGAAGGGTTTTTGAGCCATAGACTCAATCAGACGGTTAACTGCCCTAACAACTCTGCCTGTGCGGGTGCGTCTCTCAGGCCCTATGTGTTGTGTGGTGCTCTGACTATCAGTAGCTGGGGTGGGTGAAATTATGTTGGGGGACCCTGTGTTACCTAGGTCAGTAGTGTCAACAAGGTGCGGGTCAGTGTCAGTTGGGCATGAGGGACTGGGCACGTCTCTTGAAGACGGGGGACTTGTTAACTGATCAGGGGCACCAGGCAGTGACTGTGGCAAGTCATCATCCATCTCCAAGTCAGCATCCTCTTCACCAGCAAGAGAGTTGGCATCCGCCTTCTCCATGATCCATGAGCAGGTACGGTCCTCAGAGGCATCCACCGCCAGGTTGCTCACAACATCAGAGGACAAGGGGTCGCACTCACTGACCGCATCCGAAGCACCTGCCTCTGACTCTTCACTGTCTGGTTGGACGATGGGCAAGAAGCTGACATCCAGCATCAAGTTACGGTGGAAAACTTTAGTCCTCCCGCTCTCATCCGTGACTTGGTAGACATGAGTCTGAGGATTACGCCCGGTAACAGTGTACATGGTAGGTTCCCACTTATCTGCTAGTTTACGTTTCCCTCTTTCAGCTTTGTTAGCTAGCAAGACTCTGTCTCCAATGTTCAGGTGAGTGCCACGGGCCTTTTTGTTGTATCCCTTGGCTTGATGCTGCTGCTGTTTCCTTGTGTGTTGTTGAGCAATGGTGGCAGCTTCGTGAAGGTTTGCCACCAGTTTGCCGGCGTAAGTATTGAAGTCTGTAACAACTGGGTCCTTCAGGACTTGTTTGAACACCACATCCACTGGGAGTCTTGGGACTCGACCGTACATCAAATAAAACGGGGCGTAACTAGTCGTTTCATGAACTGTAGCATTGTATGCAAAGGTCAAAGTCTGTATCTGCTGAGCCCAGTGTTGTTTTGCTGCCAGAGGGAGGGCCCGCAACATGCTTCCGAGTGTCCTATTGAACCTTTCGGTTTGCCCGTTTCCCATGGGGTGATATGCAGTTGTGTGTGACTTTGAGACCCCGGCAAGGCTGAGGAGTTCGGAGATGAGTTTGCTTTCAAAATTGGCTCCTTGGTCTGAATGTATTCGTTCTGGAAAGCCGTAGATGCAGAACACATTGTCCCATAGTTTCTTTGCAACTTGCTTTGCAGTTTGATTGACACAGGGGAATGCGTGAGCCAACTTTGTAAAGTGGTCAGTTATGACCAAAACATCCACTGATCTCTGTTTACTGTCCTCAGCACTCCAGAAGTCGATACACACCAACTCCATGGGAGCAGATGTGCGGATGCTCTCTAAGGGTGCTCGGGCTGCTGGTTCAGGTGTCTTTGCAAGGATACATCTTTGGCAGCACTTAACATAGTCTTTGATGTCTCTGTCCATGTGCGGCCAGAAAAAGCGCTGTCTGGCAAGGCGCACCGTTCTGGCTTGCCCCTGGTGCCCAGCGAGATCATGGACACCGGAGAGGGCCGTTGCTTTCAGGCTAGCAGGCAGAACCAGTTGGAACCTTCTCTCACGGGTTGAGGGATCTTTGGTGGCCCGATAGAGGACTCCATCAAGGACCTTCAACTTATGCCACTGCTTGCAAAGTATCTGGGCGGTCGGGGCTAACTTGCTTCTCTCCCGTCTAGGTGGCGGCCGGCCACCCAGAACAAATGGCAAGACGCTCCGAATGACCTGGTCTTCCTCTTGGCTCCGCCGCAGCTCATCAGTGGAGAAAGCCGCTGGTACGTCTTGCTCGGGGAGTGCGGCCTGAGGTAAAGCCTTCAGATACTGCATTGCTCTTAACTGTGCACCACTTTCCCACTCGGTATGAGAGTCACAGGCAGACTTCACTTCAGAGGAGTCGAGACCGCGAGATGGCATGCTTTGGGGATTGCCTGAGGCCACATGGCAAGCCTGAAGACACTGGACCTTGCAGCGGAAAACGTCCTGCACTCCGTCCTCTTTTGTCCCGTCAGCCTCTGCCAACAGACTCTCATAGGGCTCACTGATCAGCCTCTTGCCCACTGATTTTGCAAAGGGATCTCTACTTAGGGCATCTGGCACAACGTTCTGGGGCCCTGGGATATGCTTGAGACTGAATGTGTATGGGGACAGTTTCGCAACCCACCGTTGTTCACAGGCGTCAAGTTTTGGTTTTGTCATTATGTAGGTTAAAGGATTATTGTCTGTCCACACAGTAAAAGAGTGCCCCTTCAACCAGTGACTGAATTTTTCGCAAACACTCCATTTAAGTGCTAAGAATTCGAGACGGTGGGCTGGGTATCTCTTCTGCGAACCTGACAGAGTCTTACTTGCAAAGGCGATGGGCCGTGCCTTACTCTCTCCTTCTGACACCTGAGATAAAACTGCCCCGAGACCGTCAAGAGAGGCATCAATGGACAAGATCAGTGGCTTGGAGAAGTCTGGATGAGTGAGGACTACACAGTTCAGGAGTTTCTCCTTGAGACTGAGGAAGGCAGCGTCACAGTCTTCTGTCCAGTCCGCAGGCTTGAGCTTTCTGAAGACACCTGGATTCTGACCAACCTTGCTTGTCTTCCCCTTACGTTTCTGTCCAGCTGTTAGGGCGAACAGTGGCTTGGCTATGGCAGAACAGTGGGGTATGAAGTGTTGGTAATAAAATACCATCCCCAGAAAGGACTTGACCCTGCGGACTGAGGGAGTGCAGCCGTCATCTTCCATCAAGTCCGTCTTTGACATCTTTACAATGACTTCCACTTTCTCTGGGTCGACAGCAACACCCTCACCGTCGATGATGTGCCCAAGGAATTTTACAGAACGCCGCAACAGATGACACTTTTTGGGACTCAACTTCAAGTTGTGCTCTCTGAGCCGCTGAAAGACAATCTCCAGTCTCTCGAGGGCCTCTTGTTCAGACTGGGCAAAGACCAACAGATCATCCAGGTAGCAAAGGAGGCTACTGAAGTTTAAATCGCCGAAGATGCTCAACATCATCCTCATGAACGAGGCTGGACTGTTGCAAAGCCCCTGTGGCATTCTGTTATATTCGTGGAGGCCTAGAGGTGTTGTGAAGGCTGTGTACTTTTTGTCGTCTTCATGCATGGGTAGGTTATAAAAACCTGAAGTGAGGTCCATGGTGCTGAAGACCGAGTTTCCACCTAAGGCTGCCAGACAGTCTGACTGGTGAGGCAGAGGGTGAGCGTCCTTGATGGTTCTCGCATTCAGCCATCGGAAGTCTGTGCATAGGCGAAGGTCACCATTTTTCTTCCAGACCATTACGAGGGGGGAAGCGTACTCACTCATAGACTTGCGAATTATTCCCTGCTCCTCCATTTCAGTGAGAACTTGCCGCAACTTTTGGTAGTGTGCTGGTGGCACTCTGCGATATGGAAGGCGGAAAGGACGATCATCTGTGAGTCGGATCCTATGCACAAAGTCTTTGGCTTCTCCACAGTCCAGATGGTGCTTCGAGAAGACATCGTGATACTGTTCAAGCAGCGTAGCCAGCTGGGCTTTTGTGGAAGGGCTCGCCTCACAGCGGTCGACATCCACATCCCCCAAGCCACACCTCCGAAGCCGCTGCTCGAGGTTGGAGTACTCGCTCTGTCCGGACCGAGTGATGTCAATGGGGCCACTCTCTCCCCGGCAGTTGCCCTGGAATAGAGAGACATCTTCCACAGCAACGCACGGGGAGACATCGGCCATCTTGGAGTTCTTTCTCAGGGTAAGCGGCTTGTCTGTGATGTTGGTCACTTTCATTGGAGTCCAGCCATCCCCCCACAGAGGCGTGATCACTCTGCCGACCATAATGCCTCGAGGCACACACCTGGATGTAGATGACTCCACTATGACAGTGCTCCCGGGTGACATTGGCACGTTACTGGGCAGCCTACCCCACAGGAGGTACTCTTGTTTGGGGAGGAGAGTCACGGCTTGGGTCAGCTTCACGGTACCTACTTTTTCAGGCACATCTGCACCCCTCCACCTCGTGAGGCTGGCCATCATCTCCAAAAACGGCTCACACTCAGAAGACTCCTGTGTGTTGCGTGAGAGAAGCGCCCAGTAGTTGTCATCATTTTTCAGCTGGCGCAGCACATGCTTCAACATGTTGGTCCCCACAATGATCTCATCTTTCTGGCCAGGCACCACCAGGACCGGGACTGTGCACTTCACACCATACAGACTCAGTTCCATGTCATATATGCCTTTGGGGCTCACCTGTACTCCCCCACAGCCTACAAGGATGATGCGCTCGGTTGGTTGTTGCAGCTGAGTTAAAACGTTCTCCGACACGAGTCTCCGCTCTGCCTCTTCACTGATCGTGCAGGCCATTGACCCCGTATCCAGTAACCCTCTCAGCTCAGCTGCACCATTGATCATCACTGGGGCATGGAACAATTCACCGAATGGCTCAACGGTCTGGGTGTTCTGTACAATTACTTTACAATCATCTGGCATTACTTTACAGACGTTCACATACATCTCTTTTAATTCTTCATTTGCTTCGAGGGTAGATGTTTCAATGCCCACACGCTCCCTCGCTAAATGCGGGCCACCTAGTTTAAATGTGTGCCATGCTGTTGGCCTTGGGGCTGTGCCTGGGCCTGCTGTGGTGTGGCACTGAATCTCGGCTTGCGCTGTGGGCAGTCTTTCTTCCAGTGGTCTGGCTTGTAACAGCCCATGCACAGATTCTCCTGCCTACAGTGAACAGTTGTTGAATGCTCAGTGGACTGACACACTCTGCATTTCCTCTGGAAAATGTTTACTGGCCCCTTGTATGTTGGTTCAACTGCCGCTGTCTGAGCCTTCTGCTCCAGCACACGATCCAACAGGCTGATGAGAGACTGAATGTAAACACTCTCGGTCGGAGATGGGGATGGCTGCCCCACTGTAGTTTGGAGAGGAGCAGGCTCACAGGCATTGTCTACAGCGACTGCTTCGGTCGTGGATGTCTGTACATGAGTGCCAATGTGCTTTGGTCGAACTGACCTGGTCTGAGACTTTGTGCGAGCCTCCCTCTGGTGTTCGACAAGATGCTCCTGAATCTCGTTTGCTGTCCACTTCTCAGCTGTCTTACACTTCAGGACACTGGCGAGGGCGGGGTCAGGACAGTGTTTCACCAGCATCATTGTGACTTCATGTGAGGGGTCTTCAATGTTTCGCCCCTGTCTTCTCAGACACTCATCCGCGACGTCCACAGCTTTGTTCAAGCGGATCCAGTAGTCCATTGGGCTTTCACCATTCAGGGGGAGTGTGTTATAAAAATCTGCTAGAGGCATTGAGGAGTAAGTTACTTCACTGAAATGCTGCTTGAGTACATCAAAGACAAGCTTAGGATTCTCTGCAGGCTTTAAGGATGGAACACTACGCAGTGTAACTTTAACAATGTCTCTGGCCTTTCCCATCAGTCTGGACAGGATTTCTTGGGAGTACTCTTGTGGTGGGACTCCCCTCTTTTTCAGGTAGACATCCATGATTTCTTCCCACTCATGCACTGTGTGCTTATCAGTCCCATCCCCTCTGAAGTATGGTGGCTCCCGGACATCTGTCTTCATCACCAACTTGACTCCAGTCATGTTTAAGTCAGACTGTCCCTGGCCCATGTTCAGACTGGGTGTGTTAAGAGTGGGAGTGGGCTGACTTTGTTGACTCTGAGTGGATTTATTTAATTGACTTGCGATGTTCTCACCTATTTGTTGGGCCAACTGTGTAATGAGATGGCCTATGTCAGTGGTGTCCACACCTGGACTAGGGGGCTCATCAGTGTGCATGCGTGTGAATGACGATACAGGGTGGCGTACTGCACTAACACCCCTGCCTATTCCAGGAAAATTCCTCAGACTAGGGCCAGGCCTGTGTGGTGTGGGTGTGTGCGAGTCAGTAACCAGGTATGTAGAGGATGATACAGGGTTTCCTATTTCATGAACACCCCTAACTGGAGTCGGTTCCACGTTCCCAAATAGCTTACCCCTGCCTACACCCACTACTGCATTACCACCATCATCACAGTTAAAAGGCACATCCCTGTCATTTCCCTCAGCCATGTTAAATAGTCTTCAGTAATGTAAATAATCAGTATTAAGTGTAAAATGTAAAGTGTTGTACTTCTTAGTCAGTGTTATGTATTCAAACACTCAAAACAAAAAGGGAAGAATAAATTGAAACTAAATAATCATAAACCACATTATGTTTGCATTCATACGAGTACTTGAAACAACATCAGCGTCTTCAGGGTATTCTGCAGCAACCACCGGCGATCACTCTGGCGATGATCTGAAGCGAAACCATCCGGGTCACGGCACCACTGTAGCCGGAACGCTCTACTGTCCCGGCTACCCTGCGTTGTGTTCCGGTGCCAAAGGGGGAAGAAGGGACCACTGATGCCGTTCTGTTCCTCAGCTGTATTCTTTTATTTTCTTTTTTAACAACAAAAAGAGCACAAAAGGGTTAGGCACCGCATTCACGTCTTCATCGGACCAGCCTTTCCCTGCTCAGCTCAGCGCAGACTCACAAAATTGTAAAACAAAATACAGTACAGTGTAAAACTACTGTATTACAATAAAACTGCATTAAAATGCTCTGTAGGGCCCATAATCCTACATAGTGTAACATCACAGGCTGATGAATTCTCATTACAAAACTCAGTAGAGTAATAGGAAATTACTTAATAATAATAATCAAATGCATTCAGAAAAATACAATGCAAACATACCAACACACTCATAGCAATTCACTGGTATTGGGAGTACATACCTTTTTTAACAACAAAAAGAGCACAAAAGGGTTAGGCACCGCATTCACGTCTTCATCGGACCAGCCTAACATGAAAAACACACCGTACATATTCAGGCGCCAAGTCAGAGACAAAAGGCTAGTCAGTGCCTACAACAAGTGGTTAGCTTGATAGCTATTTAGTGCTCTCAAAATACATATTTCAAACGAAACAATATGCTCATCACAAAGGTTTTTACACGTACATAAGATAATACAACATTTTGAAATGAAAGATGCAACATTGCGACATTGCAACACACGGATTACTTTGCAACATCGGAGCTCCGTGAAAATACGTACCTTTCCCTGCTCAGCTCAGCGCAGACTGAACAGAGAAGAACGTGCAAAACAAAAGACAGGTCGCGCACGCCACTAGAGGGTGCTATAACACAAAAAATGAGCAAATCTCCCAATGCCAGCAAGTTCAAAACTAGATACAGAGAAAGGATTTTGGGGAAATAAACACCAACATAAAATGAAAGTTCACACATCTTATGACATGAAAATAACAAAATAAAAGTAAATGTGTAGGCATTATCTTCACTGCTACACTGGCCTCACCTGGAGGTTTTTTCCCCCCCAAGAGAGACAGTTGTTAGGGCTTGTCATCATATTGGGCTTTGGGGCCATCATCACAGAAGAACCCCTTTACTAAAGGCAGTGCATATCAGAGTGTTATTGACAGGGGTGATAGCAGTCCGGCGCCGCGCCGGAAATCCGGCGTAGCGTGGCTGTAGAAAAAAATAAAATAATAATTTCCCCAAAATTAATAAAATAATAAACTATCGCGTAGGCCTTCATTAATGTATGGTGAAAATAAATGAGCGCGCAACAGCCTGTTGTAAGAGACTCGAAAGGAACCCAAATGAGCAGCAGCCCATAATTGTATCATCCCGACATCTTACTGAAAAATGTATCAATTTGTTACGTCTTGCTCTTGAGTCACTCACCACATCACTGGCGGCAGTCTTCTAGTTCTAGTGAAAGGAGAAGTAGATTGGCTGTCAGTATGCACAGTAAAGAGAGTTCTAGGCCCCTACTGGTTACCCTTCTCAGATATTTTCACTGTCGACGGAGGCAAATCCAAAAATGGCATCTCGTTATACTGAAGAAACGGAAGAAAGTACTATAGGCCAAGTCTAGACCATTTGGATTCCGATAAAAATTAGCAACTATTGTTAGCACAAATCCACATGGCTTGCTAGTTGTGATGGGTGTGTTGAACCGTGTGGATGTCAGTGGAATACTAGTGAAATTCTGTGATCAAGAAAACGTTTGAAGGTAAGGCCATTTAGTTATTAATTTGCCCACTGTGGCATGTTGGCTTGGGCCCGAATGATTTTGCCTTGCGCAGGTTACTCCAAAAACCTGACCATAAAAGGGCTTATTGATGCGCATAAACGGGCTCAGTGAGAGTATATGTTTGAAATAGGTTCGTCTATTTTCCTCATTTATGTGCGCTAAATGACTGCGCAATGTTGACAAACTTTGATGGAGATGGACGTTCTTTCAAAAAAAGTCTGTATGCTCAAAACGGTAGGCTATGCTATGCCCGTCATGATACTTTTTTTCTAGGTGTAGTGCGTAAATGTGGTCTGCATTGGAATAGCGGCTACCATTGCGACATGTCCAAATGACAATGGAATGCCTTGATCGCTAATGTTTCGCAAGCCTAGTTAGCCTACACCCCTTGTAGGCTAGTGTGAGCTGAGTTCGTGGATTTTGGTCTACTGTTGATTGAGGGATGGTGTTTTGCGTCATTCCTGACAAACCACGTGTCAAACTGATTTCAGGGAGATGTTTATATTAGTTATGCTGACTAAACCAACGCGCTCTGTAAAAACCCCCAAACAGCCTCGCACAGGTTCACACAGCCTTTCTCTCTCGCGCGCTCCCTGTCGTAGCCCTTCTGCGTAATCGAATCCAGTTATTCCACCACGCACGATGCACAGGTTGTATTGTCTGCACGCTCTGGGCTACTTAATCCCTACTCTCGGGCAGGGGGCAATTATCAATATCAGACTCTCATGAACTTCAAATACTTGGCTTGCGTTCATGTGGCCACCACGGTGTCACCTAGACATGCAGTGAATGTTCATCTTATCTTCACGCCCTGTGCTATTTTCATGTAGCTTAATTCGGTCCTGTCTTTGTTTTTGTTGCTTTCTGTTATCTTTTCAACTCGTACATTGTAATGGGCGTGTGTACACGCGAGTGATTTTCATGTATTTTAATTGACTACAACCCAATGCGAAAGTCGCGCAGTAGTCACACAGGCTATATATACTGTCCTGTCCGTAATAACCACTGGTTCTGTCATCCGTGGAGTCGAAATATGCGATGTGAACGTGGGCCTGCACGTAGCCAATCATGCGCTTGTGCCCTAAATATCATGTACCGGTAATTAAAGGGCGTTTCCCTACAACGGAAAGGCAGGGGTTATAGCACAGCCCTTAAACAATCTGTGGCTATAGGTAGACCCAGAGCCATCTAATATCAGAGTTACGCCACTCCCATAGACCTCTATGGACCAATCTTTCCACAGCAATGGCGGCTCTCATGGAGCCTCACGGAGCGTTAACATGGAAATCCCCATTGACTTTAGTTCTATTAGAAGTTACTTAGTTCCAGGAGGTGGCGGTAGAACACAGAAAATGTGGTAAAGGTAATGTAATTTGTTTGTAATTAATCTTTGTGTGGTATGTGATGGTTCTGTGTTAGTTTCCAACGAACAGAAGTTTACTGTTAAGAAACATTTTAATCTACGCGAATCACATCACCAACCGACTTCCTGGTCCCCGGTTTGCGCAACTCTGTTATTAGATGGCTCTGGGTAGACCCAGAGCCATCTAATAACAGAGTTACGCCACTCCCATAGACCTCTATGGACCAATCTTTCCACAGCAATGGCGGCTCTCATGGAGCCTCACGGAGAGTTAACATGGAAATCCCCATTGACTTTAGTTCTATTAGAAGTTACTTAGTTCCAGGAGGTGGCGGTATAACACAGAAAATGTGGTAAAGGTCATGTAATTTGTTTGTACTTAATCTTTGTTTGGTATGTGATGGTTCTGTGTTAGTTTCCAAGAACAGAAGTTTACTGTTAAGAAACATTTTAATCAACGCGAATCACATCACCAACCGACTTCCTGGTCCCCGGTTTGCGCAACTCTGTTATTAGATGGCTCTGGGTAGACCATGGGGCCACGAGTAGGCTATCTAAACGTATGTCCAGTAGCCTATACAAGTTATATGAGCAATGTCCCAATGAAAATGAAACTTATCAGCTTGCAGCAAATGTCATGTCATTTAAAAGTATTGCTCAATTAATTGGTAATCACCTCCTCTATTTTGGACAGAGTGTAGTTACTGTACTTTGGAGTAGTATTGCCTCCTACTGACCTGTCTTGGTATGGCTGCTACATGTGTAGCTTTCAGTTAATTCAATGTGGTAAAATATGCACCATGTTTTCAGAAATGCATTCTGGTGTTGAAATGTTGCATTGGTTCAATACCCACCTCAATAACTTTAGTGCAACATCACAAGCCTAGAATGCATTTCTAACTGCATACGTTGGTATTCGTTTTTACAGCTAGAATTGAACGTGGTGGTCAGTTTCTTTCAGCCAAGTGCTGTAGCCTACCAACAGGGAAATGATCTGTGTTTTCGTGAATAACACTATAGAAATAATGCAAAAATGAAAACATTATCTTAAATGTTTGAATAATGTGTTTGAATAATAATAAGGCCTACATTACGTCTCATATGCAGTATGTCCCGTCGTCCCCCGGCCCCCCCTCCCCGACCAGGAAAAAAGTTCAGGCTCAGGATTTTTTTTCACTATCACCCCTGTATTGAGCTTTGCCTGTGAACATTTGAAAGTCAAAAATGAGTTTTGAACGTCTCTGCTTTCATCTGATGATATTCAATTGCACCTGCTTTGATGCATGAATTCTGCTTCTGTCAGGTGAAGAAAGGGATAGGCCTTGAATCGTTATAAGATGGTTTCCACAATTAAACATGGTGGTGGATGCATCATTCTGTGGCAGCCTCAGCCACAGGAAACCTTGTTTGGGTGTACGGCACCATCAAAACTGAAAATTATGATAGAATGTGGAAAGTGACCTTGCAAAAACATGCTCATAGAGGGAGTTAAAATCTTCACTGGATCTTCCAATAAGATAATAACCCAAAACTTGCATCCGAAATAGTTCAAATGTTCTTCAAGGATACTAAAACCATGGTCAAGGAGTGGTTCAGACCTCAATCCTTTAGATAGTATTTGAAGAGTGCTGAAAATGAATGTCCATCCTCAACATCCATGCAATTTGGACCAGCTTAACTATTTGCAATGAAAAAATTGGGCCAAAATCCCTGGTAGGACATGTGCCAACATAGTTAACAACTAATCAAAGTGCCTGGTGTCAATTTTTGTTCATAAATGGCACTGTATTGACTATTAATGATAAGGGGGCTAATAATTTTGTCCTTGCCATTTTTACACTTTTTTGTTTAAACTCATTGTGAAAATGGAAAAGTCCAAATTTAACTTATTGGATACTATCTCCATGGTGTATTTGTTTCCAGAATAACATACCTTTATTAATAATGATCATTCTCAATGATCAATGAAGAGATATGTCTAATTTCAGGAGGGGGGCTAATAATATCGTCCTCAACTGTACATTCCAAGATAAAAGGATAGATTTCCTGGTTTATATCAACAAAAGGCATTTTTCTATCTCAGGGGTGTCATACTCACAGCACAACAAGTAGCACAAGATTTCTACTTGCAGTTTGTAACTTAATAGAATAAAATATTTTCTCTATATCTCGATATACGATATATATCTCGAAATTTTCAATTCCCCCTAAAAGAGGCAAAAAATGTGGTAACCAAGCCACAGACGGAAGGCAGAAGCGCGCTCTGGTACAAGAGAAGAGAAAAGTTTATCACCTATCTCGATAAATTCGA
>NC_085866.1:48784142-48799142 GCF_034702125.1 Engraulis encrasicolus | reverse complement strand
ATGAAGGACAACTCCTGAGGAGGTCTAACACACTCATATCGTCCCCTTTTCTGCTAATGCATCTTCAGCTAATCATTGGGATCCATCAGCTTCATCAGGGCGTCAAATGAAGGGGAGGTGTACTGTATGCCTGGACTTTTTTTGCCACTTATGTGGCACTGCCACCACCTCCTCAGTTAACGCATCAGTTCATCATTGGGTTCCAGGGTGTCATCTGAAGGGGGGAGGTGCAGAATTGGACTTTTGGACTGCACCTCCATTTAATCTGAGGGCCTCATTTGACTCATTGGACACTCGTGGGGTACTTGTCTCACCTTCTCCTTAAGCTACCACTCGTTCTTTGGTTGCCAATGCAAGTGGCATCATCAAGGGCAGCATCTGATGGTGCACACCAAGTTGGGAGCTTGTGGGGCCCTGGAAAGAATAGAAGTTGCCTGATGAAGACCCTGTTGGGTCGCAACGATTTTTGACCGTAATAAAACCTTCAAAGCGGAGTTACAGTGTGCGGACTTCTACTTTTTCTATCGTCAGATACGTCTTTGTCCTGAACCTGGCCTCAGAGAGGTGGGATGTGGATGCTCTTACTGTTAAGGAAGGTTGTGGGGCACTGCCACCCTCTCCATAGCTACTGCACCTCCTAATGATTGGGATCCATCAAGGGTGTCATCTATGCCAGGCACACTGGACTAATGTCCACCCGCACCCCCCCAAAAAAAAAACAGCTATCGCATCCCCTACCAGTCCTTGTTTCGATGGATCCAGAGTCGTCAGGTGACCACCACCAACACATTACCCTACTCTTCTGCTGCAGCCTCACACTTGCACTCACGGTTCATTTATTAGGTACAGCACCACTAATCAGTCTGTTATCTTTCATCCCACACATCATCTGAGCAGAGTACCTGGACACATACAGTATGACAACCGCCACTCCAGAAAAGCACCACCATGGCATCAACAACCTACACCATCTCACCTACATTTAAAGGCATTATCTGAAGGAGCCTGGACCTGGACTAATGTGATCCTCTCCAAATATACACCCACCACTCCCCCACCCCACATTTTCAACTTTACTCTCACCCCAAACACCCACACATGTCCACCCCCCAACCCACTGGTCTCTGCCTCTTTCCACCCCCAGCCACCACCTCCTCTGGTGTGGTTTCTTCACTCAGTCAGCCTGGGTCTCTCCTCTGGCTCCATCCCTTCTCCATCAGCTCAGTTCAGGAAACCGCTCCAAAACCTCCAAGACTAGAGACTGGAGGCGATTTTTTTCTCAGAGTGGATTATCTTGTGCATTGTAGAATTTTCTGCTGGGATTTGGACTGTCGAACAGAGGCAGAGATGACTGGCTATGGTGGATGGATTTCCATACTATTGAGTCAGGTCCTCTAAACTTGGGTCTTGTGTTTTTGTTTTGTTTTGTTTTGTTTGGCTTCACACACTGGACTTATGCTGAGCTGAAATGCAGCACGTTGTGAGCAGCAATAATAATGCAAAATACAATCTCATCGACATGCACACACACACACACTCAGACACACACACACACACACACACACACACACACACACACACACACACACACACATACACACACATACACACACACACACACACACAGGCACACTCTTACACAAAGACTTATGTACAATGTACTGTGCAGGGACTTTTATTTTGTACAAAAAATAGAAAAGAAGAACAATAAGAGAGTATGAAGAGCACACATAATGATCATGTTCTGTCGGTTTTTCACCTGCTGTGAAGAATGGCATTGGCTCAAGGTCAAAGCAGATGAACTTGCTTGCATGGACACGTCAGAGAGTATTTCCCGCCCCCCTTTCTCCCCCTTTTTGATCTTTTAATTAACTGTTAAGTCACTGTTTAATTCAACATTAAGAAACCGTTAATTAACCGTTAAGAAACCGTTTCTCCTCTCGCTCTAATTTAAATTGCTCTGGGTTTTTTTGGGTTGTTTATTTCATTCACATGCTTTGGAAGCCGAGGTTAGAGTGTGTACTGTATGTAAGATCTTAACCCCTTTTTGCTTGCGTCAGGTTTCTAATCAGTAGACCTGCTGTGTTTTCAGCCCTGGGATGGAAGAAAAATAAATATAATATTTATATGCAACTGTATGCTCTTGAGCGTCTGTTCACACACTACTGAAAAAATGGTGCGTGTGTGAGTGAGTGTGTGCGTGCGTGTGTGTGCATGCAAATGTACTATACACGACGTACATGTGTTCAAAGGCAAAAATGGTATGAAAAATCATGCCTGCTGATCTTGGCTGAAAAACAAAGTGGAATGTTTCTCTCCAGACTTGGTTCAGCTGTTTTACTAAAGGCAATTACAGTGGGCCACCCCTCATGACTCAAACCCTATAATAGATACAGTGCATAGAAGCAGAGCGCAAGAGAGCGAAACAGTCAGACAGACAGACAGAGAGAGAGGGAGACTGACATAGATAATACAAAGATAAGGAGAGAGAGAGAAACAGACATGGAGAAAGACAAATAAGGGGGGAGAGAGAGAGAGAGAGAGAGAGAGAGAGAGAGAGAGAGAGAGAGAGTTTAAGGGCAGAGGAGCATTAGAGAAGATGGGTGGGCACAGCAGGAGCTGGTGGGCGTTGAGGGATTAGTGGTTAGGAGGAGATTGCTGCTGTGCTGCCCGCCCGCCTCTCACTAAATGACTGCTTCAGTTTCCCCCTCACAACTGACATAGGAGAAGAACAATTATACCTTTGATGGAGCACAGCATTACAGCACAGAACAGCACATGCTAATTTTAAACTCTTAGCAGGTCAGGGGATAGGAATGTGAGGAGAGGAGAGGAGAGGCAGCCTCAAGAGGATCCCGTTCAAGTACATCCTGCAAAGACAAGAAGACACGGATTCTCTCTCTCTCTCTCTCTCTCTCTCTCTCTCTCTCTCTCTCTCTCTCTCTCTCTCTCTCTCTCTCTCTCTCTCTCCCCACCAAGCTCGTCCTTCTCAGATGGGACACACCTTCATGACTTGCTTACTTGCAGTGTTCAGGAGTTGCTCATGCTATCATTATCTCATTGGGCTTCTGAGGTTACTACTATCACACTTAACTTTCAGCAACACTTGTGTGGTCCTTTTAAGCTCCACAAAAATCTTTGAGAGCTTCTTAAGAATTACGAGTGTGATGAGATTTTTTTAAAGAGCCAATTTAACACCACGAACAACGCATTTGATTACCAATCATTTCTCACAACTTGACCTTCCAGTATCTTCCTGAAAATTTCCAGTCATTCAAATGTATAATGTACTATGTAATATACATTAAGCACTATTCAAATCCTAATGTGCTTTAGAGTGTATAGATGTCTTCTGCCTGTGTGAATGTTCATGGGAAAGATGTGTTCTTACTGGCCATCGTAGTCATCATTATCTTAACAGCTGCCATTTTAGATGTCAACGGGCTGTAGCAAAGAGGAGTGGAGATGCCCGCCCGCCCACCGGGACTCGAACCCTGACCTTTCTGGGGCTCTGACCGCTGCACCAAAGAGCCTCTCTACCCTCCTTTGCTACGCAGGCCTTAGTATGCATAAAAAAACCTCCAACTCCCATTGTCATTGTGACACAGCACCCAAGCCTCACCCATGCAAGGGGGCAGCCCCCAATGACGCCCCAAGGGAGCAGTGCGGCAGGACAGTACCAGGCTCAGGGTACCTCAGTCATGGAGGAGGGCACTGGTTAATTACGCCCCCCACCAACCTGACGGGCCGGGAGTCGAACCGGCAACCTTTGGGTTAGAAGTCTGACGCCCTAACAGCTTACCCATGGCTGCCCATCATGTGGTACAGTGGAGCAGCAGAGCTGTAGAACTCCTCAGGATTTACCATTAGAAGACAAAATAAGCCCTCACATAATACTTATTTTTAGGGTAGGGAAATCGCTTAACAAGGACTTTCCTATTCAGACTAAAAGGTCTGCAGCTGTGAGTGAAGGAGGCTGAAGGAGGAGAGGAGAGGGAGGAGACGGCTAAGGGAAGGGGAATTCATATTTCAGCTGTGTGCTCTCTCCTACAAGGCCGGCCCTGCGCTGCTCATACTGTAGTATATTTAGCCCTCTGGTCGCTTGCAGCAGACTCCCCCACTGACTAGAGCCACACACACACACACACACACACACAATTGGTTGTCTGTGAGTTTACACATAGGTCCCATATCGTGTGTGTTTGTGTGTGTGTGTGTGTGTGTGTGTGTGTGTGTGTGTGTGTGTGTGTGTGTGTGTGTGTGTGTGTGTGTGCGCGCGCGTGCGTGCGTGCGCATGCCTGTCTTTCTGTACTGTAGCCTATGTGTATGTGAGTGTGTCACTGTGACAATCTGAGGCTTAAAACATGAATGAGTCTGAAAGTTGGGATTACTCTGTGTGTTTGGCTAGGGACATATATAGTATTTGCTGCGTCGACTTCCTCAAACATACAGAGCCTAAAATGAATGGGTACGGGCAGCCTGGCAAAAAGAGCCGCCTAAAACAGCGCACAACAGGTTGTTAAAAACCTCTTACTTAACTTACTGAACTGAATCCCCAACCTTCTCTGCTTCCGTGAAACTCAAGTCACCCCATGCAAAAGAAGAAATATATGAAACTTGCTAAATGATTCATTCAGTGATTCAATTTGGTACGTTTACATGAGGCATTTAAATCCGATTTAACTCACTTTAAATCTCATTAAAACTTAATTCCACTTTAAAAACATCATGTAAACACTTACCGAACAGGATTTAAGTTTATTCCGATTTAAACTTAAGTCCGATTAAAGTGGGTGGTTTATTCCTCTTTTAAATCCGATTAAACACGTTCCTCTGTCATGTAACCTTTTAATCAGAATTACAATAAATCCGGTCGTTCCACGCATGCTCGTTGACCACACCAAGAGCCCGTGCTCTTTGTCAGTGAGAAAAAGATGGCGGCACTTCCTGTTGATTTTCACATGAAAGTTTTGCTTAATTTAAAGTCCCTAAGCGACTATAAATGTTGTGGCTTCCATATATTGATGTAAAAGTGCCCCACGAAGTAATTAAGCACAACAAAGTTACTCCACATCACCCTTTCACCAGTTCGTTTTTCTAAGCTAGGAGGGTGCTAACTAGCATTTGAAAGAACCAGACCCAAAGGGGATTTTACCAGCCTTGAGTCCACTGAGGGAATTCATTTTCGGGCTGAAGATAAGCTTGTGTCCCAGTAGTTCCCGGGAGGTTTGGCGACCACGCCCCCACGCCTTATTTGGCTCACTCAGCACGTGCGTCCTCAGTCCAATCGCAATGCTTTATTTTCCCCAGACGTTTAATCGCATTTAAGTGAAATTGCCATGTATACACGTCGCAAAATAACTCTTAATCCGATCTACTTAAATCCGATCTATTAGATCCGATTCAAAAACATCATGTACACGTAGCAAATGTCTCATTTTCCTCATCAATGAGTTAAGTTTTTTTTTTGCTGGTGCGTCTCCGAAGTATTGATTTTATGGGATGTAGGGAACCTTTCACGCTCTACTAAAACGAGCATGAAGTCAAGAAAGTGTGCGGTAGACTTCTTTCTTTTGTTGTTATGACGTAGTTGAGTATTTTCAGCGAAATAGTGAAAAGGCCCGCCGGCGACCCCATCAGCAGTTACGATTCTACAGCGATGGGCCTTAGATCAGAGAGCTGAAGGTTCGAATCTCACCCATACACTTCCCTACAACCCCATCCATTCATGGCTGAAGTGCCCTTGAGCAAGGCACCTAACCCCACATTGCTCCAGGGACTGTAACCAATACCCTGTAAAATAACTGTGAGTCGCTTTAGATAAAAGCATCAGCTAAGTGTAATGTAAAGTATAATGTAAGTACATGAAATGTGTATGTGTGCTGCTTACTCACATGGCACATACATTACCATCAATATAGCCCATGCCTTATTCTCATGTAAGAATTGTACAGCCATTGAGTCCGTTTGTAAGTTTCATATTTCATTGTCTTTTTTTTGTCAATGTACGGCATCTTCATTGAACTTTCATATTTCTGCCTTTCAAATGTGGCTCAGACTGACAGCTTTGAGGGATAAGGTTTTGCCAAGCATAACCCCTTATCCATACATGAGATGCTTCTGGTGATATGGGACTGTGTGTGTGTGTGTGTGTGTGTGTGTGTGTGTGTGTGTGTGTGTGTGTGTGTGCGAGTGTATGTCTGAGTGTGTGTCTGTGTGTGTGTCTGTGTGTCTGTGTGTGTGCATGTGTGCGTGCTAGCATGCGTGCATGTGTGTGTGAGTGTGTGTGTGTGTCTTGTGCACCCAGTAGGGTGTGTCACACATTCTCAGCTATTCTCAACTCAGCACTCTCCCTTCCCAGCCCTCAGAAGGATCTCTCTCTCTCTCTCTCTCTCTCTCTCTCTCTCTCTCTCTCTCTCTCTCTCTCTCTCTCTCCCTCTCTCTCTCTCTCTCTCTCTCTCTCTCCTCAGTCCATCCCAGCGTGGCCGAGTCCAGCCCAGTGCAGTGTGCTGCAGCCAAGGGTGGCCATCCCGAAACCCTCCCTGTATAGAGTTACCAGGAGTTCCACTATGGCGTCATTTTGTGGACAAAAGGTCCACGAGCGCCACTTACTGCTCACGCGAGGTATTTTATTCTGCGCGCGCGCGTAGACACTGTCGCGCGCGCGATTTTGCTCTGCGCGCGCGCGCAAACGCTGCCACGCGCGCGCAAACACCGCCTCACGCGCGAGAGGTGACATGAATTTCCTCACGCGCGCGAGCAGAAATATGTATATTTAAATTATCTCCTCCCACTGATTAGAATAACCAACGGGGCGGAAGTTTGTTTAGTCCGAAATAGTCATACACAGATATCAAGATCAATTGTTTATATCGTTGCTACGGTGACTGCAGCTCGCGTTTACTGACGAGTGGAATGACTGAAGGTTGCTGACAAGGGCATTTACCTCTATTTCTTACCCATTTTTATGAAAACATTGTTTTTAATACATATGTTTGTTTCATGGGCGAACTTGTTGAGATTCGCAGACAGCAGATGAGGAATAAAGTGAGTAGACATTTCATCAACTGAATATGGTTCGTGTTGTAGCCTAGGACTATTCCTGTCAAGCTTCATTTTGCTCACGACGAGTGTGTTTTAAGAGCTTAAAGTTAGCAGGCTAGGTATTTGGCATGATGACATAGTTGTTTTGCAAAGAAGACCAAAATGCACGTTTGCATAGACCTTAAGTTAACATATTGTAAGTGCAATGTTTCACTGAAATCCAGCTCCGTGCATGATGCATGACTGAGAGACATAGGCCTACCGGTACAAACCTGTTTCCTACGATGGTCCAGTCAGATATTTGTAATGTGTAAGGATTCAAGTGTGTTTGATACTTTTGCTGGTAAGCATTGCAATAAAAGAGGGAGCTGGATAGTCAATTCAAGCGGTCAGATCAGAAACCCTTTATTGAAATCGGTTGGAACAATCATTCATTTTGCCACTGTTCTCCATAGCTGGTGACGACACTGGGCAAGACGGCCGCAGTTGACTTGAGACCGGAGGCTGAAATATGGATTTAATGTAGGCTATGTATTCAGCGATCCAACGGGTATACACAACTAGAGCTCTGGGTGAATTTAGCCTACATTGCATCAAAGAGCTCACTCTGTGCTTTGGAATGAAATGATTAAGTGGATAGAAAATGAACCGTGCGTGGAGTATCCAGTAGATGGCGTCGACACACTGTAAATAACCAATGACACTACAATACTGACACAAGCACAATGAATGATTAGGCTAGAAAGTAAGATCACTTTCTCAAAGTACTGCAATGACTCCCAGAAGTTGACTGGTTCATGGAAAATGGTAGCGCAATACCGGCCTCTTCGAGTATAGAGTTGAATAATTGAATCTTTAAGAAGTGACATAAATGGTACAGATCAAGACTGTATTTACCTGCTCTGTTTGTGTCACTTGGCTAGTACATTTAATGCAATGTGATACCAGTGCAATGCAATACATTTAATAAAAAGGTGCAGACATTTTAATAAATAAATAAATAATAATAAATAAATAAATAAATCTGCCCCTGTACGGAGGTGGTCACACACAGCCAACGAAACCACATGGGCAACATGGAAGAGGTCAGTGTGCAGCCCAGCTTGTCTGACCCAAGCCATTTAAGTGGTTAGAGAATTAAGTGAATCCATCTACACATGCCATATCTACAGGGGCCTAATCTGTCTACCTTTTTTACATGTTGCAGCAATTGCCAAAGCAGGTGGGTCTTTGCCTGGATTTCATCACACAGCAGCAACAGGTCTCTAGGACTCTGGTTAGGTAGCCTGTATACACTTTATTTCTGGAAGGTGATGTGGGTGTCATGTTACTTCAGCAAGCAGCACAACGCACACAGTTCATAACATTTCATCCGGGCAAGTTTTTCTCATTTTCATTTATGGAGCAGCCAATCCCAATAGTGGTAACACAAGTGCAGAGATGTCATGTAGACTATTAAGCTCAACTAAATGGGTCACTAGTAGTAACATAATAACAGCAATAGCTACACCACACGCACAAAGTAAATTGAATAATTGTTGTGATTCCAAATGACCTATTCTCGATGAAGGCACAATCTCTACATTTCTTTGCTGTACAGGAAATTCAGGCATACTGCATATCGGCAGTTGGTGAGATGGCGTGGGAGTTCCTAGGCTATGTTTGGGTTCCACTGCAATCCTGTGCCATCACAAAGATCTGGCAGACCTTTGAATCCACACATTGTACAGGTTTCCAGGATGTGATGTATTTGTGGCAAATAAAGACATTTCAATGTACAGTACACCTGAATCAGATGTATTTGTTATAATGCATTTCTTAACCTCAGTAATGGTTTTTAATGCATATTTATACACTGTATAGTATAGAAGAAGGACTGAAAAGTTTTACAATATCTCACACACACACACACACCCATACAGAGTTTGGTGTACAATTTTGGAAATCGGCTGTGATGGCGTCGGATCATCTCCTCTTTTGGGGGTACTGGGTACACACTGCTCCACGGTGGGGGCGATGGCTGCCTCTCACGTGGAGAAGTGTCAAAGTCTTGCTGTAGTGTAGGTCCGTTTTACTTGTCCTTGCCCGCTCTCTCTCACTGTTGCACAGTAGTGTGGTGCTGCCTATTGAAACATGTGGTAGAAATTATGGGAAGTGATGATTTTGTTTATTCTGTGTAATATTGATATTGATATTGAACGGGATGTTCTCCTTCACCAGCAACATTCTGAGGTTACTGAGAGGTATGAAATTACCTGCTTAGGATGCCATGGTATGTGAACGGCTTCATTTTTGGCGCAAAATGGTTGATGACGTTGTGGCTTATGAGCTGATGTCTGGTGACCGGATGCCATTTTCTTGATGTCCTTCACCTAGCCAGTGTCATTGAGGTCATCAAAGTTTCCGGCCGCCTTGTCTGTAATGACAGGATATACAGTATTAAGAACATGACATATCACTGTCGGTCAGTAGTAGTTTTCTACATCTTGTCCAGACAGTGTAAAATAATTCTAATTGTTGGCAAATGAAATCAAACAGGTAATACAAGCACTGGCACATAATACAGTCTTACCCAACTTGTCCAAAAACAATGAAAAATCTGAATCTGAGAATCTGAAGAAGACTGTTGAGGTAGAAACGTTATCCTGCCATGAAAAAATTAAACGCAACAAAAACGATTCTAAGTGTGCAGACTCCTCACTCTGAAAACTACAGTTGACCTTCGTACTGCACCTTTCTCTGGGATGTGCACAATCCTCTCCTTCAAGTAAAAGTATTCAAACTACAAGGTGACTGTGGTCCACTTTTTAGGTACATGTGTTTAGAAAATTTAATTCAGACTTGCGCTTTGCATACGATGTGACAGGCTGTGTTTGGGTATCCGTACAGCTGGTAGAACCCATGTCTGGGTACAGACAAGGGTTTGACATTATAATGTTTTGCTCTCCGGCCACAGTGGCTAGTGGTTTTCCCAAGTCACTAGCCACTCTGGTTTTCTGCTAGCCACATTTTTGCTCACAGTTCTTTTCATTATCGTGCTAAACCAAGAGGGTTAGTGATATGAACACATAATTTCTACATGTACAGTGGCTCCCAAAAGTCTACACAAGTCTTCAAATGTCAGGTTTTTGTGATGTAAAAAAATGACAGAGAGACAAATAAATTCACAGCTTTTCCCTCCTTCAATCTAAACTATTATTCAATGCAATGCAATGCAAAAATTTACACACCTTTAAATTAATACTTAGTTGCAGCACATTTGGCCTTCATTACAGCACAGTCTTTTGTGGGTAAGAGTCTCAGCATGGCACACATTAATATGGCAATATTCGTTCACCCTCAGAGAAGTAGATGTGTGCACATCCCACTCGATGGGCCAGGTGCAGGACAATGAGAGTAAATCCAAGTGAAAAGAGAAGTCCGCGACACTGCTTGTCTATTTATTATTTAATCGAGCAACGTTTCGACCTTCAGGTCTTCATCAGGCAAAGTGTCTTTGCCTAACATTTTGGACATAATTACAAAAGGTAACAACACCTCATTGCCAAGGTAACACAAGGTAACAAGCGTAACAAACAAGGTAACAAGCGTAAAGTGAAGCATGAAGGTGCCAGCATCATGCTATGTGATTATCGTTCTTCAGCTGTAACTGGGAGGTTGGAATTTAGAACAGTTCCACAGGGGCCATTGTAGTGGCATAAAACATACTGCCCCCTGTTAGAAAGGTAATGATGCGGATTACCTTAATCATTCAGAACGACAATTACTTTTAGGCAAATGCCAAAAATCAACAAAAAATGGCTTCATTAGAATAAGATTGAGGTTTTGGAAAGACCCAGACAGAGTTCAGACCTGTATGACTGTGCAGATGAGATGCATTCGCAATCTGTCAGATTTTGAGTACTTTTGCAAAGATAAGTGTACAAATATTGTCACTTCTATGTTTGCCATGCTGATAGACTCTTACCCAAAAAGACTGAGTGCTGTAATAGAAGCCAAAGGTGCTGCAACAAGGTATTAGGTTAAGGGTGTGCATATTTATGCAACGATGTAGATAGAAGTTTTTTATTTTCTATTCTTTCCTTTTAAAGCTTTAAGTTTGTTTTCTGTCATTTTTTTACGTAACAAAAACCTGGAATTTGAACAGGGGTGTGTAGATGTTTACCTCAATCTAACTGCTTCATCCCGGTTCATCTTCCGTCTCGGATTGATGTTGAGGAGCCTGGTCGGTAGCATACCTGCAAGTGCTTCTTCCACCGCCTGAAAATAAATAATGCAAGAGGGAATAATATAGACCGATTGGTAAGAGTATGCACCAAGCAGCTGAGCTGTCTGCTCATTTCGAGAGCTGTAAACGATTACATTACGACCATAGAAAGAAGGCTGGCTGCACTGCTGACAAGTTCATGGATCTTGATGTAACAGTGCACGTAATTTTATCAACAGGATGTGACGCAAAAACGTACATCCATTCAACAGGGCAAATATTTGATGATGTTATTACCATCTTATAACAATGACGACTTGGCCTGTATTATAGTTCTCAGAGTCGCCAAGAATGCCAAGCTTCCTGCTTGTTTAGCATGACACAGTAGGTCATGCTCGCATTAATTAGTTAGCCTACTAGCCTACTAAAGGACTTGTATTTATAATCAACATAAATCCACCGCCAACAACTGAACTAGCCTAGTGGTCTATTTACATGTCAAACATGTCCCACACAGCACAGAAACAAAAGAAAAGAGAAGAGAAAACATTGTAAGCTGGTCTTCGTCATTCACACACTTTGACAGTGTTTCCTAAATTGTCGCAGACAAGTGTCTTGAGAGCAAATACCTACCTAGGCTCTTAAACAGCACCTTCCTGCATTCTGGCGTCCAACTTCAGGAATGGGTCATCATCTCTGTATGACAGCATGCACAGAATTAGTGGTCAATATACAACATTTTTATAAAAGTAAGAGTATGCACATCCCACCTCGCTGAGGCCAGGTGCAGGACAAAGGCGCGTCTAATAGTGGAAAAGAGTAGAAGTCTGCATCCTGTGGCTTCGCTTTGAAAATGTATTCAGGTCATACAACCATGAAGACCCTGTTGGGGGTCAGCTGCTCTATGTTCCCACAGCCCATTGGTCCCACAGCTTATTCTTGCTGCTCCATGTTCCCACAGTTATTCCCACAACTATTCAAATATAGGCCATATGTTCCACACCTGTTTATTCTTAACACTACTACATAAGCTTCTCTGAACTACAGGAAGCCACATCTTGAGCAGTCACCTATAGCAGAAATGACAAGATCTGAAACAAACTGACTAATTTGAAAGAAAGGGCCCAGTGCATTAAAAAAGAGAATGCAGACAGCCTATTTCAGGGGACTCAGAAATACTAGGCAGGGCACAGCATAGAGAGAGATCCAGGAGCGGTGGCGTTTAAACGTGACAGAAATCCAAGTTAAAACTTAAGAAAAGTGAGTTATTAAAAAGTCACTGGACGGTGCACTGCGCAGAACATAGGGCTTTTTGATGCATAGAATCAATGAGCCTGCTCATTCAATCAAATTCTCAATAACAGCATAAAAGCGAGCTTACCCTGTACTGTACCCTGTACCCTACTGGCTGCCTGGCATTCAAAATCCTTCACAGCTCTACCAGCCAGGGCTGTGCGAAGCGTTGCCACGGCAACCTGCCCAGGCCTGAGCGCTTTGCTTCGTGCGATATGTAAGGGGTCAAAACATACCAAGGCGGAACGGTCGCGGGACGAACGCGGTTATGCTCAGTTTATTATTATTATTATTAGAGGGTTGCTAAACACATGTCAGTTGAATATTGACTGAACAAACTAACCTCGGTCTGCGAATGATGATTCTCCTCTTTGTCCTCTCTGAAGTCCAGGCGAACAAAGTGGTACGGCATCCTAAGCTTTGTGATACCACGGGCGGTCTTTACAAAACACTGCTTCTCAAAGTGCTCAGAGCAAACCTTGGTCTCAGCGTTGATCTGAAACCATAAATACCAGGGTATGCATTTTAGTTCGTTAGCAAAACAACTTGATTTTGGCACAAGTAGGCCGGGAGGTAGATGGACACTCCCAACTGAGATCGCTCCCGGACGTGTAGTCCCAGGTGTTTCTATCACTCCCGGACGTGTAGTCCCACCCGATTATATTTCACGTATTATCATACACTGCCACATACAAGCAATTTAGGGCTAGGGTTAGGTTTAGGGTTATGGTTAGGTTTAGGGTTAGAAACAAAACACTAACACCAAAAAGATAACTAGCTCCGTTATATGGCGGTGGGATCGATAGTCTGGCTAGTGGGAGCGAGCTGACCGGGGAGCGTCCTGCGTTGGGAGCGACAATCAGGGAATCAAGTAGGCCTATGCTACTGGTTCTAGTAGCACAAAATCAATGGCCATCGGATCGCTTACCACACAATTAAAAGCCTAATCTTGAAAATGGCGATATGGAAATATCATATAAATGTAGCGTTGTGTAATTACACATTCATATTTTTTTTATTTCACCGAGGCATTCGCGTCATTAGGCTACATGAGTCATGACAAGTTTGGCGAGCTAGCTTATTTGTGCTAGCTAATGCGTATGATTGAACATATTTTTGCATCTTACCTTGAAATATGGACCAGGATCCCTCTTGATGTGATTTATACATTCACGGCGAAGTGCCTGCTCTTTGGGGAAACGGTGGAAAGTCTGTCCACGGTAGGATTTTTTTCTCTTTGAAGACGAACATTTGGGCACACAAAAATGAGGCGGCATGACAGCTGGTGCGTTGCCGAATGTACCCCTGAAGTGTACCCCTCAACGTCTTTAGAACGTTCCGGGTGAATAAGGCGAACATAGACATAGCATATTGACACAATGTTTTCATCCACCAAAAAATAAAATGGGTTTACTAATAAAGAGGTGAATGCCCTTGTCAGCGCAGCCGTGAGTTGCGTTTCAGTTGTGTTTCAAAGGTGGTCGTTTGCAGTTTCCGCAGCAACGATAGTCTATCAGCAATTGAGATCTGAGATCTCTGTGTTTGACTACTATGGACTAAACAAACTTCCGCCTCATTTGTTATGCTAACCAGTGGGAGGAGATAATTTAAATATTCATATTTCTGCTCGCGCGCGTGAGGAAATTCATGTCACCTCTCGCGCGTGAGACGGTGTTTGCGCGCGCGTGGCAGCGTTTGCGCGCGCGCGCAGAGCAAAATCTTGCGCGCGACAGTGTCTACGCGCGCGCGCAGAATAAAATACCTCGCGTGTACAGTAAGTGGCGCTCGTGGACCTTTTGTCCACATTATAACACCATACTCCACTGCATTAAATAACTCTCCTCTATCAGCTCCTGCGCTCAGCGAGTCTCACTGTAACACCCATCATCACCACCAAGCCCTGCTGTCACCCATCCCTACCCCCCCCATCCCCCAAACCTCCCTCCTCTCACCCCTCCCTCTCATCCAGCTCTCTCTCTCTCTCTCTCTCTCTCTCTCTCTCTCTCTCTCTCTCTCTCTCTCTCTCTCTCTCTCTCTCTCCTCTGACTCCATGTGTAGTGAATCAGGCCTAGGCGGTTGCCAGGGATTTCACCGTAATAAATACTGCAGTCAAAACAGCTGGAGGCGGAGTGGGGTGGGGTAGGGGGAACTGTGAGGATTCTGTGTGGAGTAATCACATTCACATGCGCGCATACACACACACAACCACACACACACACACACACACACACACACACACACACACACACACACACACACACACACACACACACACACACACACACACACAGACCCATATGCGCGCACATACACACACACACACACAAACACACACATAGCCACAGACCCAAATACACACACACGCACACGCACACGCACACGCACACGCACACGCACACACACATCAGGAAGCAGCCAACGTACAGAACAACCTTCTCAGCCCGGGTCAGCTGTAT
>NC_085866.1:48694142-48781642 GCF_034702125.1 Engraulis encrasicolus | reverse complement strand
TGACTGAGTTTCAGCTCTGGCATTTCTACTGTGTGTGATGCTCTCCATCTGACTCTGCTGTACTGAGACACTCTGACTACTGTCTGTTACTGCTGTCTCTGCGGTCATACTAGGTTTACACTGTGCATACCAGGAAAATATCCACCTGTGACGCTGCACAGAAATCCTCAATTTACTGTAAGTTAGTCTGGTTTAGATCTCAGGTTCTGGGAACTCAATGCTGTCAATGGCTGTAATGTGATGTCATGGGTAAATGAGGGCCAATTGTTGAAATGTATGTTCAAGTCACAATGCATACGCTATCAGAATGAGTGGTATGATCATCACACTGTACTTCCCTTTTGCTTTAATTCATGCCTGCATACTCCGGCTCGATTCCTTTTACTGCCATTAGTGTATACTGTCTAACATTTTTTCAAACATGGAATTGCGATATCCATAGCTGTTGTTTTCATGTGCACCTTTTACATACAATAACATAATAGGGTGGCATGGCAAAAGACATTCTAATGAATGGCAATTTTCTTTTTCATCCTAAAATTGTCCACTACAGAAAAGGCATGTTACTTGCACCCAACCCTTCATAGTGCTCGTAGTCATAGTCCAGGACAAAAGACTAAGCCGTCCACTTCAAAAAAGATTAGGCCAGAGATGACTGAAGAACTGAAATACTTCTTTGCTATTTTATTGTGCAGCAAACAGAAAGCAAAAGTTATAATCACAAAGTTGTAACTATTGTTGGACAACCCCACACATGAAACATTTATACTCTGACACAGGTGCATGGTACAATTCCCCCACCCCCACTCCTGAACTTTACACATATGGATGGACGATTGAGAGACATGTTGTTGGGCATACAATTCCTACACTTACATACAATTGATTGACTAACATACATTTAACAATACCTTTGTCACATTATTTACCATCTAAAAAAAACATTTATACTAATGTTTATTTGAATCATGAAAGGAATCCCATATTCAGAATGTCCATGTTCACATTTGGGAATTTAATGCAGCTTCAACTTAGGTGTAGCCTACTACAATGCCCATATGTTACAATTTGTAAGTCGCTTTGAATAAAAAGCGTCAGCTAATTGTAATGCAATGTACTGTTAAGAGTGCCCTGCATTATAGTATGACACATTTGTATTTTTGTCTTCAGCTTTCTTTCTAAAACAGAAAAGAAGACCTCTTAAGTCATCTTTGACATCCCTCCTCAAAAATACATAAAGCAGAAGATCAAATAGGGGATTGAGTGCAAGCAGAATATCAGGTGCACAGGGCATATGTGCATGCATTCTCAAGCTAATCAGTGTAATTATGAAGGGTAGAAATAAGATGGTGTAAATAAGCAGAAGAAGAGCCAAGATGCTCCTGATGCGTGTTTGGTCTTTACCAGGTACTGATGTCCTGGACAGGGCCCTCCATGTTGCCACAAAAAAGAACATTACCATGGGATACGGGACAAGCAAGACTGAAGTGAGACCATAGTTAAATTTCAAAATGAATGCAGGGATCAAGAGGACAGCCGATAAAACCCACATTAGTACAGAAACAATAACTGATGTCCTGCGAGTCTGGACGTTTCTGTACCAGCCAGCGTGAGCAATCATTATGTATCTCTCTGCAGATATACACATCATGAAGAAAACGTTAACTTGTAAACTATACAGGTAGATGAAACTCAGAACAAGAGCGTCTATACGGTAATGCTGATCCTGAAATACTAGCCATACAGTAGATACAATTAAATTGATGCTAACTGGAATCAGGTCAGAGATGAGGAGGTTTATGACATACACATGAGCTACTTGGTCAGGTCTCACCTGAGAGCACAACTTGTACAGAGCAAAGCAAAGTCCAGGAAATGCAATGAAAAAGATGACCCCGCAAAATGCCATTTTAATACTTTCACAGTTGTGATCGATTTCTATCGGAGTGCGGTTGAAGTGTTGAGTACAATTGAACTCGTTGTATTGAAAGTCATACATATTGGTCCATGTCTGGTTGCAAGGCACCTCCATTTGAAAGGGAACTTGGGGAGTCTTTATCTCTAGAAAGATCAAATGACAAACATGTAAATTCTGAACTATTCCATACGTATACAGTATATCATAGTTTTTACTCAAAACAAAATGTTATATTCATTTCAAAATGACTGTGTAGCTAAAATGAAGTGATGATGTTAATACAACACAAAAGAAACATCAAACATCAGACTGCAAAATCATTGTGTGCTCACCTTTGTGCTGTACTTCTGTCTATGGTCAAATTAACTGACAGCTCTCACATAAATAAAACACCTGCGCATCTCACCTGCCTGATTGATGTGGCCTTTACACCAATCAGAGACTTCATCGGAATGCCCCGCCCCCACTGCCACTCGTTGACATAAGAAAGAGGAAATATGTAGAGTTTATTTTCTTCCCTAGTCTAATACATTGATTCTAATAACAACTTCCCAGTCATATCAGAATGTTTACGGTTTATGGTTTATGGTTTGTTTATTGTGTAACCAACCAATAGCATACTAGGACCAGCTCTCAAAGCTTTTATGGCTTTAGCATGCAATCAGCATTTGAGTTTCTCGGCTTTGTTGTCTACTTGTTGCTACGTTTACAACTCATTGACATTAAGAGAGAGGAAATATGTAGAGTTTATTTTCTTTCTAATATGGTTAAACTTCCCAGTCAAATCAGAATGTTGGTTTGTGTCATGTTTATGGTTACTGTTAAACTTCTGATCACATTTGCTATGTTTACATGACGTTTTAAATTCCGAATTAATGATTCAGAGTTAAAAAGTTCAACAGATTTTGCTTTGATCTTTCATTTAATTCCGAATTGTGAAGTGTTTACAGGATGGTTTAAAAGTGGAATTCAGCTTTATTCAGAATTAAAGTGAGTTCATTCTGAATTAAAATCGTCATGTAAATGTAGCCCTTGTAGTGGCTGTTGCTGAATTTGAAAAAAAGAAAGTTTTAGAGGTGCAGTGGGTAGTGGGTAGCTTACATTTCCACACAAATCGCCTTTTTGTGCATGCTGCCCTAGCCTGATTATCATCGACTTTCAAATCTCTTCTGTTGCGTCACTAGGAGGGCAGGGCCTGGCTAATGCTGCCCTACATGTAGGCCTAATCCATATACACACAGGGAAAGATATAAAACTTAAATGATTCTCCTTGAGAGGAGTGGTCTACCAGGGAAGTACAAGGCCTGGAGTTACCAGCACAGCATCCTACCGAGGTTCTTGTGGCCACTGCTGGTGTATGAGGTCCCCTTGACAACAGTGGAAGCTTTGGAAAGGAAGATCAACAGCTTCCTCAGGAGATGGCTGTCAGTCCCCAGAAGCTTTTGTTCGTTGGGCTTATACAGCTCGGGGTCGAAACTACAAGTGCCCATCACATCTGTCGTGGAGGAATTCAAGGCTGCCAAGGTCCGGTTGGTCATGACGCTGCGGGACAGTGAGGATCAGGCGGTGCGGCAAGCAAACATCACCGTGAGAACTGCCCGGAAATGGAGCGCCAGCGGAGCTCTGAGAGAAGCAGCAAGGCAGCTGGACGCGGTGGGACAGCGTCCGTGGAAGATCCCTTAGCTGGAAAGACATCTGGACCATGGAGGGGCATCGACTGAAGTTCTTGCTGAGCTCTGTGTACGATGTGCTGCCTACACCGACAACTCTACAAAGGTGGAGGCTGTCAGAGGACCCATTTTGTGCACAGTGCAAGAGACCAGCAAACCTCGAGCACATCCTGTCGTCCTGTCAGGCAAGCCTGAGCGAGGGGAGGTTCAGGTGGCGCCATGATAAAGTGCTGGCGCAGCTGGCGGAAGGACTAGAGAGAGAGAGGAAACGGAAAAGACCCCAGACTCAAACCAAGGGCCCTCGCTTCATCGGCTTTCTCAGGCCAGGTGAAAAGGCGGGCAAGGAGGACAGGTGGTGCAGAGATCCTTGGCACGTCACAGGACTGGGAAATGAGAGTTTACCTGGGAAGGCAACTCAAGTTCCCGGAAGAAATCGCCACCACCAGCCTCCGACCAGATATTGTGCTCTGGTCTCCTGCAACAAAGCAGGTGGCTTTGATAGAGTTGACGGTACCCTGGGAGGAGAGGATCGAGGAGGCACATCAGCGCAAGTTGGGGAAATACCAGCCACTCAGCGGCAGAGGGGCTGGAGAGCCTGGAACCTACCAGTGGAGGTGGGGTGCAGGGGATTCCCAGGCCAGTCCCTCTGGAGAGCACTAGGGAGTCTTGGGGTTAGAGGCGCAACCCGCAAGAGCCTAGTGAACAGCATTTCAAAGCAGGCAGAGCAGTCATCCAGGTGGCTGTGGCTGAAGCGGAGTGATCGTTGGCAAAGCCAGGCAGGCAGAGAGGAAGGGAGTAGAGCTGCACTGTAGGGTCCTGATCGACAGAGGGGTCAGTTCCAGGACGTTGGTTCTGCTGTCAAGCCCCACTGAGGTGTCGTGGGCTTGTTGACGAAACACCAGTAAAAGAGGTGGGGTGCCCACTTGAAAACCCAATGGGGCACCTAAGTCACGCCCTTCTACTTCCGATCCATGGGGCTGGAGCGCTCAAAATTTTCAATTTGAGTTAATGGAGCGAGTCAAGCTAAATCCTCATCCCGTCTGGCATGTGCTCCGGATTTCACATATGATGGCAGTGAATTTGAAAGGTTTGGATTTGTGTCATAATACCACTCATTTTCGACACGCAAGAAACGTTATTTTAGCTTTTGTGCAAAACTCTGTTAGAGACTACACGTGCGCCTCGCATATTTGACGTGAACCGAGGCACAGTCAACCCTACAGCTGCACCGCGGCTTAAGTGGCTGCACGTCAGACATGCAACGTCTGTTGTGTAGTCCAAATAATTACATATTTTTGCATGCACACAACTCAAAAATCGTTTGCCAAGTGAAGTCAACAAGCACACCATTGGTTGTTATTAATTCTGAGGCACAGCATATGTGTGATCGACGGGGAAATGCGGGGTAGATCGGTAGATAGCTTTGATCAGTCCATTACAGCCCAATCAAAAGTTTTTGCGTTCCCAGCCCCATGAGCCGCCCGGAAGGGGTGGAGACTTAGGTGCCCCATGATGTTAACAGGTCCTTGCCAGAGCCATACAGTAAACAGAGTTCTGTCAGAACCATTTCAGTCAAGAAACACAAGAGAATAATATAAATGAAATTTCTTTTATTGAAATTATGAATTACATTTGGCGGTATAGCTCTGTTCGGAGGAACCCCCCTATTTCCATGAGCAGCATGGAAAAGCATTTAGTCAGGGGGCAGCAGCAGTTTAGGGAATTCTCACCCCAGCAGGACAGGGCGAGAGATAACCCCCCATGAACAGAGCCAAGCGACGTGACAAGAGAAGATGTCACATCATACACGACAAGGTGGAGCAGGGGAGGTGGTGGGTAGCAAAAACCGAGCAGCATACAGTTGAGAGGAAGTGGATAGAATTTAAAAGGCGTGCCGAAGCCGTGTGGCCAATCGCTAGGGAAGAAAGATTATCAGCTGAGGGAATGCACCTGGATCAATTAGGAATTAATTAGATGAAGGGGAGGGCAGCAAGCTTCTTGACTACCATGGCCTGGCCAGAACTGACGTTAGTACTTTAATTTACGCGATTGGAGGACCAGGAATTAAATTGCAGCCCCGCCTTTCAGCGAGATAAGGGAGTGCCTAAAGCAGCTGTCTTCCCATAGACTCAACATAGAACCACTACATTAACAGCCAAAAATAAGGACTAATGAACTATACTGCGGGGTAATCACCACAAATATGTAAACTATCAACTGTCTCGGTGGTGATAATCACAACACTTTTAGCACCTGTGATGTTTATCTGAAGTTATTACTACGAACAGCAAGTCTTGTCATATTCCCTGCATTGCATCGCATTGCATTTGCTGTGTGCTACGCCCACTACTAGGAACTAACATTCGCAACGCTGAGCAGTACTGAGAAGCTAAAACAGCTAATTTTGCTAATGAGGAAGTCGGCCTTAGGACACAGCGGAGATTGCCTGACTCTGTTTACTGTATGGCTCTGGTCCTTGCCGTGCAGCTCTGCCCCAATGGAAGACGTCTGAGGGGAGCGACTTCAATGCTAGCCACCAGACAGAGGGAGCAGGATTCAACTTCTGCCAGGGGTGGTGGCTGCGGTATACTCTACTGTTTAAAGACATGGACATTGCAATGCAATTACTATATGGCACAAACTCTGAAGCGGTGTTCTAGGGAGGGAGCGCAAAGAGCAAGGCAGCACAACTTAATAAACGAATGAGAAAAGCTGGCTGGTTGTGGGAGGAGAACTGGTGAGCTTTACATGCCCAATCAATGTCGTATTGCCGTATTGGCACCCTGTAGTTGGCATCCTCTTGCTCTGCACCAGTATGTAAATGTGTACATGGGAACTGTGCATTGTAAGTAGCTTTGAGTGCTCCTCGTAGCAACACAAAAAGAGCAGTCATGGGTGAGCGGTTAGGGTGTCAGACTTGTTTCCCAAAGGTTGCCGGTTCGACTCCCGACCCGCCAGGTTGGTGGGGGGAGTAATTAACCAGTGCTCTCCCCTATCCTCCTCCATGACTGGTACCCTGAGCATGATACCGTCCCCCCACACTGCTCCCTTGGGGGATGCCCCCTTGCAAGGGTGAGACATAAATGTTATTTCGTTGTGTGCAGTGAACACTTGTCTGTGCTGTGTCATAATGACAATGTGAGTTGGAGTTTCCCAGTTGGGCTTTCACTTTTCACTTTTAAAAAGTTCATTGCCATATCACTACCACACATGCATTGCGTACTATTCACCAGCAGGTGTCACCAGTGATCTACCAGGCAAAGAACCATATATAAAACCCAATAGATGCATTTGATCTCTGAGAGTCTGAGAGTCTGGCGAGACTTAAACAAGCTTTGACCAGGCACAGGGCCGTGGATAAAACCTAGATTGCTTTGAGCAGGCACAAGGCCATATAGATAGACTACGGTTCCGTCCAGGCAAGAGCAGCCACTTTGTTATACACCAGTTACATGTACCAGGTGCGGCGATGCTCTCAATAGACTTCCAGTTCCAGTTTCCAGTCCATAGACTTCAATGGCAATCATTAACTAGCAAACTAGCAGAGCAGAAATTCTGAGAGTCTGAAATGACATGAAATGGGTGGGGTAATAAGGTCAAGTGGATAGATATACCTGCACTAGGCCTGTAAATAAACAGACATATGTGTCATTCACATGCTATGGGAAAGATGATGCTTTCAGCTTTAAAAATAGAAACTACGAGGGTATTGCGTTCAAGTCATTTTGTTGTCATAGTGCCGTAAAACACAATGGAGACAAAGTTTATCCTGGCGATGTTGTTAATATGCATCTTTGAAACTGCCAAACATAGGCCTACATCTAACCATTTTGTGTTTCATATTTGGTGGGCTTGTGCCCTTTATCATTAGTGTTGTATCCAGCCATATATGATATTTACACTGCCTACAAAAAAATAGTGTCAGTTTTGAGAGAAAAAAAACTGCAATTTCTCTCCACCATGTTGAAAAGGTCTCATCTGGGCTATAGGAGGCCACAAGAGATCAATCTGCCATTGAGAGGCAGTTTCAGGTGGGATGGGAGTTTTAAAAAAATAAATAAATAAAAACAATAAAAACTTTGTTACACTATTTTATAAGGTAGCCTATAAAAAGGAACCATCACATATTCTAAATACAGTACAACAGTCAAAGCCATGGTTACTAGTTAAGTGCTTTAATTTGTATTTTCGAAATGTGGCCCTCATACACAATCCACAGAATTGAATCCTAACATTTTATCTGGAACTCATTGCCAAATGATGGCATGCTCCTGCTGCTTAGTTAGTTGTCAGTTATTACTACTCCCTCACTGATTTTGGAAAAAGGAAAGGAAATAGTTGTTCCCATCCTCAATCTCCTGCAGTTCAGCATGCTTCTCGGGCTCCAGGTTAGCATGCTTGCACGTTTCTGGTATGACAAAGGCATCCGACCGGTACACCAGGAGATTGTTGAAGAAGCTGAGGAGTAAGGCATGATGATAAATGTCATGGACAGTACAGTGCATTCCTGCATATCTGACCTGCATGTAGGCCTACAGTAGGCTATGGTACGTGTACATTTTGGGAATGCAAATGCTTTTTGACTAGAATACGTTTGCCTATATGTGCTGTATGATGAATTGCATGCAGAACTGCATTTTTATTCTGTTTTAGTAGGCCTAGAGTGCATATTCACATTCAACAGATTGAATAAAGTGTACAGAGCTTACGTTATAAACCCCTTAATGCATTACATTACATTACATTACATTACATTATGTAATAGATTAAGATGTCCCTTAATGTAAACTGCAGAGTCGAAATTACACAGGCTAACAGCAGAATTTTACCCTGACCACAGATTGCATGTGGAGTCATTTTACAGTCCACAGTGTTGTAAATACTCTATCTGGATTTACACACATACATACTGTATAATTTTACACTGAAACATTTGTTTTTACTGTGCTGGAACTAGTGTTAATATACTTTTTCATCTTGCCTATTTGAATAGAGGAAGAATGTTCCACTGACCTATTAGTGATAAACACCCCTCTTTCTGCGTCCTCCATGACTTGTGAGACAGGCAGGCAGTCAGCGTCTGTGAAAGTTGACAATAAGCCTGGGGAGACAGAAGGGGAAACATTAGAAGTAATCTTTTACTGTATTTATCGGGGCAGAGAATAGAAACTGCACAAGGGAAATACAGTATGTACAGCAGTTAAGTCCAAGGGCCTCAAGTGCTAAGACTTGCATGGATGTCCTACTAAGACTTTGTGTTTGTGAAAATCTGCAAAGATACACACCAAAAATATCAGATGTAATCCAAGTTTCCATGCATAGGAAATTCAGTGCACAGTCAGTCAGTTGTACATCTGAACATTTGTGTGAAAAGTTATGTTTGTCGCTTTTTATGTGTGTGAGTAAGCTTTGTGTATGAGGCCCCTCATTCTTGAGTGTCACCTGTGTTGCTATTCTTCCAGTTGTTGACCACCAGGCCATGCCCAGGGGTGGAGAGAGTTCCCAACACCACCTGGGACAGAAAGGTGGCATTCTTGGGAACACCGAAGGGCTTGAAGTCAGAATCGTGCGGTAGCTTGGAACAGTGGTCATTTTTGAAGCTGTAGTGAACCCTCTTTGAAATGGGAAAGTCAAAGGTTAACAGAAATCATACTAACAACCACCACACATAATCATTTTATTTACAAAATGTACAGTGTATATATTTGTATATAAAGGAGGCCAACTAACAGAGTTCGGCGGTAGAACGTAATTAAGCTTCCTTAACGAAAACTTTGGCTGCTACGGTAGCACTGATCTATCAGCTACTGTGCCTCCCATGCCAAACTGGAGCGTGAACTGGAAGGTTGGAGGTTCGAGCCCTGTGTGGCAAACTAGCAGAAGATGCACTTGGTTACATAGTAGGCCCAACAGTGTTTTTCTGTGCAGACAAAAATGTAGAGAAGTTGTTCTGGGCCCCTATTGTCTGTGCTTAAGGGACAGCTTCTACTAACCTGCTTAAACAGGAAAAGGTCCTCACAGACAAACTCATCATTATGAAACATTTTCGTATGGAGGCGCTGCTTGATTGCATCGTAGTCGTAATCATGTCGATACAAGTTGCCGAGTGCCTGGAAGTAAAAATAGAACAAATCAGCTGAATGCAGTGTTGAAAATGTCCTCTTCCATGGCAATTCAATGACAACTGAATAGTGATAGTCTTTGGACTATTGGACTATACTATTTATAATATTTAGCAAAATGAAGAAATTAAGTAGAATGTATACATCGATATATGAAATATGTGTGGCAGTAACATAAAATAAGTCCATACCAACGTCATAGTCACAGATCCCATGTATCGAGATGGTGTCACTGGAAAAATAGACCAGGAATAACAATGTTGTCTATTATAGATATTCCCTTTTATGAGAAGAAAAGTGCTTCACGAGTGGAACATTACATTATGCATTGGGCATTAGGCTATCTTACATTGATTATTATATTTCCTCCAGTAAAACTAAAACTTCAACACAGAATAAAGTAAAATGAAATGAAAGAAAACAACTAATTTGTGTAACCTACACTTTACTTTATTACACTTCTGTCAATGTTGGGCAAGACCACTATGACACACAAACTCTGTCAAACATCTTGTAGTAGTCTTCAAGTACTCAAATAAAGAAGCAGTTCACCTCTTTGTGAAGGATCCCTGTGCAAGGTTGTTGTTGTTACCAAAAATGATAAAGGCTGAGTCGTAGCAGCGGGCCTATTCACTATTTGCTGAAAATAGTCAACACCATCATAACAACATCGCTGTGACATTACAGAGATTAAGACATAGTTAGCCATAACAATTTTGATTACAGTAGGGGTTAATCTATTTGGTAATGTCATAGCAATGCTGTTATGTACCCTAGTTGAGTATTTGCAGCAGAGAGTGAATAGGTCTGATGACTTTGGCCTTTGAACTTTGACCTTTGACCTTAACATACCAACTGTGACGCTGCACAAAATTTAGCAAACTCATTAAGTCTGGCCAAGCATACAAACTAAAACGTTCAAATTCCACGCAGATAGCGGACCAATGAATGTTGAATACTTCCAACGTCTTGACAGGCCGTGTTTAAGGCAATGACACACCAGTTCAGTTAGCAGGTGAATGAAGGAATGGGGGATGCTATCGGTTGCAGCTTCAACCAGTAGCACACAGAGCTATTTCATGAACGCCAACTCAACACGCCCTATTGCCTCTCCCTCTGAGAAATGGGTTGACACTACGAGTAGGCCAGACCAAATCTGGCAGACCAAAACTCAGAGAGCTTTGAAGTCGCGATTGCCAGAGTGCGACGACAGGCCCACTAAGAGGCTACAAAGACGCTTGTCTCTCACTCAAAAGCATTAGCCACTATAATACTTACGGCAGGGTTTAGGCTCCTCTGCTGAAGCTCGGGTAGCAAAGCAGATGAACCCCACAGTCATCCAGAACGCCATCATCATGATTCCCTCCCTTAACCTCGATCCTGAGACACTTGGACTTGCCCTTCACCTATAGGTCTCACTTCACTTTACTCCCGCTCTCTGTCTTTCCGGTCAGTATGACGTATCATAGACCAGAAACTATTACTCTATTTATAGGCTACTGTTTAAGCCCATTCCAGAGATCCACCTTCCATGTGTGTCCCATCTCCACGACATTTTGTGTAAACCTGTGGCAGCAGAAGACTCAGATGACGGCTGCAGTACAACTGACTATTTTGGTACAACTATTCAATGTTGTTTTAGAAGCATAGTTCGGGAGGAGCCTGTGGAGTGACTGACAGCTGGCTTAGCGTCTCCTGACATCTTAGAGCTGTAATCCCTCCTGTTCATCCACTTCCTCCCCTTATGGCCTCTCTTTCCACAGCCCATATCCAGCCCAGTTTAGCTCCACATGACACGACACAACCCCCGTTTATTGCATTTCCATTAGCTAATCACAAGACCACTCGGCTCAAAATGCTGACCCTTTTTTTGCTGGCTAAAGTGATCTGAGCAGATACTACGGCTGGACATGCCTAGCTGCTGTCTGCTGATTTGTCAGGAGGAGTGTCCTCAGACGTCCCATGCTCTCATGCTGGGACCAGAGGCTACCACAGTGATGGAAGTCATTCTTTCTGTACGGAGGGAGGGTCAGCGTGTTTCAGAAGATAAAAATCGGTTAACTTTATGGTAACGAGATATGATGTGGTTCGGCGAACGCCAATAGGAATGTTCAGCTCTACAAATGTAACAGGTTGACATTAAAGGGATATGCCACTATTTTGGGGCTTAATACAGTTAAAATCGTTGGCTGAGGTTTATAAAAGTGGTAAAGTGTCTAACACCGTGTGTGTGTGTGTGTGTGTGTGTGTGTGTGTGTGTGTGTGTGTGTGTGTGTGTGTGTGTGTGTGTGTGTGTGTGTGTGTGTGTGTGTGTGTGTGTGTGTGAAAGTGTGTGTGAGAAAGTGTGTGTGTGGGTGTGTCTATGTGTGGGTGAGAGCGAAAGAGCATGTGAGTATGTGAGAGAAACAGAGCATGTGTGGTGGTACTCAAGAGTGTGCTAGGCTACTTTTACTGTAATGTACAATTGCGTGTATAAGGTCCTTGTGTATGTTTTGTATTCGTGTATTTATGCGAGCTGACAGACACCCTAATTTCCTTCAGGATTAATAAAAGTACTCTACTCTACTCTACTCTATGATCTCCACTTAAATCTTCAGGACCAAGGCCAGCTAGCATGGCAAATACTGTATGTGTGTACCCCAAAGGTGAAGAAGTGAAATTATTTGATGATTCTTCTCGTCCTTTTGTTTGTTTGTTCGTTTGTTTATGGGGGGGGGGACGGGGATGTTAAAGTATATGTTTGGGGAAGTGTGGGAGAAGATGGGGAAGAAAGCAGGCAATAACTGGCAACTAGATTGCATTCTCACAGAAAATGCTGGAAGCGGGCTTGCCTTTTGGGGCAGAGATGAAACAAAGTACTATTGAGAAAACAAAGCTAAAAGAAATCTACCCAGTCAGAAGTTATGGGCCAAACAATTCAGCCATCTTGGATTCAGCCATCTTGAAAGTGTTGTAGCTCTGCGTTTTGGGGATATACTAAATGACATACATGGTATTTTAAGTTGGCTAAGGAACACTGCATATGACATAATTTTGAAAATCAACATGGCTTCGAGCGGGATTCGAACTCACAACCTCCATATCTGTAATCCAGCCCCTTTGCGATTGATATTAAATGACATACAATACATGATATTTGAAGTTGGCTAAGGAACACTGCATATTATATCATTTTGAAAATCAACATGGCTTTGACTGGGGTTCGAACCCCCAACCTCCATATCTGTAATTCAGCACATTTGCCATGCATACTAAATGACATACATGGCATTTTAAGTTGGCCAAGGAACACTGCATATGATATAATTTTGAAAATCAACATGGCTGTGACTGGGGTTCGAACCCCCAACCTCAATATCTGTAATTCAGCACATTTGCCATCCATACTAATTGACATACATGGCATTTTAAGTTGGCGAAGGAACACTGCATATGATATAATTTTGAAAATCAACATGGCTTCGACTGGGGTTCGAACCCCCAAACTCCATATCTGTAATTCAGCACATTTGCCATTCATACTAAATGACATACATGGCATTTTAAGTTGACCAAGGAACACTGCATATGATATAATTTTGAAAATCAACATGGCTTCGACTGGGGTTCGAACCCCCAACCTCCATATCTGTAATTCAGCACATTTGCCATTCATACTAAATGACATACATGGCATTTTAAGTTGGCCAAGGAACAGTGCACATGATATAATTTTGAAAATCAACATGGCTTCGACTGGGGTTCGAACCCCCAACCTCCATATCTGTAATTCAGCACATTTGCCATTCATACTAAATGACATACATGGCATTTTAAGTTGGCCAAGGAACAGTGCACATGATATAATTTTGAAAATCAACATGGCTTCGACTGGGGGTTCGAACCCCGAACCTCCATATCTGTAATTTCAGCACATTTGCCATTCATACTAAATGACATACATGGCATGTTAAGTTGGCCAAGGAACACTGCATATCATATAATTTTGAAAATCAACATGGCTTCGACTGGGGTTCGAACCCTGAACCTCCATATCTGTAATTCAGCACATTTGTCATTCATACTAAATGACATACATGGCATTTTAACTTGGCCAAGGAACACTGCATATGATATAATTTTGAAAATCAACATGGCTTCGGGCGGGGTTCGAACCCTCAACCTCCATATCTCTAATCCAGCAGCATGCATTCCCATTATACCAAGGAGCTAGCTGTCATGCACAGTCCAGACTTCTAGAATGGCTGCTCGCACCTGCTCGTTAAGAATAGAATCTTGAGACAGTGGCAGTTAAGATGGAACCCTTCATTGGGAGCACCTGTTCTGATACTAACTGACAGTTAGTATTGAGCCTTAAACAGGGGAGAGAATGAGAATGAGTTTTTTGTCTTTACAACATCGTTGTAAAAAAAACTAAAAGGAGTTGGCACGTGTCCTTTTCACAGATCGGAGTCATGCTTGTGATCTCTCTAACAGTCTTTGAATGAAGTTTATAGGTTAAAGGGTTCAGGCACAAATTAGTGGAGCAGCTACAAGGCCAATATGGCAAGAATCGTGCAAATTATGATACAAGCATGAAATTTGGCAGGTATGTGCTTAAGACCCTTACAATCAAATCTACCCGATTTGCCACTTGAAATGGCGGCCATTTTCCAAGATGGCCGCCAAAACAGACCCCAAAAGTTGATTTATTGCAAAGAATTGACATATAAAATTATGACATAAGCATGAAATTCAACATGTTTGTGCTCAAGACCAGCATAATCAAATCTACCTGATTTGCCACTTGAAATAGCGGCCATTTTCCAAGATGGCCGCCACGAAAACCTCAGAAATGTATTTTTTGCACAGAATTGACCAAACAAATCGTGATACAAGCATGAAATTCGACATGTTTGTACGCAAGACCAATGAAATTCAATCCACCTGATTTGCCACTTGAAATGGCGGCCATTTTCCAAAATGGCCACCAAAAAGACCCCAGAGATGTGTCCTCCAATGACAAATAAGCCCTTATAACATACTAATAATATGTTGATAACATTCCAATAATGCCAGTTATGCACCCCTGTCCCCCAACAAAAAATGACAGCTAATGACATGCTAATAATGCGGTAATAATATGCTAATTCATGGTTTTATCGATGTTGCTCTTATATAATGTGGAGATGTTGCCCTAACGTGGCGATAGCATGGTAATAGCTAATAATGCCAGTTCTTGATGCCGATGGAGGGTGGTGCGTGATGATGCTACTAGAAAAATCCAAAATAAATAATCCAATGTAAAGAAGCTGTTGAGGCATCAACATAGCTACATCCTGATGAGAAACAACAGCCTAAGTTTATTAATTTGTCTATACAACTTGGAAAAGTTCCAACGGAAATGAAAAGGGCCAAGGTTCTCCCTCTATTCAAGAAAAGTAGTAGGGCTGATGTTAAAAATTATAGACCGGTGTCAATCCTACCAACTTTGTCTAAAATATTAGAAAGAGTGGTCTTCAATCAGATGGAGAAGTACTTAACCCAGAACAACTTGCTTTATGACCTCCAATCTGGTTTTAGGTCTGCTTACTCCACCGACACATGCCTCACTCACCTATGTGATTACATCAGACAAGAAAGTGAAAATGGAAATTATACAGGCATGGTTTTATTAGATTTACAGAAAGCATTCGACACAGTGGACCATTCAATTCTTTTATCTAAGTTGCAATGCATGGGTTTTGGCCAGGCATCATTACAGTGGTTTAAATCATACCTATCTGATAGACATCAAATTTGTGATTATGATGGGGTATTGTCAGAACCCTTGCAAATATCGTGTGGGGTGCCCCAAGGTTCAATTTTAGGACCTTTGTTATTCCTTATTTATGTAAATGATATGCCAGCAGCTGTTAAATGTAAAGTCATTCTTTATGCTGATGACTCCTCTCTACTTGTATCTGGCAGGGACATCTCTCAGATTCAACACACCCTCACTGATGAGTTGAACAATGTAAGACAGTGGCTGCTAGACAATAGACTGTCCTTGCATGTGGGGAAAACTGAATGCATTTTATTTGGTACCAAACATAGGATAAAAAAGGCACTCGAGTTAAAAGTCACATGTAACGGTAACGAAATACAAACAAAATCAACAGTTACATATTTAGGTTTAACACTGGATCAGACTTTGACTGGTCATTCAATTGCAGAGAAGCTATTGTATAAAAGTGCTTCTAAATTGAAATTTTTGTACCGTAACGCAAGGCAAATTAGATTTTTAAGTAAAAAAAACTTCTTGTGTCAGCGCTTGTGCAGTGCCATTTTGACTATGCCTGTTCAGCATGGTACAGTGGCCTGACAGTGAAAATTAAAAATAAAATGCAGGTTATGCAGAACAACATGATCCGTTTTATATTAGGTAAACCATCTAGGTATCATGTTACTTCAAATGATTTTAAGATAGTGGACTATCTGCCTGTGAAATTAAGGGTTGAACAGCTAAAACTGAATCATATGTTTAACATTATTAATGGGATAGCCCCTAAGTACTTGGGATCCCAGATTGTAATGGTGCATACTCAACATGCCCATGGAACAAGAGCAAGTGTTCGCTCCTGTAAGGTACCAGCTTCAAAAAGCACAGCTCGCAGCTCTTTCTTTTATACAGGGATTATGCTATGGAATAGCCTTCCACTAAATATTAAAATGGGAAGAAACAAAAAGGTTGTTTTAAACAAAGAGTTAGAGTATTTTTGTGGAATAAAGTGGAGAACTAGGTGACGTAGGAATGTGATGGCATATGTGTATGTGATATCTGTTACATGTTTTTGTTATGTCTTGTCCTCTTCCATCAGGGACCATGTTGGAAATAAGTGTTTACACTTTTACATGTTATCCCTTGGATACCTTTTTGTCTTCCTATATCCATAAATAAACCAAACCAAACCAAATAAGTGAACAATCACATAGAATCCCAGATTCATGAACAACAACAACACTGGTTTATTCATCAGTGCAGTTTTACCCAATGGCCGTATGACTTATAACTTATGAGGACTTATACTTAACCCCTTAATGCGCGCCGTACCTCCTGAGGTACGCTGTAATAGTCATTGAAATGTAACTACTATAGCACTACAATAGTATGACACAACACAGGCCCTTTAGTAATGCACCACGATTTGGTCATTACCATACTGGTAACAACAAATGTATAAAGCCGCGTCTTAAGGGGTTAATACTGTTTTATGGACATTTATACAGTTATAATCCCTTTGCAAAGACCCTATGTTAAACCCGTATTGTCTTCAAAATTGCAGTGATCTTTATCTTGAAGTCTGTTACTTAAATAAGGCTCTCTTTAATGTCTTAGCAATGCTGTTATGATGCAGCAAAGTGTGAACGGGCTTGTCTTTTTGAGGATGTCTATGGCTGAATCTCATTTCACCTCCTTGAGGGCTGTGTATACTCTCTTTGCCGCCTGTCGCCCAGAGGTCAACGCAGACAGTTTTGATTTTTGCTCGATCTGGTCTGTGCTATGAGAGGATTCAAACTGCCTTCAATACAAGGAGTATACTATACGTGTCTGTTGCCTTGTAGCTACACAGCATGAGGAACTTATTTAATGAACATCTCATAGTCCGTAGCCCAATGAATAACTGCGTGGCTGTCTGCATCATCGCAAAGACAACTTTGATTCTGAGCATAAACCAGACTTTAGCCCTACGCCTTTCTCCCCTTACCCTCCGTTTTGTGCATTCATAGGTGTAGGGCTGTCCGAATTCACGTTAAGACAGAGGGGTAGGGGTAAGGGGCTTTCTACCCCTTCAAATATAGATTTTCCAGAGGCAGACTTCAAACGGAGGGGTAAGACCTATTACCCCCTATTTCCAACCTTTAAAAAAGGTTGGCATCCACAAAAGCACGCAAATAAGTATTTTATGTTTTTACTGTTGTAATAATTGTTGCATTGTACTAAGTTAAACATTGTCTCAATGGGTCATTATCTCCAGGAAATGTGCATGAAAAAATTGCTTTTAATGTCTACTTGCATGGAAGTCGTGAAGAAATTGCGAGGGTCATGCAACGCCGTTGTCCTTTTTTAAAATTGCTGTCCGAGTGATTACAAGCAATATTGTTGGTTTAACCATGGAGAGGCTGGTTTTTGAATGCTATGGGTGTCGTTCCGGAATTGTTGAAGGGGTGTCTCAATTCGTAGGGGTTGCGTTTCAAGGTTTGAATGGACGAGGGGCAAGGGGAAGGCATAGGGGTTAAAAATTCACAGTGTTGTACAAATGACAGTGCACAGTTTAACTTCAGAAGGAATTCAATGACAGACAGTGCATCTAGGCATTTGTGTCCAAAATTCATTTTCTACTGCTTATCAAAGGGGGCTCTACAGCCCCCCAGGGGGCATTGGGGAGTCCTGGGGAGTGTTGAGAAGGATAAAGCTGAGAGGAGGTAGTACTTAGTTGTCATTGGGGGGGATAAGTCTATTTTACTCTTTGATAATAAGGGTCTGTGTGTGTGTGTGTGTGTGTGTGTGTGTGTGTGTGTGTGTGTGTGTGTGTGTGTGTGTGTGTGTGTGTGGCACCTCCTGCCATATTACCGTAAATTTCCAGTGGTCAGGAAGTCAGGAGGATTTGATTATATTGCTCTATAGCACAAACAAACAAAATTAGAAGCTTGTATCGTAATTTTCTTGCTGGATTCCGCGCTAAATTCTTTTTGGTGCCCATATTGTGAAATGGCTGTCATTTCAAGTGGTAAATCAGGTACATTTGATTGTACTGTTTGTTAAAACATTTACACACAATTTCATACTTGTATAATAACTTGCTTGGTGAACTGTGTGCAAAAATCAATATCTATGGTATGGTATCTATGGTACAATATATGGAATGTTGTAAATCAGGTGGATTTGATTACATTGGTCTTTTGCACATTTATGTCGAACGTTATGCCTACATCGTAATTTGATTGATCAATTATGTGCAAAAAATCAATTTCTGAGATCTTGGCAGCCATCTTGGAAAATGGCCACTGTTTCAAGTGGCAAATCAGGTAGCTTTAATTGCATTGGTCTTGAGCTCGTGCATGTCGAATTTTATGCTTGTATCATAATTTGCTAAGCCAATTCTATGCAATTCATCAATTACTGAGGTATTTTTGGCGGCCATGTTGGAAAATGGCCGCCATTTAAAGTGGCAAATCAGGTGGATTTGATTTCATTGGTCTTGAGCACATACATGTTGAATGACATACTTGTATCATGTTTGCTTTGTCAATTCTGTGCAATAAATCAATTTCTGAGATCTTCTTTGGCGGCCATCTTGGAAAATGGCCACCATTTTAAGTAGCAAATCAGGTAGATTTAATTGTGTTGGTCCTGAGAACATGCATGTTCAATTTCATGCTTGTATCATAATTTTATATGTCAATTCTATGCAATAAATCAATATCTGGGCTCTTTTTTGGCGGCCATCTTGGAAAATGGCCGCCATTTCACGTGGCAAATCGGGTAGATTTGATTGTATGGATCTTAAGCACATACCTACCGAATTTCACGCTTGTATCATAATTTGCACGATTTTTCCTGTAGCCGCTCCACTAAATGGACCTCTGTGTGGGACATGCGCTGATCTCTTGAAAAATGCATTTTTGGAAAGACTGGGATTTTCCATAGACCTAGGCCTGTTTTTTTTACAAACCTGCAATTTAAAAAGTATTGGGAGTTGGGAGATGAAACTTTGACAATTTGGAGACATCCCATAGAGCTCGCTAACAACGCGCCAACTAAACTTCTAGGTGAAAGTGTTGATGTTTTATGACCGAAAAAGCCTCCTACACTCTAATCTTTAGAGTGGCGGAACTTTGGTTCATGGAGGTTCCACCACTGTTTTCAATGGGGACCCAGGCTTTAACAAAATCGCCAAAAACGGGAAAATGACAAGAGACACGGAGAAGCCTATAACTATACGCGATCTCCAAGCCGAGCCGGTCGTTTTAGTGTTTGAACGGTGTCTCTATCTCGAAAGGCCTAGGAGGAGATCCATTTTCTATTTTTACTGCCCCTGCACAAGACCAAGAAACAGGACTTAGAGATTACTATAATCGGGCCTTGCTCTGCAAGGGCCATGCTCTGCATGGTCCTTGCTCCGCAAGCCCGCTTAATAAACGATATGAACTTGGGAAAGGTTCCTGAAAACCTATAACTAAAAAATGTAATAACAACAACTGTATGTCTGGCCTTTGCCGTGGCTGAAATGGCTAAGGCACTGTATTGTTACACCGGGAATCCAGGCTTGATTCTGACCTGAGGTAATTTCCCAATCCTCCCTGTCTCTCTCTTTCATTACATTATGGGAAATGTTGATATACAGACCCCATGCTGGGGGAGTACTGGAGATGGTAATATAAGACAAGACTGATGGTCTGATGCAGGTCCACCTCAGAAGAGTCTGCATGATGACCAAAGGCCGTACACATCTGCACATCCTGGTTGCATTATATATTGTTAAATATACATTTAAGTGTAATTTTGGAGAATTTGAATGGTTATGGTTGGAGAATCAGTCACAGATTCACAGTGCAGATACTCTATAGGCAAGAAACCACATGACCACTGTGATGGGGAATCAAATGTTTACATACATAGGCCTACTGTAAAATGGAATACCTAAATTAAAGCAGTCAGAGATGTGATTATTGTTTGAGTGTTTTTATTTGCATTATTGAAAAGGGCCAATCTTAAAAGCCACAGAATCTACAGAAAATAATCCAAGCATTATACGAGGAAAAAATATGCCAACATGACGACAATGTGTCTGGTGGCTAGAAGAGAGTTGTCAGTATTCCCTTCCTATCCCTGCTTTTGGAAAAAGGAAAGGAAATAGCTGATTGCGACCTCAGTCTCCTTTTGATCAGCAGTGGCACGCTTCTGACTCTTCAGTGTCTTCCGTTTGTGCTTGCAAATATCTGGTACGACAAAGACCTCAGGGTGGCTCTCCAGGAGATTGTTGAAGAACCTGAGGAGTAAAGCATGAGGTTAAATGTTAAATTCACCATAAAAGCAGTGTAAATACAACTCTTGAAGAGTTGAAATGAACTCCGTTTCAGATAGCATTTGATCCCACTCAAGAGTGTAACATTTTCAAAACCAATTGAATAATGTGTATATTGAAAGCGGCAGAATTTTACATGGACTGTTAACACCACTATTACAATTTGGCTCTCTGCAGTGTTGTAAATGTTCTATTTCATAGCCTATGTTTACGTTGTAATAGGCCTACTACTGACAACCCACATTTTAATGTGTGCAGTACATGCTACTTCTGCTACTATGCTCTACTATTCTCAGCTGTGCACTGAGGCTGCATATAACTTTGATGATTTTTTTTGTTTTACTGGAGAATTTACAGGTGGTTTGTTGAAGGATTTGTGTGTTTATTGGTGTTTCAATCAGGGCTGAGTTTCCCAAAAACATTTAAGTAGTGCTTCAGTCTAAGTAATACTAAGAATGAGGTTTCCCCTTGGCAGTAAAAATACCACATCACTAAAAGTTTATAAATATAATAATTTTATTGGCCTACATACACTATTTTTCTGGCACATGCAAATAAAATGCTGTCGCATAGTCCATGCAAGGTACACTAGTGTATGTATAAACTTTACTAAACCAATGCATCAAGACAATTCCTCTTGTCTAGTAAGAGTAGAAAAAGAATGCTCCACAAACCTAGCAGAGGCAGACACACCCAGATCCGGGTCTTCCATGTCTAGTGAGATTGGCAAACAGTCAGCATCTGTGAAGGATAGCAGAGTGTCTGCAGAGACAGAAGGGAGAACGTTAGAAATATAGTAATCCTTTGTTGAGGCCGTCTATTTAGAGAACGCATGCTGTAGTCTTTCCCTGAGATGTGTGTGTCTCACCTGTGCTGTCCCTCCAGTTGTTGACCACCAGGCCATGTCCAGCTATGGAGGAAGTTCCCAGCACCACCTGGGACAGAAAGGTGGCATTCTCGGGGACACGCATAAACTCAAAGTGAGACTCTATGGCTTCCTTGGAACATCTGTCTCCTCTCCAGCTGTAGTGAACCCTCTTTGAAATATTAAAGGAAAAGTTTGATATAGATGACATCCCATTAACAACGCACACACATTTTATATTGTTGTTTCATATTGTGTTTTTGTTTTGTGCTGCACACCTAGTTGGGCTTGAGGGACCACTTATACTAACCTCATGAAAAAGGAAAAGGTCCTCATGGAGAAATTCATCACCACGAAACATTTTCATTTGGAGGCGTTCCTTGATTGCATCATAATTGTAATCACATTTATACAGCGGTAACTGTAGTTCCCCAAGTTTCTGCAAGACAAAAGAGCTAATAAGTTACCCATTTACTTTACACCTCCTTCCTTGATAAACAGATGTTAAGCATTGATTCAGCGTTAAGGATATACAGTGTTGAATCTTTCTTCTAATCAATTTTAACTGCACAGTGACAGTTTTTGGAACTGGTAAGATATTAAAAATGCATCACTAGAGAGCTCTTGTATTAGATGCACACTTTTGTATCAAACCACAATGACTTCCTATTGGTAGGCCTACTACTGGTATTGCTCTTACACGTGCAAATTATTCGAAATGTAACAGAGCAATTGAGCCATGTAGCTTAGCCAATAATCTTAATATTGAATAATAATCTTCATCATCAAAATAATAATCGTAATTAAACCTGAAAACTATATAAAACCATAATAAAAAACCTGTTCTAGTAAACACTAGTAGGCTAATATTATTGATGGCAGAAACGTTTGATGCTGGGCTTTGGATTAAGGTTTTCAAAAAAGTCCATACCATTATGTATGTCAGAGATCCCATGTATTGAGATGGAGACACTGCAACAATAGAATTGTCATGTTAAAAAATATACAATGCTTTCTTTTTATTAGAAATAATTCATAAACCTAATATTTGCTCTTGTAGATGTACAACACCAAAACATAGCACAGATTACTGTAAAAAAATATATATATAAAAAATAAAATAATCAGTCAACTCGCTCTCCATAGTGTGTTGCTCATCAGTGGTTGAATCTGAATCTTGTCTTCTGCTCAGTACATTTTGCAGTGTTTATTCAACACTTAAAGAGTTAATTTAAGTCCAAATAAGGTCAAATCAACCCTCTACGTTTTAAATGAGCATTGCAGAATTTACTGTGTGAGATATATTTGAGCTTCTCATATTCATATCGTTATGTGATCAATTGTTTCTGGATTGCTTGATCAAAGTGATTCAGCTAAATTGAAATAGAAAGCATAAATAAAACAAAGGAGGTCAAGTTGAGCTACGTCGTTGAGTACTGATTGAGATGAGGGATAAACAGATGAGAAGGAGGGATGTAAATAGTTAGTCTCTTCTGTTCATCCTTTTTTCAAACATTGCTGGTTATGGTTATCTAATTTGGTAGCCTAAGGTTATCATACGGTTATCTCATTTTCATCTCGTTTGTCTTAGCTATGTCTTACCGCTTTCTCCTTAAGTACCAGACACAACTGCTAAGAAAATGATTTGAATGTGAGAAACACAAATGAAGTATCTCAGGGAGAAGTTTTAACCACAGATGACTAACACCGCTTCCCTATTTCGCACATTCACTTTCCCTTATAACACTAAACAAAGTTGTCACCCCTGACACATAGACTCTCTCAAGCACAGTGGTGTAGTCTACGTACGCGGGTATACGGAGTATACCCACTTCTAAATTTCAGGGATTTCAGTATACCCACTTATAATTGATTGATCCATTGTTTTGAATAGCACAAATATATACAGTATACCCACTTCAAAAATGCTCAAATATACAGTATACTCACCATAAAAAAGTAGACTACACCACTGCTCAAGCACATGCAATATTAAATCACAGAGACCTTTAAAAAGACACTCTCTCACTCATCAAAGTAATTATTGCTATAAAACTTACGGCAGGGTTTAGGCTCCTGTGCAGCAGCAGCTTGGCTAGCCAGGCAGAAGAGCGCCGCAGTCATCCAGAACTCCATCATCATGATTCTCTCCCTTAACCTCGATCCTGAGACACTTACTGTAGGTCTCACTCCACTCTGCCTCAGCTGTCTGTCTGTCAGTGAGATCAGGAGATGCTGTAGAGACCAGATCAGACACCCTCTTACTTATAGGCCAGTCCAGAGATCCACCTGCTATGGTTCCTCTCTTGTATTCCAGTAATGAGACATAAAACGAATATTGAATTCTTGGAAAGTGATGAAGCTGATGAGTGAGTGTATTGCGAGAGCCACATGGCTCTGATTGCAACACTAGGGTTAGGGGTCAGAGATCCACCTGCTGCCATGGGCGCCATGTGTGGGTGTGACCTCAGATTATTTGTCAACAAATTTAATTTAATTTAATGAAGTATTCGTGCATGGTTATTATGATACATAAGTGAATGCTCGCTGGTATGTGAATGTACAGTATGGGGGATATGATAGGCCAACGACAGGCAGCCGCAGCCATCTGCAAAAAGATGGAAAAGTTTTAAAGCTTGCACCACCAGACTTCATATTAGGGACTGTTCGTAATTTATCAGGGGGGGAGGGCTGGTGCGTAGGGGGGGAGGGCATGATGAAAAAAAAATGAGGTGGAGGGGAGGGCCATGGCAAAAAAAAATCGGAGTTAGGGGGGAGGGCCATGGGAAAAAAAACGAAATTTATTTATTTTATTTTTATTTATTTTTTTAAACAATAATAAAAAATGCTCTGAAACACATCGCTTTGCGATGCAAGGTCCCGGTGCATACTATAGCACTGAAGCGTGTATCTGTAGTCAAAAAAACTATCAGGTGCAGCTACTGTAGAATTGCCCCGCGCTGACTCTCTTTCACTGTAGGATTGCTAGTGCTACGGAGGGACATTGAGCATCATAGAAAATGCCCGTGAGCAAATATCAAACTAGCTGAGATGAACTATATGGGCTAAACAGTTTGGGGAGTTTTTGACAACGAATTGGATGGGCATTTCCAGAGGAATTTTGGAGAGGTGTTGTAGTCAACTGGTGGTCACAGCCTCTGGTAAGTCATGATTTTATTTATTGGCACCGCCGTGTGCTTTACATTTGTGTCAAAGAACTTTTAAGACCCCAACCAGACCGGAAAGAACAGTACCTAGGCCTAGACGGGTAGAACGGTGCAGTGACGCGAGTTTGTTAGCTTGTGGTGTCAAGGTAGTAATAAAAGTGGTATTAACGGCGATGTGTTGGCCATGCATCATAAGGTCTTGAAACCATTGGAGGAGCTAACTTGTTGTGAAGAGAAGTCTCATCACTTTGGTGAACAAAAAACGGACCAACTAAGCAAGGGATTATGTAGGCCTACATTTAAAGCGTGACGGGAGAAGGGAATGTCACCAAAGTGTGCATCGTGTCAGGTAAGAAGTGACTTTTGTTTCTTGCTGTGGAGAGGATTCGTAGAGAAGCGTGTATTGGTATGCTAGGTCTTGCCTGTTGCTGGTGAAGTAGTCTAGCTTAGCCTCGGAGTTGGCTATGGGGTGAATCTGAAGGAGAGCACAGCCGATGGTTTGCCTGGCTTGTCTATCATCACAGTTGTCAAAGTTGAATTGCCGCGGTGTGTAATGGCTGTGCTTGTTGGATGTTTTGGAATGTTGTACTGGTTCTGTTTTGGCAATTTGTTCCTTTTGCCTCTTGCTGCTGATTTGACCACCATAGCACCACCAACTAAAGGTGGCTTTCGCAACTCTCCCTGTATCAATAGCCAGCAATGGCTCAAGCTGCTTTGGCGCTTAGCCTACTTCTTGCTCCGATCACATCCCAAACTCTTTGGCCCGTCAGAGTGTAATTACATGCCTGTGTGTGTGCGTGCGTGCTTTTATGCGCGGTCTGGGAGACAGGACAGGGGTCCTGATCGAGATGCACCTGATCCACAGTCGAAATTGCAAGAAAATCTAAATTATTTGAAAGCCCGGTCACCTCTCACGAGTGCATCGCATAGCCTAGTCAAAGCATTTCTTCTAATTTCACACATTGCACACTGCCCATGCTGAAGAGACAAACTGTCAAGGCAGCGCGATTTGCTCTTGAACACGCCCTCACCTCCAAATCAGGTGCGCGTCTCACTTCCGCGAGAAGAATTTAATAATGTCAAAGTGAGATGTTAAAGAAAAAAAAAGTTAAATCTAGCCATCCTTGTTTAGGCTACATAAAACATGAGGAAGTTATTCAGATGTGATTCGCCATTCCTCACCCTAAAATTGATTAGAACGCAGGAAATTGCATCTAAAAAACAGATTTTTTTTCACAGCACCCCCTGGACAAAACCTGCGTCCCTGGCTTCGCTACTGTGCTGAACATGTAAAACCTTGTGAAAGGCGCTGCTTGTCGAGCAGGGAAATATTGAAGCTGCGGTGGGAAACTCTCTCCACTTTTTAGCTTACAGTAGTAACAACTCGGACATTGGTATTGAAATAGAAGTTTTTATTATCATTATTATTATTATTATTATTAGTATTAGTATTATTATTATTATTATTTGTACTTAACACGTAAAAAAAGTGAAGGCAATGTGTCTTGGTGACAGTGGAGTTAAAAGGCATCCCATGCAGCCGCAGAGGTAGATTCTAGCGGCTTCTCATAGGTATCCACTGATATCGATAGCACATAATAGTGCAGACAACCGCCCTTGATGTAGGCTACTCTGACTGTTCTCATGATGGTTGTTCATCTACCAATTTTTACATATTATTTTTTTACCTGTAGGGGGAGGGCCATGGGAAAACAAAATTGAAGTGGGGGGAGGGCCATGGGGAAAAAAATTGAGGTGGAGGGGGGGGCCATGATTTTTTTTTTTGACCGGACTTCCAGCGCACCAGCCCTCCCCCCCCGGTAAATAACGTACAGTCCCTTAGCTTTCACAGCAGGCAAAATTTGTACACATCCTAAGCAGACTAAGACTTGAACTATGGCACTTTTCTTCTTTTTGGTCTTCTCTCCTCTCTTTCTTTCTCTTTCTCTCTGTCTGTTTAAGACACACACACGCACGCACGCACGCACACACACACACACACACACACACACACACACACACACACACACACCATATTATTTATTTTATGTATCTTTTCAGTAGCAATAAACACAAGGATTTTACTCTCTTATGTGCCAGTATAATAATGAGACATAATAACATCATAAAAATAATCTTGGATCTTGAATTCTTGCTTAGCGATGAAGCTGGGGAGTGAGTGTAAAGAAAAAGACATGGCTCTGATTGCAACACTAGCCAACAGTCATCTTTTCATCTTCCTCCCGTATTTCTCCATTTCCTGTCTCCTCCTAGCCTGATAGATTAGGGAGGGGTGTTATTTGATGAAAATGTTCAGATTCAACTTTAGCCCAGATTTTCTAATGCTACCATGTCTTTGGAATACATCGATGTGAAAATTTAAAAAATCAAGCCCGAACCGCCGAATTACTTTTTCACCCCAAAAACGCTTGTTTTTCTGCTAATCGTCTATAGTTCCCATTGTTTTATGAGGTACAGAGTAAAAATATGTCCATGCTGGATCATCTAATGGCATTTCATGTGGCATGCCATGCTGGAGGTGTACTTTGAGCAAAAAAGTCAAATGTCAAGGTCATATTCAAGGTCAAAGGTCATCAATATGGTCTTAAATGCCTATTTTCTGCCATTTTTCCATGGTTCCCCATCTTTTATGGAGTGCAGAATAGAAATATGTTCATGCTGGGCAATTTGAAGCAAGGCTTTGAACCGTTATTTTTTTCCAAACGTTCCGTTCCGAACAGAAACGGAATTATAACGTTTCCGGTTATGCGTTCCACCAATAAATTGACGTTCCCAAGCCGGTTAGAACAGAAAAATAATAATAATAATAATAATACATTTTATTTTTGAGCGCCTTTCAAAATACCCAAGGACACTTTACAATCAAAACAAATACATAACAGTAGAGAAAGTATAACAAAGCTTCAGTGAATTAACAATAGGAGAGTAATTAAAATGCAAAAATAAAATAGAAATAAAAGTAACTTACAATAAAAATAAATGTTTTTAAAATAAGAAAAAAAGAAGTAGAATGCATTTGAAAATAAAATAAAAATGAGGGGGAAAAATAATATGTAAAATAAAAAAAATAGACTGATAATTAAAATAAGTGGAAGTGCCTGTCAGTGAAGTCAAAAAGCAGAAGAGAAAAGGTGTGTCTTTAGCTTAGATTTGAAAGTAGATAGTGTAGAGCATTGACGAAGTGACAGTGGAAGAGAATTCCAAAGTTTGGGGCCAACAACACTAAATGCCCTGTCGCCCATGGTGCGCAGCTGTGTGGAGGGAACTGTAAGGAGGAGTAAGTCAGTGGATCGTAGTGTGCAGGTGGGATTGTATGGGGTGAGGAGACTTGTGATGTAGGAGGGTGCAAGGTTGTGCTGGGCCTTGTATACGAGGAGGAGAATTTTGAAATGGATACGTGAATGGATAGGAAGCCAATGTAATTGATAGAGGATAGGGGTAATGTCAGTGGTGTAGTCTACGTAGAACGCGGGTATACGGAGTATACCCACTTCTAAATTTCAGGGATTTCAGTATACCCACTTAAAATTGATTGATCCATTGTTTTGAATAGCACAAATATATGCAGTATACCCACTTCTAAAAATCTCAAATATACAGTATACCCACCATAAAAAAGTAGACTACACCACTGGGTAATGTGATGCCAGGGTCTGGTGTATGTAAGTAATCTAGCTGCTGAGTTTTGAATGTATTGTAGACGGTTCATCAATTTAGTGGGGAGACCAGTGAGTAGGGCATCGCAATAATCTAATCTGGAGGTTACGAAAGCGTGAATGAGGGTCTCAGCAGAGGTAGGGGTGAGAGAGGGGCGGAGTCTGGATATGGTTTTAAGGTGTTGGTGAGGTGTTTGCAGTTTTGGTGAGGTGTTTGATATGGGATTCAAAAGAGAGCGAAGAGTCGATGATGACGCCCAGATTTTTTACTTCAGAGGAAGTGGAGGTAAAATAGTCAGGGATAGAGAACTGAGAAAGGTTTATCTTTCTAAGTAATGATGGGGTGGCGATGATGATGGCTTCGGTTTTGCTTTGATTAAGTTTAAGAAAATTTTGGGTCATCCAATTACTAATTTCATTGAGGCAGGTTGTTAAGTTAGCAAGGGGGAGTGGATGGGAGGGTTTAGTGTGTATGTAGATTTGGGTGTCATCTGCATAACAATGAAAATTTAGGCCATGTTTTCGGAGAATGTTACCAAGGGGAAGAATATAAATGATGAAGAGTAGGGGGCCTAAAACTGAGCCTTGTGGAACACCATGTGTGAGGAGTGAATTTGGAGACCGGAAATCACCAATAGAGACAAATTGCTCTCTTCCAGTTAGATAGGACCTGAACCATGAGAGTGCAGTACCATTGATGCCCAGTAGGGTTTCCAGCCTTGTGAGAAGGACGTAAAAATACTGTTCCCGGAACAGTTAATTTCGTTCCTGTCAGCTGATTACTCCCATAGGCCTAACTGACGTTAATTAACCAAGAAAGACGGAAGTGCAAATGAGTCAGCCTACATTCCAAACTGTTTATTCAAGCAGATGAAAAGAATATCCTCCAGAATTTTGTCATTTAGGGACGGCCTAAGAGGAGAAGCGGAGAATAAAACTCAATGATGAAAATGCACGCTCCACGCTGACTTGGGTCACGGGGAGCGCTATGATGGACATTGTGAGTTTGTGCATATTTAAAGCGGCCATGGATGCCCAATAACCAGGCCCGTCACTAGGTTTGAGAGACAGGGGGGGCTTAGCCCCAGAGGAAGAAAATGCGTGCGCGCGGCACGCGCCGAAAATTTTTCAGCTCACCTGCTAAGGTTTTGTCTATGAATTCATTATTTTAAGAGCAAAGATATCCCGCACACTGTCCATTCCACCAACAAACTTCAATACATTGTTTCGGTCATCCGACCTTCTTCATGTTTTATTAAAGTTTGTTGGTGGAATGGACAGTATGCAGGATTTCTTTACACTTGAATGACAACCCCACTGGGATAATATCCTACGCACCTGCCCACCTACAGAGGTGTTCTTGAACAATTATTTTAAGAGCACCATACCGATCACTAGTTACAGTGATTTTTTTTTTTAATTCACATTTTAATGAAAATTCAGTAACACTTTATTTTAGGGATACATCTATTAGCACTAATACATACAATGTTAATGCCTGTATAAGTAACTTGTAAGACATGTACTAAGCAAACGCTAAGGCCTACTAGGTCCTTACTAAGGTTAAATTGGTAATAAATCCCTTATTGTGCATGAACAAGACATTTGCGAATACATGCCTAACATGACAGTGGTTTCTCTTATTTAAGATGTGGAGTGGAGACTCTGCAGTCCACAGCTCTCTCTCCATTCAGTCAGAGAATGTCTGATGTCACACAGGACTAGGGTTTAATATTTTTCCCGAAAATGGCATGAATCAAATCCCGGGATAGGACGACCCATTTCCCGGGAATCCCGGGAAATCCCGGGTAGTTTTTTTTTTTTTTCCTCCTCCCATTTTTTGATCTAGTCATGTAGGGGCTATAATTCAACTGTTCCTCCCAAACTGGCATTTGTATCAAGTTATTAGTGTTTGTATCATTATTGGGAGAAAAGAATTAAGATTAAGCTCTACTATCCACCAACACAACAATAATAATGAAGTGTAAGATGATAGCTTGTGCGCAGCATGCAGCGCTTATCAATGACGGGCGGATTGTTGGTGACGGTGACACCAAGTCGCCTGCCCGTCCCCCAATTCCGCCCGCCTACTTATAGCCTATATAGGCCTACTAGTTAATTATGTGTCCACTGTTTAAGTCAGGAATGGATATCGACATGATACGGAGTTTGTATGCTTAATATTTGAAACGGTGATGACATTTAAAACCGAGTCAAACGGCCATAAACAGCATTGCAATGAAGGGTGTCGTAACGGCAGATGGAACTTTAATTTCACGACGACATTCTGGCTATAAACTCGCCCTGGCCGCTTCCCTGTTTCACTTTAGGACCAAAAGTAGCCTATTCAACCGTTTCCACAGTTCCTGCATCGGTAAAGCCAGGACTACACGTGTGAACCAAATCAACACAACAGCATGAAGGAATAATAAAATACAGACGTGACCTGAAATCAAGCGGGCGGAATTGGAGCCTTTCGCCAGAGGGACTCACTAGTTTGACGCCGTGTCGCCCGAGAGGGCTGTTCTTGCGCCTAAACTAGTGAGTCCCTTCGCCAGAGAAGCTAGATTTTGGACATGCTGGACGTTATCGCCGAATTACGATAGAAAGGACAACCAATGTTAGCTAATATTGCTCATTACCTCATCTACACAGTTGCCGCTATCCAAAAATATACGAGAGCATAATTAAATAGTATTTGAGAGTGATATTATCACGTTTTCAGTGACGTGATCATGAAGTGGGCGGAATTTGGCGACCTTACTATTATAATTCGCTCAAGTGCATTTCGCACTGTCATTGTCCAATTTCAGAAAATGCCTCCAGGCAAAACTGGCAGCAGAACCAGACATTGCTGAAAAGGTCCTGTAGCCTACTGCTGCTGCTTAAGTGAGCCTGAAGTGTTACCAAAGATTCCCTATTCTAAACCGTCTCTGGTGTTACCACTGCTAGATTGCACTGTTGCTTACTAGGACAACAAATAGACACGCACTTAATTTTTTTTCCCGGTTTCCCGTCATGGCTTTCCCAGGAAACGGGAAATTGTTTTGATCAGATTTCCCGGGAATCCCGGGTCCCGGGATTAAACCCTACACAGGACGTGAACCTCAGCCGTCATGCGCAGGTAACATGCGCAGGAAAATAATAACTTTTTTTGTTTGTTTGAGGAACGGTATTAACCGGTATTCACCGGTTACCCTTATTTTTAAATAAGTGTTCCTGTTCCAGAACATAAAAAATAATAACGTTTCCGGTTTCGTTCCTGTTCCCTGTAAAATACAAAAAGTTCCCAGTTTTCGTTTTCGTTCCTTGAACCGGTTCAAAGCCCTGATTTGAAGGGTATTTCATGTACCATGCCATACTGGAAGTGAGCAGCAAAATGTGTAGTGTCAGTCCTACTTAAGGTCAAAGGTCACGAAAATGGTTTAAAATGCCTATTTTTGATGTTTCAGTGTAGAAAGTTAACTAAGGGCACTTAAATGGCTACTTATGTTGTATATCAATATTTTACACAATGCAATATCTTATTTCTAGGTTACATTGAGGGTTAAAGTAATCAAAATTGCTTAAAAATCATGTGAACTGATCATGGAATATAACCTCTTTGTACAGATGCGCCCACCTACATTCCATGATCAGTTCAGACCCAATCAGACTTTGCTGGAATGACTCAACTACATCATAACATTGATATGAGAGCCTTAGATAAGAGATTAAGACTTAGTCATTACAATTTTGAGGACAATAAGGTGAAAACATAGGCTCTGCGCAAAGGGGTAAACGCATTGTCTCTTTTATGTCACAATGATCAGTGTGGATCACTTTTGTGATATCAGCATGTCCAGTTAGGAAGCAACACTATGAGTCCATTTGACTACTGTTGTGCAAATTTAACAAATAGTGGGTAGACATGGTACAGGTAATATAAACAGTTGTAGAGGCTTGTTCTTTGTGAGATTTTGAGAAAAGTACTATTTCTTACAATGATGAAATCTCCGATCCAAAGTAGCAGTTTGAATGTTTTTTCCATACTGTACCAAAAATGTACTGAACTGTGACCCCAAAAACCAAGGTACACAGAACCATGGTTTTTGTATTACACCCCTAGTATATATGCTATGACTGTATTTGTATAGCCCAGTTTATATACAGTTATGCAGCTATCTCAAAGTGTTTTCACATTGACAATAAGACACGGTTGGCAGATTTTGCTTGGTGGCCTTTTGCATTGAGACATTCCAAGTGATGCACTCTGAGTCAGAGGAGAAACTGAGAGAAAACGCCCTTATAGTTTTGCTTGAGTGGGGAGGATACTGGAAATGTTTATACAATTTCAGTCGCTTCTGTTGCGTTGACAATGCTTATTTAAATTCCATACAATCAAACATGGTAATATTTCCCAGTGTGTCTTAAAAATAAGGTATTAATAAGTGAAAGTATTTGTGAGGAACGTCCATTATTCCCTTGCAAATCACACATGGGGCTGAGGGGGGGGCAAGGGGCCAGGACCTGATTGAAGTCTGATTGAAGAACATCAGTTTAAAAAAAAACACACACACACACAGACACACACACACTGACACACACAATGCCTTTGTTCTCCTAGAAATTAGCCAGACGTGACTCTAACGGAGCCTGCTAGCCTACACCAGCGACCCAGGTTTGATTCCGGCCTGGGTCATTTGTCGATCCTTCCCCGTCTATCTCTCCCAACTCGCTTCCTGTCTCTCCTCCACTCTCCTAACTCGAAAAATAAAGATTTAAAAGTATATTTGTTTATCTTGGTCTCTTCAGATCACACAACATGGTTCCAGTGATCCATATCCTTGGTCTGTTCATCTCTCTTGAGACCAAGATAAACAAATTTGCTTTAGATGGTGTCAAGCATGTGTGGTGGTAAACAAGTGAGTTTTACAAAAAAGGTGTATCCTCTCCATAGCCAAGCATGGTAGTGGGACTGACATGGTTTGGGGATGCATGAATGCTGTCAACATTTGCAATCTGAAATACACCTAAAAGACACATGCATGTCACCATGCACTGTGACTACTGAAGCAGATCCTGATATTCTCCATAGGATTGCATTCAAATCTCACACCAATCTATTTAAGCCAGATGCAGACTCAAAATGTAAAAGTTCAATGCAAAGAAAGGTTGAAACGCACACTGATGACCTCCCTTTTCATCCCTTTTCATTTCGTTTCAATTCGAGACGATTCGAGCCAACACAGCCCCTTCTCTACCGGATTATAATCTGGGGTGTACTTACTTTTGTGAGTACATGTTCAAACATTAATGGCTGTATTTAGTTTTTTTCTGAGTGAACAAGAAATTTAAGCGGTTAAATATGTTGTTAAAAGGTCACTAATCATTGTGTCAAAGTGAAATTTCTGTAATGCTTTCCTATGAAAAGATATACTCAAAAATCTGCAAAACTGTGAGGGGTGTATTCACTTTCGTGATATACTGTATATTGGTATTGCTCCTGGCCTGACTAGAAGAGACACTGAAGGTGTTGCATAGGGTACGGCCTGGCTCACTACTTAAATGGTCTTTTGGGAAACGCCCTGTTCAGTAGGCCTACCGGTATGTTAGGGCGCTTTTGAAGTATGAATAGTCTGGCGCAAGTGATGACGTCATTAATGGTTCTCGCGCCAAACGCGCCAAAGTGCGCACGTGAAGTATGCAGAGCCCTTTAGGCTGTCAAAAAATATTTGGCATTGCTTCAGTCTGCCATCTCAAATGAGGCCTGATCAAACATTGACATCAAAATAGTAGAATAGGCCTAATGTGCTTTAAATACTGTTCTTGTTCATGTGTTTGAAGTTTTAGTGTGTAACTCCCCCTAGTGGTGGGCTACTGTTTCAGAGCAATGGAGAAATGGCAGAGGCAGGCAGAGAGGCAGAGGGCAGAGGGTTGTATCAAAGAAAGTAGATCTAACAAGAAGCGTCATTTTGTTTCTTTTCCGGTATCCACTTTATGTCGGGTGAACGCCCCTTTAGGAGACCTTCGGTTAGGAGACCTTCGGAGTCCTGAGGTTGAGAATCAATGAAGTCCCCTTAGCGCTGTAGATGGCGGTAGCACCCGTCGTGTGCAAACACCACGAAAAGAGAATAAGAAGGAGGGACAACGCCCCCTTAGGAGACCGAATTTTGAGCACTCGCTTTTGCATTGAGTGGGCGTGTTTCGAGTCCTCTTTATTAAATATCCAACCTCTTTGGTTGTATCACTGAACTACATAAGAATATTAGGCTACTACTAGAGCATTCATTACAGTTGGGTGGGATGTTCACAGAACAGCATGATGATAATGATAATAATAATAATAATAATAATAATAATAATAATAATAATAATAATAATGTTGTTATTGTTTGTATTATTGTTATTATTATTATTGTTGTTGTTGATGATGATGATGATGATGATGATGATGATGATGATGATGATGATGATGTTGTTGCTGTTGTTAGTAGTAGTAATATTATAAATCAAATTATGTGTGATGGGGGTTAAGAAAGATAGCCTACTAGATTTGGAGTTACACCAATTAACTACTGCTCCCACCAGATGCAAGGCAACAAGTAAAATCCGGACAATACATTTGTTATTAATGGGCGTCATGGCGCAATTTTTCAAATTCCCAGCTTTTTAAAAGTCAAATGCCTATGCGATAGCCTAACATTTGGTAATAGTAGCCTAATAATAGTTATCCGTTTTATACTGCTGTAGCCTAAAGTACAATCATGTGCGTGTAGGCTACTATATAACATCGTTATCTAATGTTTGTTAACGAGGTGAATTTCATAATGTCAAATTTTAGTTGTGAAAGAAAGTGGATTTGAGCGCACTGGAAACGGGAGAGGGAGCGCTTACATCAGCGCAAGCGCAGTTGAGCGCCACTCCATATCGCCGGGCCTTGCACTTCGAAGCGGCGAGGTTGCAGAAGAAAACAAACTGCGTGGTCTACCTCCTGGAAGCACCGCTATCACTTGAAGGACTCTCAGCAGTTATCAAATACGTCACCCACGAGGATTGAGCGACTGGAAGGTAGGATCATTTTATTTAACCATTGAGCACTCTGACATATGTCTTTTGACATGGTCTATTCAAAAGTTTAATTTTAAATTGGAAAATAATGTTGCTGGTAATTATGGTTGTGCTGAAACGAAACTTGGAGAGAAGCATGCTTTTACGAATGATGCCATTATGCTTTTTATCATGTTCATGGACAGTTATAGCTGTAAAAATGTATTTTTTCGGAACTTCTTTGAACTGTAATATGCCCTTTCCTATTGTGCATGATGGGTATGTTATGTTTAATGTAGACGATTCGGCGACTTTTCAGCCAAGTTAGTGTTCTGTGGTCGCTAACAGTAATTACGGTATCTTGATGCATCTAGCAGCAGGCCAAGACAGAGGCCCGGTGTAGCCGATTGTAACAGACACCTATTCCAACCAATGAAACTGCGTGAATAGCTAGCTGTCAGGAGGTTTGACCAATCCGTTTCCAGGAAATCAGAAGTCCTCGCGGTTTAGAAGTGAACAATGTGAAGACTAGCACAATAATAAACTAGCATAGATAATTCATTTATTATATTTTACCGTACAGTGCCGTTGTTTAAAAGTATGTCTAATCGATATAATTGGTGTGACTCAACTATAAATAAATATATTCTTCTGAAACGACACAATGACTTGTCACAATTTAGTCAACACAGACTTAGCCAAGGGTTAGCAGTCGGTTTGCCGAAAACGTTGCACCCACGTTGCCGAGTTTGCAAGCAAATGTGTTGAGAAAAGTACTCAGCCATAATCTCATTTTGTGCTGCGCATACTTGGTAACAACACTTGATTATTTGGATTTACTTCGCAGCGTACAGTAATACATTTTCTGTATTACACTGTAGGGTATTTAAAACTTATGCCCATGCTGTCTTTGTAATTAGCTAAGTGCACTGACAAGGTAAACAACGAGGTAGAAGCGTATTGCGCGCCATTTGCGTCACGCCACATCTGCGATGCGTGCGGCTGCATAATTCAGTGCGTACCCCGTGGAAAGGAGCGGAAAGTTTGTTTAGGTTTGCGCAAATAAAATGTATGTCATTGTCGCACTTAGCGGCATGGGGAAAATGCATAGAATCGCCTAGAACGTGACTGTACACGAGACTGGAGGAGTAGTGGATACATCATGAGTGCGTAGGGCAAATCTGATTGGATAAGAGCGGAGTCAGTTACGAAACCTCGGCGCCGATGTTTCTTCACCATCTATTTCATTAGAGGACAGTGATGGGAATTACCTTCATCTGTGAAGTATATTGCCAATGTAAACACGCTTCAAACCACTTATACCTAAACTCGTGCCCAGTTCTTTGTCCACATGTGCGCAATTTCGAGAAGAAAATGATATGGTCCGTATAGCTTATCACTAAGTAAGGGATGCGTTATGAAAATTACATCAAAGAGAGCATGTTGCATAATGTTCCAAGCTCCCGTTTTATACTTAAAATCAATGCTGAACGTAATGCATTTTCTGCATTGTATAAAATACGCCGTTTTCCGCACTACAACAACCCAGATAAAAGTGTTATAACATTCTTTTAGTGGAGATGCCTATGATTATCATTCATGTCTTGGGATTTCATTTGGAATAGGAAATGTCAGCTGTTTATGACACTATCATATCATGTTAGTTGCAGTATCATACAGTTGTACTGTAGGCTACACCTTGAGTCTGATCATTATCAATCCACCAGCTTCCTCGTTTGGTGGTCCGTGATGGGTTCTCCTCCCTGCACAAGCTCCATTTGATGCACCTCCACCACCAGTTCATCTGTCAGGGGACTAAAGGATGAGCTGGTGTGATACAGTAGTTGGCGGCAGTGATGAGTTGGCTGTAGTGGCATTACTGTACCACAAGTTGGCGTCAGAGAAACAGAGCAAAATACTGTATGTATGTTGTTAATGTTTATGATGAGACACTGCAATAGCAGTTTCAGCTTCAGGATGGTCATCGTCTAATGGTTGAACCACCTATCCATCGTTTACCCATCTGAGTACTACTGACTTGAAAGCAATTGTACAGTATGTATGCCTCATTTCCCCAATGTGTCACTTTGATGGTGGCTATGAAGGTGTAGGTTTGGCTGGGAAAGTAATGGGGACATGAATGTGGCAAATTGTGCGGGTATGCTACTTTTGCATTATGTTTTTGAAAAAGTGGTTGGAAGAACACACCACCCACACCTAAAATTACGCCCACCACCTGATTAAGGATGTTAGTGGTAATGTATCCTCAAAAATAGACTGGTCAACTCTCACAGATGACGATTTGGTAACATATCACACAAATGCAGACCTATATTTACATAATATTCACCTCCCTAAGGAAGCCATTTTGTGTAAAGATGTTCACTGTCAAAATGCTGAACACAAGTCTGACCTATGTGCCATGTATGATGCTGTAGTGGCTGCCCTGTATGAGGCTGGAAAACCACTTGCTAAAAGGAAGAGCGCCAGGGCAAATAAGGCAAGACCTGGATGGCTTCAACATGTGGCCCCATATCAGGCTGAAGCCCGAGAAATGTATAAGCTCTGGGTCCTGGCTGGGAGACCCAGGCAGGGCCCAGAGCTCGAATGTAAAAAGCTGGCAAATGCCAGATATAAATATGCTATTAGATTTATTTCTAGAAATGAGCAAGCCATGAGGGCTGACTCTATGGCTCGTAAAATGATGAGTAACAATATGGCTGACTTTTGGAAAGAGGTGCGATCCCTTAACACCTGTAAATCTTCCCTTCCTAGTTCTGTTGAAGGTGTCTCTGGTGAAGATAACATAGCTGAACTTTGGAGAAAACATTTTAGTTCTCTTTTTAACTGTTTACAATACGAACCATATGTGGTGGATACTGTGACCCATGATGAATCAATAACAATTCTGACACACGAGGTGCATGAGGCTATACAGAAATTACCCAACAATAAAGCATGTGGCATGGACTTCATAAGTGCATAACACCTGAAACATGCCAGTCAGATGCTCTCCATTCTACTAGCACTCAACTTTACAGGACTGATGATTCATGGTATATTGCCAGAATCTATGCTATCTATACTGCTTGTACCTGTCATCAAGGATAAAACTGGAAAGGTTGGCTGCCTGGACAATTACAGACCTATTGCGCTGGCCAGTATATTGTCCAAGGTGATGGAAAGAATCCTCCTTGACAGAGTGAATGTCTATATTTCTTCCCTTGACAATCAGTTTGGGTTTAAGCCAAAGCATGGCACAGACATGTGTATATATGCCCTAAAAGAGATAGTGAACTTGTATAAATCTAAAAATTCAACTGTTTTAATGTGTTTTATTGATGCTTCCAGAGCATTTGATCGTGTGAATCACAAGAAGCTATTTATCAAATTAAAGCAAGGCGGGGTGCCTGGATATATTGTAAGGGTACTTGCCTATTGGTATGCACACCAGAATATGCGCATTAATTGGGGGTAAGTATATCTGACCCTTTCAGTGTGTCCAATGGAGTTAGGCAAGGTGGCATTTTGTCCCCTGTTTTATTTAATTTGTATATGGATGAACTGTCTAGACAATTGAATGGCTGCAACACAGGGTGTATGATTGGTGGTGTTCTAGTCAATCATCTTATGTATGCAGATGACCTTGTGACCTTTAGTCCAAGTAGTGCGGGGCTGCAACAGCTTCTTAATATATGCTCTGAATATGGCGTGCAATTTGACATAAAGTATAATTCCAGTAAAAGTGCTGTTTTAATATGTAGAACTAAACAGGATAAAGGCCTTAAATTTCCTGTGTTCAGACTGTCAAATAACCCTCTTGATGTCTGCAAAAAGATAAAATATCTTGGTCACTGTATTACAGAGGATATGTATGATGATGATGACATGTATAGGCAGTGTTGTAAGCTATATGCGCAGGCAAACACTATAGCCCGTAAATTTACATTTTGCTCCACACAAGTGAAAGTGGCCCTGTTTAAGGCGTATTGCACACCTCTTTACACTGCACACCTCTGGTCTTTATACAAGAAGTCCAGCATGCAGAAGCTACAAGTTGCATACAATGATGCATTGAGAATCTTACTTAAGGTTCCCAGAGGAGGGAGTGCTAGCCTGATGTTTGTCTGCGCAGGAGTAAGCACACTGCATGCACTTTTGAGGAACTTGATGCATAAGTTTACACAGCGCCTGGATGTTTCTACCAATAGTATAATGGTGGCACTTTGTAATCCATCTGTGAGTAGTGCAAGGTATACATCCAGGATGAGAGCTCACTGGACACAATGTTTGTATAGATTTTAGTCATCTTATTATGTGCCTTTTTGTGTTGTGATGTCTAATCTGTGTGGTTTGTCATGATGTGTATATGTTTTGTGTTGATTTGGGCAAGTGCCTGTCAAATAAACTGAAACTGAAACTGAAACTGAAACTACCAAATGTTTTGCCAGAAGCATATGTTGATGGGCATTTGCAACAGCAAGCTTAGTTTTCCCCCACACTTGTTTCTCTTATTACCCATTCAGCACTTGGTCAAACTGTGAGGGAAAAATCGTGTGAATTGTGTGTGTGAATGTTCACTAAATAAATGAAGGTCAAAGCCTAATGAACAAAAAGTCTCAACAAGTCAATTCAACGCCAGTGTCAAAGTAAATCATAATTGCCTTCATTGTTTTATGTTGAACTTGGTTCTATAATTCACCTTTCGTGGGGCACAGTAGTACGAGCGTGCGTTGACTGGGCATGTAGTGGCATGCCCAGTGTTTGAGCGTTGAGACCGTGAGTGTGGGTCCTTCCTTATGAATGCCCCTGCCCTGCTTGTGCTTCTTCCTCCCGCCCCACCGTCTCTCTCGCCCCACAGGTGGTGAATGTGAGCAGAATGGCAAAGGAGCCTCCCCACAGACGCGGGATCACTTTCGAGGTGGGGGCGCAGCTGGAGGCTCGGGACAGCCTTAAGAACTGGTCAGTGGCTCCCCACACACACACACACACACACACATTTCTCCTCATAATATTGCTCACGCCAAGCTTCTCAACATCCCACACACACACACACACACACACACACACACACACACACACACACACACACACACACAAGCCACCCGTCCTTCCTCCTTCCGCTTGGAACAAAAACAGGCTTCTCTAGGCATCTCTGATGCAGCTGCCATTGCCACAAGGCCTGTCCGTCCATCCCCAAACACGAAGAAAGAAAGAGTCTTCTGTGTCTAAGGAGTTGGCTCTGTCCTAACTGATACTGAATGACTGATTCACAGGGGGAAACAAATGTCTCTCCCTTGTGTATGTTCCTTGTGTCATACTAATGGGGTGAGGTGTGCATTCCATTATTATATTATTATAGTAGTGGCCCATTGTGGGTGAGCATTATGGCCTCTCTTCCTACATGTGAGTGGTCTGATGGGGGTTTCTATACAGATATAGTTGCTCTAAGCCTAATGCTGTGAGTTGGCCCTGTGTTGAACAGCTATAGCACTAACTGCATAATGTTGTTTCAAGTTTACTGTACACAAGACTTTTCCAATTTGAATAGAATAAAATAGATTATACTTAATTGTCATGCCTGTTATTAAAAAAAAATCTCATTTGGTCTCTGTATATTACTGTAGTAATACACAGCATATAATCAATGTTATGCTCTTACATTGTCATAAATAATTAATAAGTGCATCAACCTTGGTTCAGGCAGAGATTCTTTAAGTATAGAGATATGCCAACATAATGGGTTTCTATGGGCACCTAACGTGACCAGATTCCGGTCTGCCTAAAGGGCCGTGTCATAATGCTCCTACAATGAATAGAACAGTCCTTAGGTCTGCCTAGGTCTGCCTAAGGGGGGGCATAATAGAACCAGGAAACAATGGGCCAATGGAACCTCTCTCTCTCTACTCTCTCTGGTTCAGGTATCCAGCCAACATTGAGAAGATCGACTATGAGGACGAGAAGGTGCTGATTCACTACAAGCAGTGGAGCCACCGCTATGACGAGTGGTTTGACTGGAGCAGCCCTTACTTGAGGTCCATGGAACGTATCCAGCTGAGGAGACAGGGGCTGCAGGACAGAGGCTCAAGACCCGTGAGTCCATCAACCATACTTTGGATTGTGTTCTTATATTTCAGAAGAGCTGTTTGTGTTCATTATTGTGTTCATATATCCACACATAGTGTAACGTTTGTACACAGGCGTAACGCAAGAACTTCAGGCCCCCCTGCAAGCTACCAAGAATGGGCCCCCAAACGAAAAAAGGGACCATATCATGTGGAGGGGGCCCGTTTCTTTAAGTCAAGGGCCAGTGTGGGCCCCACTGCCTCGCGGGGGCTGCGGGGGTATACTTTACGCTAGGGATTCTTAACCATAGGGCCGCGGCCCAAAGCTGGGCCGTGCTCAGAAATGTGAGGGCCGCGGAAAAGTCTCAACCTCGCACTGGGGGGCCGCGAAGGGCCGCACAACTGCATAGCCTACATTATCAAATAAAGATGCTTAAGACAGCGTGCGTCTTTTACTCTTGATATTAGGTTACAAAGCTTTCCGTTTTTGACAACCTGCTGTAAGACTGAGGAATTTCTGTTCCCGCGTCGCAACTGCACGTCTCTAAGTAAAACCGCCTTGAATCAGCAGATTCATCACAAATCGCAAACAGAACTGTCACAAATGTCAGAGAAGCTTTCAAATGCATGAATGGCTCTGGCCTGATGCGCTGTGGGTTTATCATTACCTCCGCCAGGAGGTTATGTGATCGCCCGAATTTGTGTGTGTGTTCGTCACGCTGCTATTACATGGCCTTGTGTGTGTGTGTTCGTCACGCTGCTATTACATGGCCTGCCACAGGGTGCGCAAGGACCGCGCAAGGACCACTGACGAGGAGCCCTGAGCAGCACCACTTACTTACTGGCGTACCTTCACGCAGACACACCGGGGCAGAGCATTGAAGTGAAATGCATTACCGCAGTCAAAATCGCTATCAAAAAGCAGCCTTAGCTACAGTCTCGCAGATCGTTTAAGTTCACAATGCTGTCACAAAACATTCATATAAAATGAAGCTCAAAGAAAGGCGTGCGCGAATTGCGTTAGTCCACAGTGATTTGCTGCTTCCCCAATCCACGCGCACTGAAGCCATCAGCACTATAAACATTCCATAGACTACAGGTAGTTCCTAGACTTCATGACAAATGAACGCTGGAGATGCGGCGAACAGTGGTTTTCAATACGAAATAGAGAGCCGATCATCTGCCCACAGCGCCAAGACCAGCTCGCAATAACCCTCATGAACGGATTCTCATAGGTAGGAGGAACTTCTCCAACAAGTGTAGTGTCTGGATAGACAATGATTCCGCGAGCTGCGACCAGTCGAGTCGACATGTCTCTCGCTAAGCAATTGCGTTTGCAGCACAACGTTGGTGTCACGATATTGAAACAGCTAGAAATGATACAAGTGGAGTTACCTCTCAAAAGTTTGTTTAGCCTTACGAAATAGCCCAAAACAATAACTGACACGCCACAACCATCTATGCACTGCCACTGGATAAGGAGATTCTTGCACATTTCATTCTGATTCAATAATTAAGTGAACGCCTCAAAGTAGCCACAGAATGTTGTCTTGTTATTACCAAAAAAAAAAAAAATATATATATATATACAGTGCCCTCCATAATTATTGGCACCCCTGGTTAAGATGTGTTTTTTAGCTTCCAATTATTTTATTTTTTTTCTAAATAATATGGGACCTTAATGGAAAAAAGAGAAAAATCCAACCTTCAATACAAGTGCATTTATTCAGTGGGGAAAAAATCCCACATAGAGAAATAATTATTTGACATCAAATAATGTGTGTCACAATTATTAGCACCCCTGGTGTTTATATTTTGTACAACCCCCTTTTGCCAACAAAACAGCACCTAATCTTCTCCTATAATGTTTCACAAGATGGGAAAAGACAGAAAGAGGGATCTTCAGCCATTTCTCTTTGCAGAATCTCTCTAAATCATCCAGAGACCTGGGTCCTCTCCTCTGTACTCTCCTCTTCAGCTCACCCCACAGGTTCTCAATGGGTTTGAGGTCAGGGGACTGAGATGGCCATGGGAGGAGCTTGATTTTGTGTCTGGTGAACCATTTCTGTGTAGATTTGGCCATATGTTTAGGGTCATTGTCTTGCTGAAAGACCCAGTGACGACCCAGCTTCAGCTTTCGGGCAGAGGGCAACAGATTTTGATTTAAAATGTCCTGGTATTTCAAAGCATTCATGATGCCATGCACCCTAACAAGGTTCCCAGGGCCTTTGGAAGCGAAACAGCCCCACAGCATCACTGACCCACCCCCATACTTCACAGTGGGTATGAGGTGCTTTTCAGCATGCGCATCTTTCGTGGTATGCCAGACCCACTTAGAGTGTTTGTTGCCAAAAAGCTCAATCTTGGTCTCATCTGACCAAAGCACACGGTCCCAGTTGAAGCCCCAATACCGCTTGGCGAACTCCAGACGCTTGCGTTTATGATTGTGAGTGAGGAAAGGTTTTCTCCGTGCATGCCTCCCAAACAGCTTGTTGGCGTGTAGACAGCGCCTGATGGTTGATTTGGAGACTTTGTGACCCCAGGATGCTATCATTTGTTGTAATTCTGTAACAGTGAGCTTTGGAGATCTTTTGATTTCTCTTACCATCCTCCTCACTGTGCGTGGTGGCAAAATAAACTTGGGTCCTCGTCCAGGCTTGTTTACCACTGTTCCAGTTGTTTTGAACTTCTTAATTATTCCTCTCACAGTGGATATGGGCAGCTGCAGTTGAGTGGCAATCTTCTTGTAGCCTCTGCCTGACCTGTGAAGGTCGACGCACATCTGCCTCACTTGTATGCTGTGTTCCTTTGTCTTTCCCATGTTTAAGAGTGGATAAGAGAAATGGCCTCGGTGTCACGTCATATTTATACCCCAGGGAAACAGGAAGTGATGAATTACTAATTAAATGTTCCTACATACTCTGGTAAACTTTGTAAACTACTGTAGAAATGACAGAAATGCTTCAATTATATTTATTTCCTGGGAATTGTTAAGGGTGCCAATAATTGTGGAACAGGTGATTTAATGAAAAATAATTATTTTTTAGTCAGGGATTTTTTTATTTTCTTACAATTCATTTGAGTTGAAGGCTACATTTTCCTACAATTTTCAGTGTGACAGTATTCTTCTGCAATAAACACTGAATTTATTTTAAGGCTTTTAACACATCTCAACCAGGGGTGCCAATAATTATGGAGGGCACTGTATATATGTAATTACTGCGACTCAGTGGTTGGGGACCGCTGCACTGCTGTGGAATATGTAGGCCCACTACGGGTGTTGGCCAATGAAAATTGTGCTTTTTAATTTTTATTTTGTTTTAGATGGTAGCCTAATGAAAGGCTTGCTGCCAATCATCAACAATATGACTAATATGTAGCAATGAGCTTCAAGACTTAAGTGCATTTTCAAATCACAGAAGGCATATAGCATGAACAATCACTTTGCCAATAAAACAATCAAAGGTGAACTAAACAGACCACAGCTAGAGGACATGGAAATGATAAGAGACAGATAGAACTATAATTTGGTTACGACTTGACGGTTCAATTACCTGAACACAAATGCTATGTAGCCTATAGGCCTAAATGATTGAAACCACATCATGACTCCACACCTACTGAACTTACTTGGCGGAGGTCTGCGTTCTCTGAATGCATTTCTAGTTGAATATAGAAGCGAGCTAAATTAATACAGTTTTCCCATTACAAAATGCATTAATAGGCCTAGCTTAGCCTATTTATTTAACAGGATTTAATTATTTTTCACAAAAACAAAAACAAAATATATATTTTGGAAAAATAATTATATATATATTTTGGAAAAATTATATATAGCCTATATATAATGTGAGTGGGCATGGGCAATATTCGATGGGCCCGGGGTTAAGGTTAAGAATCCATGCTTTACGCCCCTGCGTTGTACCAAATTTAGCCAAAAGATTGGTTTCATCTGTAGAAGTGCAGAGAGATATCTCAACATTAATAATAATAATGTAATTATTGTTAAAATCATCCAAGTAGATGTAGTAGAAATTAGTCCAACTTGTAGATTTACTGATAAGAAAGGCTCCATGTTCTTTTCTGAAGGACATAGATTTTTTCTAACCTTTATCAGTCCAGGTTTCGGTGATGTGGAATGTAATATTGGATTGTCCATTGGCGATTATCAAACGGTTGTCTCTCTTTGCAGGGTTTCCAAGTTAACCAGAAAGTCTTGGCCAGCTGGTCCGATTGCCGTTACTACCCAGCAAAGGTTGTCACGGTCAACAAAGACGGTAAGCACGCAAGCACCCCTGTAACACTGCTGTACAAGAGTGCTGATACCTGCTCTATGCTATGAGCTACTATGGCTTGTCTGACTTATTGTTAACATTTCAGGCACCTACACAGTGAAGTTTTTCGATGGCGTGGTGAAGACGGTCAGCAGTATGAAAGTCAAATCTTCTCAAAAGGAGGTGAGCAACCCCTCTGCACCCTTTTGGTCAGTACCAGTTTAATACGGTACTGTAGATGTGTCAAGGAACATGTGTGTTTGACTCCTGTGTTTGCTCGCACCACACAGGGAAATTCTGGAAGGTCGAGGGGGCCTCCACAGAACGTGAGGAGGAGGGAGGCCAACGGGAAAGACTGGAAACCCAAACGGAACGGCAGCAGCAACGGCAGAGCGAATGGCTCCAGACACAGCCTCTCCGACCAGGATGGAGAGAGCGAGATGGAGGAGGAGGAGGAAGAGAGGGAAGAGGAGGAGAGAGGGAGAGAGGAACAGCAGCAGCAGCAGCAGCAGCAGCAGGAGGAGGATGAAAAAGTGGAGCTGATGGAACCAGAGGAGCAGGATGGTGAGAAGCCTTTGAACGGAGAGTCAAAAAAGGAAACTGAGAAGATGTCCAGAGGAGGAGGAGGAGAAGGAGGAGGAGGAGAAGACATGGTCTTGAATGACAAAGCAGAAGGGGAACAGGGTCCGGATGAGAAGTTGGTGGCGGTGGTGAATGGGAATGGAGCTCATGCTTCATCGCCGCTGGAGAAGAGCCGGCCACAGAGGGGAGGAGGTGAAAGGAATGGCCACAGCAAGGCAGTGGTCAACGGCAGCAACCCTGCTCTGGCAAGGCGGACCAGGAGGAGTCTGACGGAAGGTAAAGACATGGGGCTTTCTGAACACAATACACTTTTTTTGAGTGAGAATTCTACCTCCTTGTCCAAAATGCATATAACCTATATTACCTGTCCAATTAGGGCAGGGGTGGGGAGCCTATGTCTCGAGGGTCATTTGCGGCCCTTGACGTCGTTTTATCCGGCCCCCGACATAATTTTATTGAATTTTAATTTCAATTCAATAATTCACATGAAATGTGACATATTTTGTATAGGATTCTTAGAAATTCCATTTGCAATACAATTAAGCTATATTCAGGGGACATAGAGAAGGTGGGGTTTGTTGTAAAGGAGGCTGCCTTCAATATAGGCCTTAAGTGCTGGGGGAAATCCTGGTTTATGTTCATAGTACGGCCCTTGGAGGACATTTACGGCCCTTGGAGCAATTTGAAGTGACCCTTCGAATAAAAAAGGTTCCCCACCACTGAGTTAGGTCATTTGGGCAGGTAAAACCAGGTCATTTGGAATGTTAGTCACTGCATTGTAGCACCTGTATCCAGGTTGCCCATCACATTGCAATAGTAACACTGCTGATATATTAAACGTAAATCATGAAGACCATAGACTTCTTACAGTCTGATCGACAGGTGAACTGAGGAGAGAGAAAGGCTTAGCGAGGCATTGTACTGTTTATGTCAAGGACATCTAGCTGTAGCTGTACTAAACAGCAGTGTTGCTACAGTAGCTGAATGCATAGAGTTGTACAATCAGGGGTGTCAATCCTGGTTAAAAACCTTGCCACAAATTTTATCCAACTTCAATCAACTTGGGTATTATAATTACTAGTACCAAACACGGGCAGATCCTGGTACTCTGTGAGTGAAGTCACCTGTGTTGGAAGGAAAATGTGGCAGGGATTTTAACTTTATGAAATATGAGATTGACACCTCTACTACAGTATAAAAGCAGAGTCACACTGAGGCAATGGCTTCTCTCACTGGCTTGCAGGGAATGGGGCTGAGAACAAGGCCAGCGACCTTGAAAGCAAGGCCAGCGACCTTGAGCACAGGAGGAGGAGAGTGTCCCGTGGGCAGACGCCGCCTCCCAAGAGGAGCAGAGCGGCCTCCAGCACAGGTCACCATCACACTGTGACTCTCTGCCATTGACTTTGAATGCGTTTCAACTCCAAGCTGTTACAACCGTTTTCAGGCCAGCCACCCCCCACGTGTTTGAAGCCGTTTCTGTACCATTCACAAAATGGCACTTTGAAAGACTGGCTATCACAAATTGATGAATATAGAGCTAAAAATGTGTCGTCTAAACAATCTTATCAATATGTTGGGGATTTAGTTGTGCGGGGGGTCATGGAAATTATGGTCAGGGGAAGTCTGCGAAAAGTCATGGATGTTTTTTGTTGTGTTGTTTATAATTATGGCATGGAGTGGGAACCCTGAAAGTATTGTGAGTGGCTCTTGTTCATATCAAAATGCGACCCCATGACATGTCATCAATAGAGGGCATTGCTTTGCCACCAAAAAAAAGATCTCTGGTGGCCATTCTGTTTGGTCAGTTGCCGTAACCAGCTGAGGCATGGTTCTTTAATGGTCTGAATACTCCTAACATAGGATACAGCAGGTGTCACCAACGTGGTGCCCGCGGGCGCCAGGTAGCCCTCCAGGAGCTTCTGATGTGCCCTTCAAGGATGTTTGTAAACAGTGTCGACTACAAGATTTTAGTCATAGTTAATGTTTTTTCTTAATTTAAATATGCAATTATTTCTTTATAGCCTATAACGAATATTTCCTTATCTTATAAGCAAATTAACATTCAACCTAGAGTGATTTGGGAATTATGTCAAAACCTCAGTAGAGGATTTTGAACAAAAGTAGCCCTCGGGTAGCTCTCAGTAGCCCTTGGTAGCCCTCTGACCCAGAAAGGTTGGGGACCCCTGCTATACAGTGAAGCCTAGGAGACTAGTGCTTCAACTCATCACCTACTGTCGTATTCCCTTTTGAGAGCCATCGACTTTCAGTGTTGATAAGTGAGATGTGAAATTAGCCCTTGTTAGAGTGACGAAATGTTGGCTGTCAGAAAGTCTGCTTTTACATACTGCTGCCTGATCCGAAAAGGTCCTTCAACAGTGCACAACAATGCACAACCTATAGTAGTATTGGCATTTGGACAAATTTGATGTTGTAGCGGTCTGGGCTGGACACACCAGTGTGTGTTTCTACAAAATCCTCTTGTTTCCGCTTTGCCTCACTTTTTTGTAGTCTTTAATAACTGTATATTTTCAAAGCAGAGGGACATATTTTATCTGTTATTTTTCGCTAAGGTATGTGGTGATTATGTTTAAAAATATATATCTTGTATTGTGACACCCCCATTCAAACCTATTGTGCAACCATACAATATATTTTAACCATTCAGTGAAAAGGGGGAGGGGAGGGCTCTTAAGCAATAGGTTGGAAAAGGAAGTCTGAAAAAGTGTTTTGAAACTCTCTCCCCAGACCGAAGCAGTCGAGGCCAGAGGCAATCCAGGTCCGACTCCGTCCCAGCAAGTTCCGATGGAAGCAGCAAAGAGCCCAAGGGGCCGTCGGGCCAATCAGAGGGCCTAAAGCAAGACGCTGTGGGCGGGGCCTCAGCTGATCTCGGTAGGTGACCATGTGTCACAGTCTGTGAAAAGTTCAATCGCCTACGGTCTGAAAGTGTGTAATGACATGCAGTTCTTAATGGAAATCCTTATCCCACAAAGAAGGCACATCTTATATGTGACTAGTATTGACTTAACACAAATGATTGTTAAGGGCTTGCACCTGGATGACTGTGACTTGAAATGAAGTTGTTGGATGTCATTGAGTATGATAAGAGTCAAATGCAGTGGAACAGCTTTAGTACAGGTACATGTTCACGCATGTGTTGAATTTTTGTTCTCTTTTCCTCTCTGTTCAGCCTCTCTCGTCAGACAGCAGGTCCATCTGCCGGCCACCAACAAGTACAGCAGAGAACCTCGTGAGTACGAGACCAGACACACAGTAGTACACGCACCCATGGGTTACATGGGGCCAGGGATGCCTGGGGCACTAGCTCTGAAGTCTGAAATGGAGTCACTCCAGCTGGAATCATCAAATGTTCACCACTGAACCCCACCAGGGGTGCATATCTGGAAAGCGTAGTTGCCAACTATGTTAGCTACTTTGTTGGTTGCAATGCAATTTCCCATTGGCACCTACTGAAGTTGCTAACTGCTGACAACTACGCTTTCCAGAAATGCACCCCAGATTTGCATGAGAGAAAAGATGGGTAATGTGCCCTATAGATCATATTTATAGCCAACAGTTCAGCTCTCTGCTTTCCCAAAATGTGATTACTCCAGCTGGAGAGACCCAATCAAAGTCTCAAAGTGGGGCTGGAGCTGGTTGGCCTCCATTCCGTCAACACTACCCTTTTCCTCCAACAAGTCCCAGTGTAACCTCTTCAGTACATACAGATACCACATACAGCCAATACACATTATATAGTTGGTCACACACAATTTACATGAGACTATCATATCTCTAGTTATCCATTATTCTGGCATTAAAGGTACACTGTGCATGAAATGGTCAAAAGGGGTACCACAACTATGCTGCTCATTAAAACTGGGCTGCCTATTGCCAAATTTGATCTTTACATGGAAGCTTACTAAGTAATAAACAAATATTTTCTAGTGTGGTCCAAGTACAGTCATTTCTGCAGCTAAAAATGGCTATTTTTGGAAATTCTAAATGGCGGACCATGGAGATGATCCCACTTTTCATGTATGAATCCAGTCATAATGAATACTTTGATGGTGACTCTAATTTGATGGTGGTGGTAAGTATTCATGAAAAATGTAACATTAGTGAATGGGCAGCATGAATTCTGGAAATAAACAACTAAAAATCTCACACAGTGTCCCTTTAATAACAGTATTATTAAAGGTAAACAATGAACGTGGCTTGAACGACTAAGGCCCAGGTTCGATTCCTGCCCAAGGTCTTTTCCCGATCCTCCCCCACCTCTCTCCCTCACTCATTTCCTGTCATGTTCTCTCATTGGTCAATCCTAGGTAAAGACTTAAAAAAATATCTAATTATCTTTTAAAAAATACCCCACCTTTTCTGTTATGGTGTACAGTGTACCGGGTCATCAAAAACCAGCCCCCGCCCATCCTGTCGATCGAGTTGGACCACAACCACTTCAAGTGCAAGGTGGCGGGCTGCCAGAAGTCCTTCCGCAAGGCGTCGCTGCTGCACTACCACATGAAGTACTACCACTCCGAGTGCGAGCTGAGTCCGCCGCGCAGCATCCAGACACGCGCCTCCGAGAAGCAGGCCGCCACCATGGACACGCCACGCAGGCGACGCACCGTCTCTTTACGTGAGTGGCTCCAGGCGTTGATGCCGCTTACTTGGAATGTTCACATTACATAAGTGCGGAGGTATCCTCACCGTATCAACGAATTTTTGGAATGTCATGGAGTTTATCTACAATCAGATCCAGACATGGAAATTGATATTTTTCGAGGGAGGTCATTATACCGTAGATGCATACGCCATTGATATATTGCTTTCTTAAGTTCTTTGTCATTTTTTTTGGCTGCCCCTGCAGATTCTCACTTGGGTGACAACAAGTCGGGACACTCGCTTTCGCCCCCTCTAGCCAATGGGGAGCGCCGGCAGCGTTCCAACAGCGAAAAGAGCAAAGAGAACCAGCAGATGAACCGTAAGACCACAGACGAACCCGACAGCCACACTTTAGAAATAGGTTAAACATACTACATGTATTTCTGAACAAGACTCCCAGAAAATGTCTGGTGACGAAATTTCTATAAATCTGTTTTTTTTGTGTGTGTGTGTTGTAGTAAGTATGTCTTGTATGAAATTTGTAACTGACATATTAAATGACATTAGGTGGAATCGAAAATGAGAGGCTGAGGGAGAAAAGGTACAAGGACTTCTTGCGGATCAAGCTGAAGAAAAAGAAGAAGAAGAAGAGGCGGCTGAGGTCTAAGTCAGGTGAGAAGATGATGTCTTTGCTTGCTGCTGTCTCTATGGCTCTACTGCTTTGTCCAATGTCAAGCTCTTAAGATTCCACCCTCCCTTACTTCTCGATTTTTTCCCCCCCTACATGTCCACTTTGGTTGTATTCTCTGAAGAGATGTTAATCCTTACTTTGGAAAGTAAAGAGTAAAGACCCTACCATGTATTGGGTCTTCATTTACCTTGTGTTTTTGTTCAGTAGGAAAATAGGTTGCGCCAAATATGTGAGAGGGTTTTTTGCATCTGCAGTAGGGATTTGCACCTCTTACAGAAGCTTAAAGGATAACTTCAGTCAATTTCAACATGCAGTTGTAATGCTCATACTACCCTGGACTTGTCAGTATGTGAGATTTTTTTTTTTCTACAGCCTTTTCCGAGATCCTGGTCATTGTAATGAGGGCAGGTGTTCGTTTACATTTCAAAAAAACATTTTGATTTATTCCCAAAAACATCCAAAATATTATGCAACGTCATCAGACAACTAGCAAACAGCGTTACCTTTTGGGAAAATATTTGGAGTAGGCCTATGTCAAGAATTAAAAAAATGTAAACAAAAGCTTATCTCGGAAAGGGCTGAGCTGAAAAACGCAGCATCACTGGGTTCTGACAAGTCAAGGGTAGCATGAGCAATACAACAGCATATTGAAAATGGCTGAAGTGTTCCTTTAAATTTGATTTGCATTGATTAGTCTTTTCATGTCATCTTATATATATAAAAAATACCTCGTGATCATTTTATCCCTCCTCAAACACATTACAAATTGTGTGACGAGTAATTACACCTTCCTCAGTCTTCACCATCACTCAGTCGTGGTGACAAAAGATACCATCGCAACTATTGCTCATGTCTTCTTTTCATGCATCGGACCCCATATTCCATCAATAGCAATTGACATGCTTTGAACATGAGCTATGCTGTAAACACGACGTTATGTCTACTTGCCATAGCACACTACTATGCTTAACCTGCAATGGTTAGCATACCAAGGAGATGGCTCTTTTTTTTGTGCTGTTCATTTGTGTGCTGTTACTCAATGTCTCTCTCTCTCTCTCTCTCTCTCTCTCTCTCTCTCTCTCTCTCTCTCTCTCTCTCTCTCTCTCTCTCTCTCTCTCTCTCTCTCTCTCTCTCTCTCTCTCTCTCTCTCTCTCTCTCTCTCTCTTTGTCCTTCCAATAGAAGCTGTAGTCATATCAATAGTAATGCCCGGCCTCATGTGTCACACAGGCTTCCTTCAGCATTCCTAGTCATAAGCGTCGTTGTTGTTCTTTGTCTACGTCAGCCAGCTGACTGTCCTTGTGGGCTCATAGATAATAAGAGTAGTAGCAGCAGTAGCTACTCTCCTAGCTGGCTCACTCTCTTGTCTGTGTGCAGAATCTGCCTCCTATTCTAACTCTCGCTTTTTTTGTTGTGCGCCATATGCTTCCATCCCTGACAGACTATAGCAGCAGTGAGGAGAACATTGGCTTAAATGCTCCTCACTGCGCCCTACCACTGAATTTGGCCCACAAATTCCCCCTCTCCCATAAACACAACAACTCGGAACACCATACACAGCTGATGCTCGATGGTGGGTAGAGAGACGACAGAATGTTTTTTTGTGTGTTTCTCTCCGTCTCTTTTCCTTGTGAATGTTCCTATCTTTGGCGTGGTCTGTCTCTAGTATAACTTGTGTGTGTGTGTGTGTGATTGTCAGTGTGTGTGTGTGTGTTTGTCTGTGTGTTCAGTAGTTTTGCGTCCTAACCGAGCTTCCTAACATCAACGTCGAGTCTAGTGTTCTACTACCAGTCACCTCTGCTTTTCCACCCGATCCCAGCCCTCATCAGCCTTGCTTGTAGATGCTGCATGAGACGTCTTGTCCATGTTTTAACCCCATAGTTCACTTACAGCCTCAGGAGTGGCTGTTCTAGCATCAATTTGTGTTTTTATTTGCAGCGATGTGCAAAATGGATTCATTAGTTTCGATCTCGTGCCACATATTTCCAATGACTTGGTTTACCTGTCCAATTTAGCCAGGTGATTGACTGGTTGAATGATCACATGTTTGAATTGGACAGGTAAACTGAGGTCATTGTAAGTCTAATGAGTCTATTTTGCCCATCACTGGTTGTTGGTACAGTATATCTAATGACGTGTTGTTTGGGTGTCCGTTGTCCCCCAAGGCGAAGACAGTGGCAGCGATTGGTCAACAGACAGCCCCACCTGGAGCGAGGACGAGCTGGAGGCGGAGCTAGACTTGAGCACTCCCCTGGAGGAGCAGGGCGTGGCCATAGAGCCTCACGGGGTGGAGATCGTGCGCTGCGTGTGCGAGGTGCAGGAGGAGAACGACTTCATGATCCAGGTGAGACGGGCTGTCGGTGGTGGTGGTCAGGCATTGCCATCGTCAGCTGTTGGAGCTTGTGTTGAACAGCTGATGCATAGACTTGTATAAATTCTAGCACTGATAAAACTAGTCTTATGAAGATGTACAGTTATTGCTTATGCTGAATTTTAACTGAAGGAAGCGGATGTTAACATTCACACAAAAATGTCATTTGTGATAGTACGCATATGTGCAGGTTTTAAAGTGTTTGTGTGTGTGTGTGTGTGTGTGTGTGTGTGTGTGTGTGTGTGTGCGCGCGTGTGTGTGCGCGCGCGCGTGCGTGTGTGTGTGTCCTCCAGTGTGAAGAGTGTTTCTGCTGGCAGCATGGGACGTGTATGGGGCTGATGGAGGACAGCATTCCCGAGACCTACTCCTGTTACATCTGCAGGGACCCCCCTGGTGAGTCCTCTCCTCATCTGATCCGGCGGTAAAGAGGGGAGGGATGGGGTAGGGAAGCCCCATAGCATCCCTAAGTGTTTACACAGGTGGTTTCAATACAGCTATGAATGAGCATCTCTCTGTGTGACGACCAGACGTCATACTAACGTAGGGAGTTTTCACACGAGAGAAGAAATGTGAAGGACTGATGCATAAATAGACCGGTTGTTTTCTCAGGTGGATATGCCTCTCTCTTTCCTTGAGGGCCACAGGCTCAAGCTTTGTTCTGTCCTGTCAAAATGTATCTGAAGCGGTTACATTTTGGTTTTGATTGGTGAATTTGATGTCTTGAATTTCAAAGCAACCACTGTGTTGCTACAGATCACACACTGACAAATTGATAAGTGGCCACGGAGTTGGCTTGGCTCAGTTCGGTTCGTCATTTTTTTTTGTGATCAAACTGCACCTCACAACACACAGTCCACGCAAACGAAATGCAACCTCTTTATTTAACTCGCTCATTTGTAATGCTTACTTGGAGGAAGGTGCCTAATTCAGCCTAATTAACTAACGAGCGTGTGTGTGTGTGTGTGTGTGTGTGTGTGTGTGTGTGTGTGTGTGTGTGTGTCTGTATGTGTCTGTGTGTGTGTGTGTGTGTGTGTGTGTGTGTGTGTGTGTGTGTGTGTGTGTGTGTCCCTGTGTGCAGCCCAGAGGCAGAGCAAGAGCTACTGGTACGAGCGCGAGTGGCTGAGCTCGGGCCAGATGTACGGGCTGTCCTTCCTGGAGGAGAACTACTCTCAGCAGAACGGCAAGAAGATCGTGGCCACGCACCAGCTGCTGGGGGACGTGCAGCGCATCTTCCAGGTGCTCAACGGCCTGCAGCTCAAGATGAGCATACTGCAGTGAGTACAGCACAGCAGCCACAGTGTTAAAGCACACTAGCCTCCGGAAGTTGTGTGTGAATGTGGGAATGTGTGTGTGTGTGTGTGTGTGTGTGTGTGTGTGTGTGTGTGTGTGTGTGTGTGTGTGTGTGTGTGTGTGTGTGTGTGTGTGTGTGTGTGTGTGTGTGTGTGTGTCTCTGCTTGTGCATGTATGCACCTTCTCACATGAACCCCAGACAACTGGCGCCATGCAGCAGCCTCCAGAGCTGGTCTGTGAATGTGGGCAAGTGTATGTGTGTATATGTATTTTGAAAGCGCTTTGACACAACTTTAGTTGTGATATTAGGCTATATAAATAATGCAGGTTGTATTGTATTGTATTGTATTGTATTGTACAGTGAGTACAGCAGCCTTGGTGTTTAAGCACACTATAGTCAGTAGCTTGCCTCCAGTCTGTGGCTCCATCACCCTGGGGTTAAGATCCTCCTGATCGCCTGGTAGCCTCTGCATGCACACTCTATCCACCAGGAGAACACTGTAATAGTCAGTGGAAAGACTTCTTTTGAGGGGAAGATACCGCACACTCTTCTTGTCCATCATGCTGAATTTAATTTACATAAACGTTTCGGCCTGTGTGGCCTTTCTCTAACCCTAACCCTAACCCTAACCTAAAAACTTGAGAAAGGCCAAACTTGACGAAACGTTAAATGTAAATAAAATGGTGTGAAGTGTGCGGTATCTTCCGCTCTGAAGTGAACTAGTACCTGCTACCTGCACCTCGAAACCTCGAAAGACTACTACCAGGGCCGCTGATAGCTTTGGCTGGGCCTTGGCCAAAGTCATCTGAGTGTCTTGGGCCATGTCGCAAGAGATGAAGGACTAACACCAGGTTGTACACACATTGATGGAATGCTGCTATTACACTATAACAAGTAGAAAAGCTAATCAAGCTCATGTAAAAGAAGACATGCACACAGTACAGGGATCAGGATGCTATGAAACCTGTGGACTCATGGATGGCTGGATATGATGTAAATGTCAATTACAGGTATGTCTTCATAAAGATGGAGATTTTGAGTATTTACAATGAACACTCAGTTCATTGAGATGACAGAGTTCAGTGAAGTTTGGAGTTCAATGAGAGTTCATAGCGTGTTGTGTATTTTGACTCCTTCTGTAGGCCACTCTAGGGGTAGACCCACTATTGGAGAAAACAACGTTACTTCTTTATAACTTTATTATACAGTACTTAATTTACTGTAAAACCCCTCTTTTGCAAGGCAATGCCTATTTTTAAGGTAATATTAAAACGTAGCACTCAGTGGTCACATACTGCATGTTTACCACCCCAGGTCTCAGCAGCACCCCGACCTCAAGCTGTGGCGCCAGCCCTGGAGGCATGCCGATCCCTCCAAGTGGAGATCAGAGCCCCCATCAGCCGCCCCCTCCCGCCCCCCATCCCCTCCACCGGCGCCTCCCTCCTCCACAGAGCCCTATGGAGGCCGCCAGGGAGGCTCCTTCCAGGACTCCTATATCAGCAGCGAGCACTGCTACCAGAAGCCACGCACCTACTACCCGGCCGTGGAGCAGCGGCTGGTGGTGGAGACTCGTGGCGGCTCGGAGCTGGAGGACAGCCTGCGCAGCACCGAGGACCTGCTGGAGGCGCTGGGGGGCCGCGACTGGGCCAAGACTCAGCCGGATGTAACGCACGTCAAGAAGGAGGCGGAGGAGGATTGCCATGTCAAAGTAAGTGCTGTTTGTTGATATTATGTGGTCTACACCTGTGCTTCTTCGATATAGATGCGTAGCTACTAGCTAGCAGACCTGCAAATTATCTTTTCTCATCACCAGACAATATGTAGATTAGTAGATAAGAGTAGTTCTAAATGTTAATCTTCACTCACCACCAGTCAAAGTGGCTACTAACTTGTCTTCTCTACCAGCCAAACTGAGTTCTCACCAGCTAATGGTTGATGTTGGACTGTCAGCAGGACCAGAAGAGAAGTAAGTGGCTGCAGAACGGAGGCGGCGTGGAGAAGAGCCGAGAGCCAGAGGTGAAGGTGGAGGTGGAGGAGGATGAAGAGCTAGAGGTCAAAGATCAAGCTGACCCCGATGTGGTGCTGCAGCAGCAGTGGCAGCTGAACCTGCTGGACCACATAGAGGCCGTGCAGGACGAGGTCACGCACCGCATGGACTTCATCGAGAGGGAACTGGATGGTAAGAGGACGGCACCAAGAATACTGTAGTATGGTGTATAAGGTTATCACAGGTGTTTAACCCTGAAAGTAGCAGTCTGAGGAAGGGCCCTAAACACTGTAGTAAAAAGTAATAATATGAATTACCTCTGTATCTTCATAATTCTGGAAAAAAATTACTTAAGCTTTAGAACTCTGCCAGAAATTTGATTCACCTTGCTCTGAATGAGTTAATTGTACTGAGAGAAGAAAAATTCGCACTCACAAACAAGTCTCATTATTTATTTAATATTACCACCATGTCCAAAAGCAAACGCGTTTCGGCTATCAAGCCTTCATCAGTGGTAGTTTGTGAGTGCGGATTTTTCTTCTTTCAGTTGATGCCTTTTATCGCGCACCCAAAGACATTCATTTTTTCCAAGAAGTTGAGCGCGTCCTCTGACAAAACTTAATTGTACTGAGCACACAAGATTGCAACTCGGGGAAATCTTGTTTTTGAAGCAAATGTGGCAGGGTATTGATTTTCTGTTTTCTCATTCAAATGATCAGTTATTTGCCAGTAATCCATTCAAAGGCATTCCCACCCGCTGTGCTTGAGCAGAAACCCAATACTTTCAAGTGCCTGGACAAACTAACAAACTACAAAGATAGGAGTACAGTACTATAATTCTGTTGTTTACCATGCCAAGCAACTCTGTTGAGCTCTGGAGTTAATCCCCTTGTGTGTTGTCCATGTGCAGTGCTGGAGAGCTGGCTGGACTACACAGGCGAGCTGGAGCCTCCTGACCCGCTGGCCCGCTTACCCCAGCTCAAACACCGCATCAAAGAGCTGCTGACCGACTTGGACACCGTGCAGCAGATCGCAGTCTGCTCCTCGTCCACATGATGGCGCCACATCAACAGGATCTCACAGGCACACTGGCACAACCAAGGATCAAAGATCAGAAATTATGATGATGGTGGTGGATAACCTCGAAATGGAAGCAAATAATTTATAATCTTACCATAAAAAAGACTATTTTTGAGAGGAAAACTGTAACTGGAGAGACTCAGGGGTGATAACTGTAGCAGACACATACACACACACACACACACACACGCACGCACGCACGCACGCACGCGCGTAATCAAGGATTACCATTGTCAGCTTGATTTCCTCTCTTGGGGTGCAACTGAGGGCTGCAAACCTGCAATGCAAGTTACGGAAGATAAAGAGGAGCACAAAGCCTTGTCTCAGCGTCTTGTGTTCTTATGTGTGCAACTGTCCACCTCTCAGCCATGGTCACTCAACATTGAGATGTTGTTAAATATTCTCTATTGATTTTTTTGATCTATGCTTTGTTAATTACTGTGTAACATACATCCATGGCATTGGAATGAAGATGATCAAAGTTGTCATTAAGCTACAAGAGAATGTCCGTTGAAGAAAAGAATATATATTTTTGATCTGCAAATATTTGCAGTTTCCTTCTATATTTCTACATAATACAATATGTAATATATCCTTCTCCGTCAAATCAAAGTACTTGCTCAAGAAGGAGTTGGCCCGGGTTTGATTGTTCATTTTGATTTTTACAATTATGTCACTTTTTTGTCAGAAATAGTCATGCAGAATCTGCATGTTATATTCATAGAAGCTGTAATTTTCTAAACGATTATAACCGATTATGCTCTTAGCTGTCCTGACTCTTGCTTATTCCAGCTGAAACTGCTTTTGCTATGTGACCTTTACACAACAGATGTGTATCCCTGTGAGACTTTCTTCTCATTTCATAGGGAAAATGTATAGTACTTTTCTATGTTTTCATTTTGTAGCGCTCACATGTACATTTTAAACTACAAATTCTTTATTCTTGTCATAGCATAACTAGTGCAAACATGTCTTTCATTTCTTTTTTCTGTGTCAAAAGGCACTAGATGCCAGAATTTAATTTATTGTGGATTATTTAATTTATTGCCTCTATGTTCGATGTGTAACTGAAAATTTGTCAGTGCAGAAGGTAATTGTGTTTTGAAAATAAGCGGCTGGTATGAAATTATGCAACTGAAAAGTGTCCAGCTTAAAGCTATGGATGCTGAAAGTTAAAAATGGTGATGTTTTTGAACAATTTGATAAGGACTTTAGTGCACACACACCACCTGGCGCATATGTATTGTGTGGTATAGTAATGCTTGGTCCCAAAATTGCACAATTTGAATTGCAGAATCCGTTGCTTTAAGCTAGCAAGAATATTTCAAACTAGTCTAAAACAGCATTATCACGAAATGTTTGTGTCTCGGCCACAGCCTTGGCCATATAGCCCCTCCATGTGCGGGCAAATAGAGGGGCACTGACTCCCCGTTTTGAAATGGCTCTTACTTGTATGTGTCCTTTTATATGTCCAGTTTTAATTTTTCATTATGTTGAAGAGGTACTCACCTCCCATTTCAATGTGCTTGGTTATGTCTGATTTGCTATATTGTTAATCTGTTGTTGTATCTGTTACCTGTGTCTGTTAATGCCTTTCCTACCTCTGCATGCAGAGTATGTGAGCTTGGGCCACGGTGTATTCCCTCCTTTTTGTATGACAGCCAGTGTCCCTGCATAATCTTCAGATATTTCTTTTGTATTACATTTTGTCTCTTGCCTGTCCAAAAATAGCATTGTATTCAAGAGTAGACAACGCATTAAAGCAACTTGTTTTATCATGAAGAACAAAAGCTCTGGTCTGTGTAAGTCTGAGATTTTTTTATTTATTTATTAGGTAGAATAAGATAAGTACTAAAAAAACTTACAACTATATCAAATTTGCAACTATATCATTAATTTACAGTAGGCCAGGCCTACTAGGCCTACTTCTTTATACCACCCATGGACTATAGCATGGGGATGATAAGTAAATGCGTGAATGAAATAAAAAGAAAGAATGAAAATAAATTGCATCTACCAGCTACTAGCCGCCATTAATTTTATCCATTGAATCTTTGTGATTTCACATGCACCGACATACAGTAAATCCGCACAGGGGCGTAGTTCATGTGCTCACCACTGCACAGTGAATGGGCAGTCCACCTTGTAGGTCCGCCCCGAAGAGTGTCAGTGCGTGTGTGGATACCGAAGTGGAGTTGGAGGTTTAGAACTACCGGTGAAAACGTGTGCGCTGGACTGAAGTCGAACGACGATCATTCTGTTGTCTAGGGAATTGTTTTCTGAACATCTCTCCAAACCAAGCTTTTCCTCCAGACGGTGAGTAGTTATAGAGCCAAGTAGATTGTTGTCAATCGCAAATGTCGAAGGCTGCCTACTTATGTTTGAGTAGAGCGTACATCAGTTAGCAGACCTTAGCTGAGTTATGGCTAGTCAACCAGATCGATTTTGGTTTACCAAAACCAGGCTAGAAGCATGGGAAGTGACAGCATCGCTAGCAACCTGATGGGTAACGTTTGTTAACCCTAGCTGATCAAGTTCACATGGCATTTATCTGACCTGAATTAAAAGTTTAATATTGCATTCTTCTTTGTTTACTTGCACTCTATGTAATGATAGAATTATTGTTCGTCGCAGGAGCCCTCATTCTCGCGCTGGTTGACCAAATTGCTGGCTAGTAATCTAATACTAGCTAACCCGAGTAAACAAGTGTCAATGGTGAAGTCATTAGTATATTGTATTTGGTAGATAGATGCCAAAACTCAGTTCAGTGTAATTTATTATTACAGTTTGCGTTCGGTAACGTGTATCCAATAATGTAGAGACTGGGGAAGTTCATGGGATGTGAATATGAGGTTATAGTGTTGAATAGTTGAAATACTTAGAGAAGATACTTTCCTCTGAATATTTCACCAAGCTAGCTCTGGCTAAATGTCATTGTTCCCCTTTTCCACACCGACGACCGTGTCATCTGTCATCGATAACTTGCTAACAGGTTATTTTACAAACCATTGCTATCAGCTGTTCTGTCTCTTTCATGATGAATCCATGGCACAGTCAAAATTCATGTTATGGTGAAAGGAATTCAGCGTGGGAATAATGCAGTGGTATGAATTTATCTAAGTGAGGTGCATGCCATTTTGGCCGCTGTGATGGTCTGCCTGACTGTTTTGGTAAACATGTCAATTCATCAGAAGTTCAGAGCAGCACATGGCCTAAAATGATAATAACTTTTCTCTACTGAATGCGTATCTCATTCACAGAATGGCATTGGTGAGGTTCTAAATGGTTCTTGTGTCTTGTTTGGATCTTCAAGAACACCCCCTTAGCTCCCCAAGAGTGTTTTGGGGCGTTCAGTGGTTGCTTTATTTATTATTGTGCAGACTTATGAGTCAGCAGGCATGCATCATCATTCACATGTGTTTGGTTTAGGGAATGGTTTGATATTTTCCAGGGGGAAACAGTGTTGCCTTTGAGGGGTGATTTGCTCCTTACTGCCATGGCATTTAGGGCAGACAACAGACTGTGTGATTTTTGGTTGAAAAAGTCCCAGTGAGAAAAACTGAGCCACGCCTGTGGTGAATCAGAACTTGGGAAACAGGAACTATTTATCCTACTCCCTGAAAAATGGTCAGCCTACTTCACCTCTCATAGCATTGCTTGAGATTTTCACAGTTCAGAGTTTAGATGCACGTCTATTTAAGAACCAATCATCTCTATACATTTGTGTTTCAATATCTCTTTGAGAGATTTCCTTGCCCGCTTTCTACACCTTTTTGGAGCTGTTGCACCTTCCGACTATCCCCTCCGCCACCATCACCATCAGCGCCGCCACATTTGTTTGGATATCTCTTCTCTGCTCCTCCCTCTGGCCTGAGTCTCATCCCCCTCTGGTGCCTCCGGGCTCATCTTCCGCATCACAGCGGGAGTCATGGCCAACGGGGTAAGGCTGTATTACTCAAACGCCTATGTGATGATGCAGCGTGTTTTCTCCAAGGACAGGTACAACAGTCTGGCGGTGTCAGCAGCAACAGTGGTAGGTCGGAAGCGGCCTATCTGGTGTCACACAAAAAAACATCCAGTGACTTTTTTTTTTAGGAGCAACAGATCATAGGGGATCTTGTTGTGTGAGTTGTTTTCTTTCTTTTTTTTACTTCAAACTTAGCCTAGGCAGACATCTTTTGGGCCGGAGCCGAGAGGAGAAGTTGTCATGGTAACTGGAAGTAGGTAGGGTAGTAGGGTGATCGCTGCAACTCTGGTTAGGTCCCCGAAGGAACTCTTTGGCAAGGATGGATACTGGGATGGCAAGAACTAAATTGTGATCTTTGAGAGGGCACCTCATTAACGCGGAGGATAGTTACAATATTTATCATCACCTGAGCAAGTATTGTATGTCACCTGCTTTTGCTCTAGGCCAGCCCATAACCTTCCTGTAAGTAACACGCTGTCAGTGAACAGCAGTGCCCCAGTAAATGCCTGACTTGGACCCCAGCTCATGTTGGTAGTACATAACCCAGAAACCAGACTTGGCAGGCATTGTCCTCCTATCCATGCATTCATCTGTGAAGAGTGCAGAGGGAACCTACTTCACCATTCCACCCCTTAGCGTGTACTGTGTAGTGTTCACGGAGTATGTTGGACAAAAAACTGATCTAAAACAAGATGGAGAGATGGAAAAAGAGAAAGTTCTCACTTGCTCATCATCACCTTCTGTTCCTGATCGTGCCTGGCTTTGTCAGAAGCTCTAACGAAAGCCTCCCACACGCTGTCTTATGGCCGATTACAGTGATTGAGGAGGACTCTCTGATCCTCCTCTGAGCAGATCACTGCGCGCTGCTCACACGTAGGCCGCCACACCTGCCGCGACAGAGGTAGCGGCTCTGTAAGCACCTGAGCCACCTGTATGTGGCCTTGCCAGTCATAATCACATGCCTCCCGCTGTGACAGTGTCTGTGGTGCTCACCACATTACCTTTCCGTTGCCCTCACATGTAGACGCGCCTTCTACCAGATACCGCCGTGTCTCTGTATGTGTGTGGTTGTTCTTTTGTCTCTGCATGTGCTCAGCACATTTGCTTTTGCATCATCCTCACTAAGTCTTCTAGCACAGTAGCAGCTCTGTAAGCAACCGACGCACCTGTGTACAGCCCTCACAATCATCATCACATCCCTCCCGCTTTGTCTGTGTCTGTGCTTGCTCAGTCACCATCATACCTTTTCGCTATACACTCACTGTCAAGTCAAAGTACATTAGGCCTAGGCTGAGCCACTTGTATAACCTTTTACAATCATAATTGCTGTGTCATAATCATAATCATAATCCCTCCTGCTGTGTCTCTGTGTGTGTATTCACCACATTATACTGTGTCCTCACATGTAGACTTAGGCCTAGTCTTCTACCAGACACCTTTATCCAAAGCCACGTGCTGCATTATTTAGATGCGCCCTGCCTTCTCTAACATGTGATCCGTAGGCATCAAAGGTATAGCCCAGTCCTCTTGCGGCTGTTAGCAGCACACCGTGTCATCAGCAGCTGAGCCGGCTGAGCAGATTTAACTCTGGCGCATCAACAAGTGCTGTCTGTGCTCATCTCTTTAGGCTGTCTTCTCCCCCCGTCCACCTCCTCCTCCTCTTGCTCAAGCCAAATAGGCTTCCATCAGACAGAGGACAGCTGTTGTGCTTGCCTCCACCCTCCACCTTTGTGTCCTCCAACCCCAGCCCAGCCCAGACCTCCCTTGTGGCCACAGCAACATTCAGCATTTGGGTCATTTCACGTGAAATCAGACACTTTGGGACCCGACCGACCCGGATTTCGATCATACTTGGTGTGCCTTTTCAGTAGCAAGGTAGCACCCCAGAACTGCATTGGTTTGAATCTGACACTAATATTAAGGGAGAAACAGACTAGGAAAGGTTCACATGTGAGGGTAGGACACTATACATTCAGCCTTGAATATATCAGTCAGTGTTAGTCACAAAAAGATGCCTGTGGTGTTGTTTGAAAGCTCTTTTCTGGCTCTACATATTACACAATCACCTTGGAATACAACTACTCTCAGAATATGAATTATGATAAATTGAAAAATTAAAAATTGAATATCTCAAAAACTCATATTTTAAAATGGCCAGTTCCTTGTCCAAACGTAGCCGGCAATGTCATGAGCAGCACCTAAAATGCTGGGTGTTCGGTTTGTTATTCATTTCAGAGAGAATTTTGACTCACAAATATGGCATCATACAGACCACTTACTAATAATATGGTAATACCATAGTAGCATCACATGACAAAACAAAAACAAAACAAAAATGGTCAGTGTCCATGGTCCCAGGTTTCAGAAACTAAGGCAGATGTCCATTTATACATACCAAATGATGATATGTGAATGTTTGAACATTCCTTCTCTGTGTACCTGTGCCATCTTCCCTTTACCGTACTTTAAAGAGATAATCAATGGCTACACTCTCATTTTGTACTCTACCAGTGCATTTGAAGCAACAGCTGTGTCTTTTGTAGATAATGTATAAGTACGTCCCGTTGCAGTTACAGGTTCCACTACCAGAAGCACATCCTGATGATCCATGACAGTCTATCTGGTCTGAAGGGAAAAGTGAAGGATGGAGATGGCCCATGAGGATGCAGGAAGTTCAGTTTCACCTCTCCAGTGCTCGGCATACTTTCCTCTGCACATGCTAGCCACCAGTTGCCATCATATACAGCTACAACATACCCTTTGATGCTTGAAAATGTAACACATTCCTTTACTGAGCTCACTCTTTCAACTCTGCCTTCTCTGAATGCTCAAAATGGCCTAACTTCCACTGTGTCCATTGACAATGGGCAGAAGCTGTGTAGTTTATAATGCGTTATAGTTTAATTGTCAATAGGACGTTGCAGACTTGCTCGTGCAGCAAGCCATTTAACTGTCCCTCCAACGCCATCACATGGACCTTTGCCATGTGATGTGGCAAAAAAGTGCCACTCTGCAGGTATGTGAAAATCTGCCTCGTGGTGGCACATATTTGTTGTAATTTTAAGGTTCTTATATTGTGCAGGAAGTCTGCAACGTCCTATTGACAATTAAATTGTAACGCCATACCAACTGTTTTGAATTTGTCAAGGATAATGTCAAGAACATCCATTGCCAGTTTGCCACAACAGATATGTACCATCATGAAGCTGAGAACTTGTTGAAAAGGTTTGAATCTGCAAGAACTATTCCAGGTACTCAAAAACTACACAGCTTCTGCCCATTGTCAATGGACACAGTGGAAGTTAGGCCATTTTGAGCATTCAGAGAAGGCAGAGTTGAAAGAGTGAGCTCAGTAAAGGAATGTGTTACATTTTTCAAGCATCAAAGGGTATGTTGTAGCTGTATATGATGGCAACTGGTGGCTAGCAATGTGCTGAGGAATGTATGCCGAGCACTGGAGAGTTGAAACTGAACTTCCTGCATCCTCATGGGGCCATCTCCATCCTTCACTTTTCCCTTCAGACCAGATAGACTGTCATGGATCATCAGGATGTGCTTCTGGTAGTGGAACCTGTAACTGCAACGGGACGTACTTATACATTATCTACAAAAGACACAGCTGTTGCTTCAAATGCACTGGTAGAGTACAAAATGAGAGTGTAGCCATTGATTATCTCTTTAAAGTACGGTAAAGGGAAGATGGCACAGGTACACAGAGAAGGAATGTTCAAACATTCACATATCATCATTTGGTTATGTATAAAATGGACATCTGCCTTAGTTTCTGAAACCTGGGACCATGGACACTGACCATTTTTGTTTTGTTTTTGTTTTGTCATGTGATGCTACTATGGTATTACCATATTATTAGTAAGTGGTCTGTATGATGCCATATTTGTGAGTCAAATTCTCTCTGAAATGAATAACAAACCGAACACCAGCGTTTTAGGTGCTGCTCATGACATTGCCGGCTACGTTTGGACAAGGAACTGACCATTTTAAAATATGAGTTTTTGAGATATTCAATTTTTAATTTTTCAATTTATCATAATTCATATTCTGAGAGTAGTTGTATTCCAAGGTGATTGTGTAATATGTAGAGCCAGAAAAGAGCTTTCAAACAACGCCACAGGCATTCTTTTGTGACTTATACTGACTGATATAATCAAGGCTGAATGTATAGTGTCCTACCCTCACATGTGAACCTTTCCTAGTCTGTTTCTCCCTTAATATTAGTGTCAGATTCAAACCAATGCAGTTCTGGGGTGCTACCTTGCTACTGAAAAGGCACACCAAGTATGATCGAAATCCGGGTCGGTCGGGTCCCAAAGTGTCTGATTTCACGTGAAATGACCCATTTGTCTATCTTCTCATCTCATCCCTGTCTTCCTTCTGTCCTGTTCTTGTCACCTCTATTTCTGGAGGTGTCAGGAGGAGGATGAGATGATGAGGGATGGCACCGGGGAGGAATGTGGGCATACATAAGCCTTAGGGCTGAGGGGGAGAGTTGACTGACCAGACGCAACCTTCTCCCTGGTATCTCGCCAATCCCGTCCTTCACGTACCACAACACATACACCAACTCACAGATAAGCCTTGGGGCAGAGGGAGAGCCGAATCAGCTGACTTGTCCCTTGTCCCTGGTGTCACACTATCCCATCTACACATACTACACACACACACACACACACACACACACACACACACACACACACACACACACACACACACACACACACACACACATAAACAAGTCTTGCAGACCATGCTCGCCTGTCCTGTTTTCATTCTCTCATCTCAGTTTCTCCTCCCCCCCATCCTTTCTCTCAGTTGAAAATAGGAAGGGATGGAGGCTGGTGCTTGAAGCTGGTGCTTCTAGAGTTCATCTGACTAATGCGTGATGACACACTGGCCAACTTTTTCAAGCAGTGTTGCCGGGCAACATTATTGTACCGTATTAAGGGATGTTTCTTCAACATTCTCATCACTGATATTGAGCAACTTGTATTTAATCAATAGATAGATCTCCCCTCAGGCAACTTTTTTGCGGTCATTCCCATCTCGACACTTAAACTTAATGATGTTGCTGCCTAGCAACAAACAAAAAAAACCTGCCCGGTGTAAACGTATCGTCACCTCGGCAGGTGAATTCACTGCCAACGGGCTACATTAGCGAAGCGGAAGCACTCATCATCTTTTGTATTGCTACCCACAACCAGCTCCTGTGGAGTGAATTAATGGGAACACTGTCCGAGTAGTCCCGCATCACCTCTTAAATGGTCGACTGCCTGGTCACGGCCCGTGCAGCATCACCAGCCACTTAAGCTGGGATGTAAAAAGCCCCACTGAAAGCATCCCTGGTTGGCTGGATGAGAGCTTAATTCTGTATAAATGCTGTTGTTTTAACAAAGGGGTGGTCTCTACAGCCAGTACTCCATGATGGAGTCTCTCTCCATTCCATTGATGCCAGATTACAAGCTTACATCTCCTCTTTAGCTATCAAGCTTAATGAGCGCAGTGTAATTTGCCACCCGAATTGAGCTCTTGTGTAGAAGCTGCCTGTGGCCTCTGATCAGGCAAGCATTAGAGGCTGGTGTAATTTCTCCCCCCAGCGTTGTGCCTTTGATCCGCATAGCAGGGAGGGTCTAGAGAATGAGAGAGATGATTTTTCTTTCTAGTTTTAAAACCTACCAGCCTCCTTATCTCTTTCTGTCTGTCTGTCTCTCCCCCCTTCCTTTCCCTTTTGTCTGAAATTGTTCTACATTTCTTCCTGCTAAATTGGGATTGGGGGGTGGTGGGGGTCTGATTGCTCCTCTACCGCAAGAGTTCTGATGATGGCTGACATTTCTCGCCTTTTTTCCTCTATGAATGCCATTCTCTTTCAATCTTTTTTCCTCTGTCTTGTTTGTTGCACATTTCTGTAATCAAGGTAGGTTGAGGATGATCTAACTCTTCCTGTGTAGAGACTTCAGTTCATCATCGATTTTAGTCAAACTTACTGAGTATCCATTGCCTGCACAAAACACATTGGTCCCTGTTGTCCTGGACAGCGGTGCATCACCACTTAACACAGTAGCACAGTCTGCCACATACACTTCCACTCAGCACTAGCCTAGACACTAGGGGTGGGCGGTAACCGCGGTATAATATCGTGTGCAGTATTTTTTCATCAATGATAGAGATTTTGTCTCATACCGTCTACCGCAATAGCGCATTTCGTCCTGTAGATGTAGAGTTACAGTTATAGATTAAAAGTTTAAAAAATGTTTTCAAATGATTTGAATGACAAGAATTCCCACATAGAAGATAAAACAATGTCTGACCAGTCATTTCCATGAAATAAAATGCTACAAAATTGTGTTTTGGTCATTTTGCCACAAAACGCTTAATTTTAACATTTTATACACAAATGTACAATACCGTGATATATACCGTGATATATACCGTGGCTAAAATTATACCGAGGTATACATTTTTGGCCATACCGCCCACCCCTACTAGACACTCAGGCTAAAGACATGCAGCAGGACATCAAAGGTCCATCCAGAGCTGTGTTTGGGGACTCATTCATATTCCATGGCCATTTAGCATATCATCCCCATCGTGCCTGCCAGTCTGCTGCCCTGCCCTCCCAGTGGTGTGTGTGTGTGTGTGTGTGTGTGTGTGTGTGTGTGTGTGTGTGTGTGTGTGTGTGTGTGTGTGTGTGTGTGTGTGTGTGTGTGTGTGTGTGTGTGTGTGTGTGTGTGTGTGTGTGTGTGTGTGTGTGTGTGTGTGTGTGTGTGTGTGTGTGTGTGTGTGTGGTCCTAAGCATCCGTCGCTGGGAAGCCTGCAGCCACCTCTGGGATCTTGGGATCTGGCCTCTCTCTCTCTCTCTCTCTCTCTCTCTCTCTCTCTCTCTCTCTCTCTCTCTCTCTCTCTCTCTCTCTCTCTCTCTCTGTCTTCCTGATGCCAACAGCTGTCCTAGTTATCCGGTCTTAATCACTGTCTGCCTGGTTGGTCCGAATGCAAATAGTGATGTGCTTATGTGCTGTAATTAAAATTGTGTGACAACTGTTGTTTGTATGCTAGTTGGGTGTCTGCTGTGCTTGTTTTGTTTTGCTAACATGGCCAGCTTATCCTTGTTGAAGAAAGCAGTCAATGCTAGCATTAACAAACTATGCAGTCATCTGGCTGCCTCCTAACTTGCTTTTGTTGTGTGTGTCTGTGTGTGTATGTGTGATGATGAAGTAAGTTGAGGAGGCGGCAAAGTACGAAGTTGAAGTGTACAAGTTGGGTTATGTCAGCGTGACATGTCGGGTGGTAGACTAGAGTATATCTGGCCTGCCTTTTGAGCTTGTGACTTTAAAACATAGCAGCAAAAATGTTGTGTGACAGGCCATCCAATCCACCATGCCATTGTTGCCTAAACACTTCTGTGGGACTGTGTACCGTATTTACTCCCTCATTGGAAAAGTACCAAATTATAGGTCTGTGCCATTATTAGTTGGCTTCAATAGCCACGCTGTGGAAGTGTTTTCTCAGAAGTCTGTGATTTTTTTTTTGTATTTGGGGCTTACCTGTTGAACTTTGTCTGGTTCCATGAATTCTTCACAGTAATATAACAGCTTGTTTAGTAGGGACCGAACACATTGATAACTTAATTTGTTTCTACGGTAGTTCAAAACAAGGTAGTGGTGTGTTTGTGTGACATGCCAGCCTTTAGGGATTTCACCTTCTGCTCCTGTTATGTCTTGTCCTGTCCCTTTGCTCCACAGTCCACCTAGCAGATGATCTCTGCTCGACAGCTGACATCACCTGCCGTGCCTGCTGCCTTGGCTACTCAGAAACTTGAGGATTTCCGTGTGTGTGTGTGTGTGTGTGTGTGTGTGTGTGTGTGTGTGTGTGTGTGTGTGTGTGTGTGTGTGTGTGTGTGTGTGTGTGTGTGTGTGTGTGTGTGTGTGTGTGTGTCAGGATTAAGTGGACAGATCTCACGGTGGCCATTGTGCAGTCAGCGACTTTGCCCTGTATTGAAGGAGCACTGGACATAGGAAGAGTTATACACACACACACACACACACACACATACACATACACATACACATACACATACACACACACACACACATTTGTGTGGCAGGAGATGAGCGAGGGCTGAAGGGGAGACCCACCCTGGGGAAGGGAAGACAGCTGGTCAGTGAGGCCATGGCTGGCCCCGTGCCTGGTGCCTGGTGGCTGTGTGTGTGAGGCATGGCACGTTCCATGTATCAGGTGTACCGTGGTGTTTTTGTGTCCCCATTTTCGCTTGCACACATAAACACGGACAGACTTCCACAGAACACTGAGGGGAGTAGCTGAAATATATTTGTGTGAGACAATTAAACAGAACAGGAGTGGTGGTGTTAAACAAAAAAAGTGAATAGTGACTGAGAAACCGAGAAAAATATATTAGTGGCTGCTGAAAGAGAGATAACTTAGCTGAGGGAGAAAAAGTCTTTAAAGAGGACAGAGAGCTCTCTCTTGGGTAAAAAGATCCACTGACCGGGCCTGGTGTTGTGGTGGGGTGTTCAATATTGCATGTGGTATCCTACCAGTGGGGAAGCATCATATTCTCACCTCCTCTTCTTCCTCTCATCATATCAGCCAAACCACCTAGCCTACAAACTCACACAGAGACTCCCTGACTAGTTCCTCTGTTAAACAGTCAAAGTATTTCTGTCAATTCTGTGGATTTAATTTATTTCCTACTTTTTTATTTCAGATATATAATTCTGTCTCTGCAGGTTATATAAAGCACATAAGAGTAGTATTGTGATGATAATTATAGACTATTAGCACTCCTGTAATTATACAGTACTGAACTGCCAAATGGGAATACGCATAAGGGCACTTTTCGTTCTACCATTTTATTCTACTGTATTAGTCTCTTGTTCACATGCATCTTGTTCACATTGGAGCCTGGTATCGGCAAGTATTTGACGACTACGAGTAGAGTATCAGGACGAACAAGTAAGCTTATCAGGGCTGAAAGTCATTGGCGCACTCTAGTGTCTTGTTTCCCTCTGCACCTGTGGGGATGACTAACACTCAATTTGGCTGCCACTGCCACACCACACCTTTTGATTTGGAGCTCATTTAGCTACGTAGAACCCAGCTGCAGAGAGAGGAGAGTCAGGGCCATGAAGAAGGAGAAGAAGAAGAGCAGCAGAAGGAGGAGGAGGCGGAGGAGGAGAAGAGAACATGGACAGGAGAAAAGACATTCACCAAGTCGAATTGGTACATACCTTTATAGAGGGCTGTCAAATTGGCTGTCTCGAAAGCTCCCCCATGACGTTTCTGATTTGTTGGAGAGACTCACATGTTCTTTTATACACTAGCAGTGAAGACTTTGGCAGGATTTGATGGTTCTTTCTTTTGTGATGCAATTCTATTTGAGGATGCCTCAGCCTCGACCCATTTTCCCCGCAATCTTTTCACATTGTTGATTTATTGAAGGCCTCAATATCTTCAGCCAGTTTTGAAAGAGGTTTTGTGAATGCCGTCTTCTGTGTTTCAGTCAAAGTTTTGTTTTTCCCGACACTGATAAAGGGTGGGAACATACCAGGCCTAACATACCAACGTGCCAGGAAAGTCCCTGCCTAGTCTTAGGCATACGAGAGAATAGTACCCGAGTGTTAAACGGGGAAGTGTCAGCAAGGAGTCGAGGAGCTTAAAGCGATGGAGGGCCAGATAAGGGCAGAGAGAACAGGGAATGGAGGGAGAGTGAACGGTATGGAAGAGGAGGATGCAGAGTCAGACGACGGACCATGGGATGAAGGGCTAAAGGAGAACAGAAAGCAAACGGAACGGAGAGAGGTGTAGAGGAAAGTGCAGAAGCAGCAGAAGCAGCAGCAGCAGCAGCAGGGGGCCTTCTCCTTCAGCTGGTCTCACATTGGCCCACCATGACCCCATCTCACAGAATCATAGCACCCCACAGGGACTGCACACCTGTTGAGATACCATGATGATGATGATGAGGATGATGAGGATGAGGATGAGTAGGGCTGGGTATTGCAGCTATGTTCCTGTATCGATTCGATTTCGATTCTTAGGGTTTTGAATCGATTAATCACGATTCGATTCGATTCAATTCGATTCACTCCAAATCGATTCAATCCGTTCCCTTTTTGGTGCAAGGATTTCCCCCAAAAGATGCTGTTGCCTATTTTTGTATAAAAATGTCAAAGGGCTGTGGCTTGACAGTGTTAACAGATTGCTAATTTGTAATAAGTAGGCCTAGGCCTAATTGACTAATACCTACTGGGTATTTTCCATAGACGTAAATGAAGCAAAAAGAAAAAGAGCAAAAAAAATCGATTTTGTGCCCTGTGAATCGATTATGTGAATTTTAAATGCTATCGATTGAATCGATTATTTTACCCAGCCCTAATGATGAGATTGATGATGATGATGATAATTATGATTATTCTTCTTCAGTGCAAAGAATAGATCATGACTCAAGTTACTGTTACATTTTAGAGGGCGACAAAGGAATTGAAAGACCAAGAATGCTTGAAAATGTAAGATTTGAAAATAAAGGAATTTAATTGGAGGACAGAAATTGGTCAAAAAGAGACTTTTTTAAAACCCGTCAGGAGATGTTTGAGAACGTGTCCTAACTTTGCGAATTCTAGGCAAAACTGTGCATGGAACATAAGTAAGCTGAGGGAGTAATAATTTGCGTGTCTATGAAAAGTGTGTGTTTGTGAGGATCTGTGTGTGTGTGTGTGTGGTCCCTTGGGTTTGTTTGGGCTTTGCAGAAGGCTCAGAGAGGCAGCAGGGGGTTTTGGGTAATTCCGGTCATGCTCCAGTGCCCTACTCTCTGCAGTCAGCTTAGACACAGCCCTGCTTTAGCCTACCAACATGACTTCTCGCTCTCCCCCCTCTCTCATTCTCACCCTCCCCGTTTTTTCCTCTTTCTCTCTATTGCTCTCTACTCCCTCCTCCTCTGCCGGTTCATTTGTGTTTTTCATTTCTCCAATTCAAATTCCATGATGCCAAACCCCACAAAGGATATAATAAGCTGTTTAATTTGTAACATCACAGTGGGCATAATGGAAACTTTGTTACACATGCAATAAAACATGCTCTCATCTATCTATCTATCTATCTATCTATCTATCTATCTATCTATCTATCTATCTATCTATCTATCTCTCTCTCTCTCTCTCTCTCTCTCTCTCTCTCTCTCTCTCTCTCTCTCTCTTTCTCTCTCTCTCTCTCTCTCTCTCTCTCTCTCTCTCTCTCTCTCTCTCTCTCTCTCTCTCTCTCTCTCTCTCTCTCTAGAGGCAGGAGTCAGTCGTTATCCTCACTACTAGTGTGTGTGTGGCCTCCGCTCCGCTCGTTGGCACACGCCACCCTTGTTGTGGTGGGCCTGGCCTGCTGCCCAGGCCGTGTGGTCTGTGTACTGTGCCACTGTATTAGAGATGGCATCTGCTAGAGCCGTACACAAATGTCTGTAAACAATGTTGCCCATGCCTTCTGTGTGAACAGTGTTGTCCATGCCTTTGGAGAGGGACATGGAACAGACCATGACTGGCCGCCATCGTTCAAAAATAAAAAAAACCCTTCTCATTTGGAATTGATTACTGTCATCAGATTTGTGGCTGATGAAACACTAACAGTCACATTATTTGTTTGTATTTTAGGGGGTGCTGCTGTGTCTCAGTGGGCTAAGTGCAGTACCATCATACCTGGGAGTCGGGTTCAATTCCGACCTTCGAGGTCTTTTACGATCCTTCTCCATCTATCTCCTCCAGCCATTTCCTGTCAACACATCTGACTGTCCTATCTTAGTATAGTCTACAAAGCCCAAAAAAAGAATTACAATTTTGTGTGTGTGTTTGTGGCTCAAGTACTTAATTGGTTAAAGTGATCCACCAAAGCCACGCTAAGCCGTCCGTAGAGGAGGACTGTTTTTGTCCTATTGTGCTTTATTTCCATATCCCTCATCCTGATCCGAGTGGCACAGTTGATCTGCATGAGATGGCAAACTGAGCCTGCTCTTCCCTCTACTTATTTTGGCATCTCCAAAGCCACAAGCTAACAGCCAACACGCGCACAAGACGCACACGCGCACACACACACACACACACACACACACACACACACACACACACACACACACACACACACACACACACACACACACACACACACACACACACACACACACACACACACACACACCATGCTCTCTGTCTCCCAATAAACACCCACATACAGTCACTTGGGCTAAATGTGTGTGACATGTCTGTGTGGTTGCTGTAGTGTGTGTGGGATGTCAGCCTGAGTGTAAAGCAGTGTGCCACAAGCATTTCCACTAATAGGACACCTACGGTCGCTCCTGCTTTGTCAGCTGACATTCCCATGACGCAGGAACGATTGGCCCACAGCAGGCGCCCGCTGTGGTGTGGCTGACTCGCTGGTTAAAAATTGATTGCGTTGGGGACGAAGTAACACGGCACCTCGGCCAACCTGTTAACAGGTGCTTGCCTTTCCACATGAGTGATATTTTTTTCCACCTTCTTTATCATTCTGAGTGAAAAGCAAATAAAAAATGTTGTGGAGAAAGGATGATGGTTTTAGAATGAATTGTGATTATGTGATTATCAAAGTGACTAAATGGGACAAAGCCTCACTTGGACGAGCCACTGTACACAAAAGCTTCTTATTCAAAGACGTGATGCAAGAATAGATATCCACCCTGGCACAACAAACCCTCTCAGCACAGTCCGATGTTCTGTTCACACATAAAAACGAGGAAAGCGATGATCTCACCATGTTTGCGTTTCTTGATTTGTGAAGTGAGGTCCAGTCAGTGGAAGGCACCCTCTCATCACCTCCTCCCATCCCCTCTTCCTAACGGGTGGTAACGGTAAACACCATCTTAGCAACGGCAAGTAGTGAAAGCTTATGATTAACTTCTGTGTCTGAATATACTAGAAGGTGTTGTGCATTGCTCTCAATCCTGTAGGGTCGGCTATGTGTTCAGTCATCTGCCAAAGACTTGATTTGAGTGATTGTTCCTTTCAGCCGTTCGTTCACACACTCCTCCTTAAATGATTTCTTCTCCTTCTCCTTTTCCTCCTCCTCCTCCTCCTCACAGGGGGGATGACATTCAGGCTCAGTGCCTGATTTCAGGCTTGAACGAGTTTGTTTGCAAGAATAAAATATAGTTATTAAGGTTAATTTCAAAGAGTGTTAAAGGTTCAGGCTCAGGATTTTCTTCTATCAGGCCTGTTTTCAGCAGGCGTCCAGAAGCTCATAAGACATCGAATCCGCCACTGGATGTGGAGCAGCGTTTTTCTGCTGCTCAGACGATTAGAAACTCAGACAGATTAGCGGCCGGTGGCATTAAGTTAGTGCACAAGGCCAAAGCCAGCCAGCCAGCAAGGCTACTAGCTACTGTGCCTGGTGTTTTTGTTTTGCTTTATTTCTGCCTCATTAAGCAGAGCTTTGAGGTATGTAGTGTTGCCTTATCTTTTTCTTTGATTTTGTTGTTGTTGTTGTTTTTATTTTTTTCTCAGGAGCTCAGTTTGACTGCCTCTGAGTGGAAGGGCCCAATATGGATTGCCATAGACATTGGAATTAGAAAGCTTTCAATCAGTGAAATAAATGCAATGTGGGCATTATTCCCAAGTGTGTAATCGCTGATACTTTTCATTGGACTGATACCCCAAAAGCCTCCAGGTTTCATTCTTCTTCTAGAGTTCAGGTATGGAGTTTTTAGTCAATAAAATACTCAGGCTTTGGGACTGCTTGAAAGAGGTAGGCCTTGTAGTATCTCTTCATCAGTGGATCAACCGGTGTGGCAGCTTTTGTGATATGCACCGGAATTCTCATCCGCCCTGTATCTGCTTGTAGACCGAGTAAAGTTAAGTACAGGGTACAGTTGGGGTAAATCAAATATGCTCGTGTAACAACAAGACTCTGATCTAATTCCAGAGTGTAGGCATAACATAAATGACAGTCCCAAAACAATTGCTGACCATATCGAAGATTGTGTAGGCCTAATCTCTGTTTATGTTGACATTCGATTCCTGCCATACATTTGTCCCACATCGCTTGCCGTAGCCTCATGCGGATGAGAATTCCGGTGCATATCACAAAAGCTGCCACACCGGAGCTTGAACTGGGCCCATCCAAACTTTCAGCAGGTGTAGTTGAGCGGGGAATGACATGAGGACTCCAATGAGCAAGTCAGAAAAACGCTGGTGTCTATGTCAACTTTCAGGAGAGTTAGTCAGCGTGGTATCCTTGCAGTAGCTTATAATCTGAAAAAGAAGCTTCAGAGAAGTTAAAAGGTCCTCACCCCAACACCCTCAAAAATGATTAAAAAAACACAGCCAAGACAGGACTATGCAAAACATAGATAGCCAGGTGTTGGCTGAGGGTGCTGATTTACCGCGACCGTGCTGATTTACCTGAATCTCCTCTTCAGACTTTTTTTGCTGAAATGAGTTCCACTGCCTGCTGCGTTGGTGACATGAAGCACACACTGCTGCTGTGAGCTCTGCCCGATGGCTAAATTGACTCATCCCAGTGTTTATGTCCAACATGGTCAGTGAAATGTAATTGTTCCCGGTAATTGTCTGTAATGAAGAGGAGCGAGCCTGTGTGTTCATTGGCTCTGGTGCTGCCTGTGTTTTTTCCGTTGGGCAGTATGTGTGTATTAGTGTTGGGGAGATGGAGAGGCGCCTGGGAGGTCACGGCTGGGTGACCTTGTGCCCCTGCCTCCATGGCGGCGGATGGATCTCTTACTCATCCACTGTGGCGCCAGCTAATGGCCAACGCACAGAGGGGGCCAGGTGATCAGCATCATTCTCCTTCAGCACCGGCTAGTATTTCTAGGTGTCTTTCTTTCTGTCTATCTGTCTGTTTCGGTCTCTCTCTCTGTTTGTCATTTTTGTCCCATCTCTTATTTTTATCTTTTATTCTTTGGATTTGTCTATTTAGTTTTCATCGTCCTTCACTTCTGCATTCATTTCTTCGGCATTCATGTCCTTTCCACAGTATGTTTTTTTGGTCCCATTTATTTTTGTCTGTCTTTCCAGATCTTTTGTCTTTTTTTCTCCTGTATCATCTCCATTCTTTTCCTCCTCCTCTCCAGAATCACTCCAGTTCCACTCTCCAGGATCACCTACGTGTCCTAGAGTTGCTGACGAACACGGTCTCTATGGTAACAGCCAAGCGCAGTGGAACTGGTTAGATCAGGCTGATGTGGTTTTGGAGGAGTGGTGGTGGTGTCGGAGAGGGAGGGAGGGAGGCAGGGAGGGGGGAGATGGGTGCGATCCGGGGCCTCCTATTGGGAGGCTGTAATTTGGTTACGAATCTCTGGTGATCCGTCTCAACCCCCCTGCCTCGTGTTAAAAGGCTTGTGGGAGTGCGGCAGTGAAGACAGTAAAGATATGTCAGGACCTCCTCCTCATCCTCCTCATCCTCCTCATCCTCCAGCCTGCTGCTGCTGCTACTGCTCACTTTGTCTCCATCCTGAGTGTTCTCACATAGGATTTATTTCACAGCTCTTTCACTCTCTTTTTCGTTTCCCCCCCCCCCCCCTCTCTCTCTGTCTCTGTGCTGCCTGGCTGAGTACAGTTTTTGTACTCTATAAATAAAAATGACAGCAAAAATCTACCCCCCCCCCACACACACACACACACACACACACACATGCGTGCGCACACACTTCTCCTGCAGCTCCCGCTTTGTTTGGGCAAACTATGCAAACCGCTTTTGAACTCCTCGAGTCCCTGCTGCTGCTTCCAGCTCTCCCTGATGTTGATGCCGACAGTCACTTTCCTCCAGCTGCCGCCATCTATGTGTCTGTGTGTGTATCCACAAAGGGGTCACTTGTCACTTGTCCCAGAATTGCATCCTCATTACATTGTATGTATTGGGTTTTGGGGCCCTTTCAGATGTCTTTGTCCCGGGCCCAGCCAAAGCTGTCAGTGGCCCTGTGTGTATCTGCCTGGTGCTCTGGTATGTTCATAACTAATAAAGACACCACACCATTACCACACTGCACAGCACCACTGCGCCACTGTATTACCGCCACTGCTGATGCAAACCGTTGCTACAGTGATGTAACGTTAACCTTCCACCACAGCAGCATTGTATTTTTCTATGTACTCCTTATGTCTGTCTGTTCACGCTCTCTCACTCACTCTCTCCTTCTCATTCAGTCTCTGCCTGTTCACTCTCTCCATATTTCTCCTGTCTCTTTGTCTGTCTGAGAGGCACTCGTGTCACCCTGTTCTGTCGTCCCTAGTTGCGTGTGACAATGCCTCAGCCAGAGGGAGCAGCGTTTTAAACACTGCAAGCGTTTGTAATGTGCTGTGCCTGGGGTTGCTCTCGCTCTACATTGCACCGTCTGCACTCAATGCCTTTTAAGTCTTTAAAGTCTTTTATGTCTGACTTTCACTCCGTCTCTGTTGCTCTCTCTCTCTCTCTCTCTCTCTCTCTCTCTCTCTCTCTCTCTCTCTCTCTCTCTCTCTCTCTCTCTCTCTCTGTTGCTCTCTCTCTCTCTGTTGCTCTCTCTCTCTCTCTTGTTTTTATCCTTCCCCCTCTTTTCATCTCTGCCCTTCTCTGCCTATATTTGTGTCTTCGTCAACACTCCTGTATGTTTAAATTACTGTATGTTCAACACCTCACTAAATTATGCTCTCTACACTTCATTACCGTTATCTGGTAACCACTTGAAAGAGTGAGCGAGCGTAATGCCTTAGGATAGCCCTTGGGAGTTTCTCTCTCTCTCTCTCTCTCTCACTCTCTCTCTCTCTCTCTCACTCACTCACTCACTCACTCACTCACTCACTCACTCACTCACTCACTCACTCACTCACTCACTCACTCACTCACTCACTCACTCACTCACTCACTCACTCACTCACTCACACACACACACACACACACACACACACACACACACACACACACACACACACACACACACACACACACACACACACACTCACACACACACACACACACACTTTGCTATTTCTCCAGGATTTTCGAATGGCCACTTGTCCTTGTACTTGTCCGTCTGACCTCTCTCCTCTTTCTCGCTCTTCAACTCTGCCCTTCTGTTCATCCCTCCCTCCCTCTCTCTTTCTCTCTCTCTCTCTCTCTTTCTCTCTCTCTCTCTCTCTCTCTCTCTCTCTCTCTCTCTCTCTCTCTCTCTCTCTCTCTCTCTCTCTCTCATGTCTTGCTAAAACCAGGATTAATCATCTCCTCAGGTCAGTGCCCTGCCTCTCTAACTGCCTGGCTGGCCGACAGTGTGGCTGCCTGGATACAGGGCCGCTGACTACTTTAGCTTGGCCCAGGAAAAATCTGAAACTGAAAGCCCCCCCAATACAATGTAAAGGGCACTCAATTCTGGACCTCCACACCCTGCTCCCTGGGCCCAGGACAACTGACCCCTTTGTCCAACTGACCCTCATGTCCAACCCTTTGGGATTCAATGCTGGCTAACACAAGCAGCCTTTGTGAATGTGAGGTGGGCTTGGTCTGGATGGATTGAAGTGACTGCACTCTTACATAAGCTGGCTGCCACCAGCCTGGCTAAGTCTGACTGTCAGGGCTGATGATGTGCTGCCCTTCCTGAGTTGGGTGCTGACTTGGAGGGCAACAACAGCCCACCCCCCCCCCCCCCCCCCCCCACACACAATGCACACACACAAACACATACGTACACACACACTCCTGTACATACGCGCACCCACACACACACTCCTCTTCCTCCTCCTCTCTTATCTTCCTCTTGACCCCACCTCTCCATGATGCGGGAGCAGCAGGAGGTTGTTGTCCTGCTGTTGTCTGTCTGCTTCCGCCTCCTCTTGCCAAACAGTCAAAACAGCAGCCAGGTGTCAGGTGTTCTTTCCGACACCTGCACTCCTTATGAGCATGGACACAACAAGAAAGAACCGACTGTCCAGAGGTAGCATTAGTCTAGCTTTTCTTTATAGACTGTTTTGAAGCAGTTCCATTTACTGTGTGACTTACCTTTATTCTCAATAGATTTATGATAATGTGAGGAGATGTGGAAATATAGCAGATGTTGTAGCAGCAGTAATTTCAATGAAATAAGAGGATGGTTTTGCTGTTGAAAATAATCCTTTCTAACTGTATAATTGGAAGTAAAGGTGTTATGGACTTTTAAATAGGGCTAAGCAAGCTTAATACATTCACAGTCAATTTCTCTCCTTTCTTTGTTCCTTTCTGGCTGACTACTTGGACAATGGTATTACCTGTAGCCGTGTATGTTAACGAAACAAACGGAAGAGGCACGGCCAATAAGTTCACGGTCACAGCGGAATAACCTTAATGAGCTGTCCACACCCCTGCAGGCCATGTGTTAAGCTCAGGAAGCTAATCAGTTTGTGTCTGGACGAAGTGAATGTGAGGAAGACCAGAAATGGCCAAAACCAAAGAGTCTAGAACACTTTCTTCCTCTTTACCAAAGCGTTTATTTTTATGCCATGACATAAAAATCAACAAGGGACAGAATGTGCACAATGCAGATTACATTACAATACACGCATTAAGTTACATTGATTAAGGTGATAAAAGTGCTATCCACGTGCTGAACATTTTTGGACACCAAGTCATAGTCTGTGCAAACCGCCATGCATTTTTGGATTTCCTGTAGATTACGCAACCATGGTGTTCTCTGTGACTTAAGTAGAATAAATGAATGAGTGAATGAGCATTGATGTGTGGCTTATTGCTGAATTGTGATTCAAAAAAAAAATCTCCCTTACCAGTTAACACAGTAATGGTACGGTAGCCTAGTTGTTGGTAGTAGTGCTGGCGTTAGACTTGCCTGAGGCTGCTAGTGGAGGCTGGACTACGTAATGATGTAAAGCAGTCTCTCGCCTCAGCATCGTTTGGCGTGTCTTCATGATGGATGTTGATGGGATGTGGAAGATCCTGTTCATTCCTGGAGGGGTAGAGGAGACAGACATGGCATGGGGGAAAAGGGGAGTGAAAATTGAACTGAAGATAGCTTCTGTGTTGCATATATGTACACACCACACCACACTACACACACACACACACACACAAACACACACACACACGTGTGTTAGAGCTAACACTACTACACACGCACTAAACAAACACTACACACACTACAGTGCATGCACACACTCATCACATGTCTCTCACTCACTCACTCACTCACTCACTCACTCACTCACTCACTCACTCACTCACTCACTCACTCTCTCTCTCTCTCTCTCTCTCTCTCTCTCTCTCTCTCTCACACACAACACACACACTCACAACAGTACACACACACTACACAAACCCACATTTTTGACAGGGAGGTGTGGAAGTGTAGGGTGTGTGTGAGTGTGAAGTGGTGAGCTAATGCCACAGCTGAGGCCGCTTTGTCATGGTGACCATCACCGTCTCCCATCTGCCACCCTCTACCTCCTTCTTTCCCTCCAACCATCCCTCCAACCAACCTCTCTCTCTCTCTCTCTCTCTCTCTCTCTCTCTCTCTCTCTCTCTCTCTCTCTCTCTCTCTCTCTCTCTCTCTCTCTCTAACATGCTTAGACTCTCTTGCACACCCCCATTCACACCATTAGTCACCCACCCAAGTTTTCAAGCACTTAACCTAGTTTGTTACACACACACACACACACACACACACACACACACACACACACACACACACACACACACACACACACACACACACACACACACACACACACACACACAAACAGTCTAGCATGGTTAATGTCACAGCAACCCACCCTCATTCACAGAGGAAAAATGAGTTTGTGTGTGGCTGGCTGTGTGTGTCACCTATTCTCTGTGAAAGGATGCTGATGCTGTTTTGTTCTCACAGCTGAAGTTACATTTGAACTCAGCAAGAGGTAGAAACACTGAAAGGCACGCTTGCAGACTGGTAATGAAATACCTGTGCTCCTCTCTTCTCTGTTGCTGTGCATTTTTAAAACCGAGGTCTCGTTTTGCTATCAGACTGAAGCACGATTTGGCTCTCGGCTCTTGACCTCACTCACAATGCAATGTCAAATTTTTGCATGCACTCGTGATTAATTACAATTTTAAGCTTCATTTTTTACAACCTGTGTAGCTGATTGTCGGGTAACACTTTACTTGACGCCGGTGTCACATGTCATTACTGTCATAATAGTGTCATGACACAGTCATAGATAAGTCATAAACATTATGTCCATGTCATAAACATTTTATGACTGTTGGCCTTAAGTGATATTCAGTTATGGCATACAGTCATAAAATGTTTGACATGGACATAATGTTTATGACACATGCATGACTGTGTCATGACACTATTATGTAAGGGTTAACGTTCGGCGAGAAGGTCGCTACCGTGGAATAGCAGCACGACAGAGAGAATCTTTAGACCCCGACGAGAAGCGGAGGGTTCTTGTTCTCTCTGAAGTGCTGCCATTCCACTAAGCGACCGACTCGCCAAACGTTAACCCGCTTATTATATGGATATACTTACATGATTCACACATGGCGGGGACATTTCTTTAGGCCTATTTAATGTTAAGTTTATTATAGTTTTTCATGTCAAAAGATTGTTGCTGCTCAAAACAAAACAGTGCCGTTGTGGAACACCGCTAGGCAACAGCTAGGTAGCCAGGACAACAGGTGTTGTCTATCACAGCAGCTGATTAGAGTTTTGTTGAAAAGTCGCTTTAGCAGTGAAAAGTCTTGTTGCCATTGACAGCGGTCTGTTATAGACCAACCCGTCCGTTATCGAAAAATAACAGACGTGCGAACGTTGGGGAGCCCCATTGTAATGAATGGAGCATTCGACCAATGACGTCACACCATATAATAAGATACTGTAATGACATGCTTATGACACCGGCGTCAAGTAAAGTGTTACCGATTGTTGCTCTTGAAACTAATGGGGGGCGCTGTGGCGCAGCGCGCTAAGCCCCCCCACATTTTGGCTTGCATGCCCATGGGGACCCCGGTTCGAGTCACTTCCCAGCTCTACCCTATATCTCTCTCCTGATCATTTCCTGTCTCCTCTCACACTGTCCTGTCATAATAAAGGCCCAAACAAGCCCAAAAAACATACTTTAAAAAAAAGAAACTAATATGCTGTGATCAGGCACATCAGAATTAGTCAAATGCTTGTCTGTCCAAGTGAGCATACGTTATGGTATGCCATGATGATGTTATGATCACTACGGTCTTTTGGGGTTGAACATTCTCCGGGACGGTGAATGGTTACGGCCCAAGGGAGAAAAAGATGAAGTTAGACAGTAAGTCAGCTTTAATTCATGAGGCACATTTAATATAGATTACACTGTGTTGCACAGAGCAGTTACATTAAAGAGAGAGAGAGTAGTGTCTGCAGAGGAGGGAAGTTATGCAGTGATGTCACAAGCCACCAATAGGAAGGCTTGTCTGATGTACCCAGGAAGTCTGACCTCTGCTCTCCTCCTGTTCCTTCCATTCAACTCTGCAGAAGAATGACCGTGAACACCACACAAAGACGAGCATCAGGGGGACCGTAGAGTCATTGCACCCACCTACACGCACTGTATGCTCTAAAGCAGGTGATTAGGGACGGTCATTCATTTTGAGCTGACCTCTGCCTTGTGTGAATCTCTGGCCCTTCACCAGACACACACACACACACACAAACACAAAAGGCTTAACAAGCAAAGCGAAGTGGTTAGAGGGTGAATCCGAGTTGCCCATGTGTCTCTCTTGTTGGAGGTCCTTGAGTTGTTGACGTCACTGCAGCACCTCACAAAGCCTGCAGAGCTGTCACCTGACTAGACATGACTCAGGGGGTCACATGGGTCGATATCAGCCTTTCTTCTCACCTTTAATTGCTGACGTCAACACTGCACATCACGTGGAGATTTCAGCAACAGGCTTTTTTTTAAATTTAGGATGAGAAGGCAATGTTTGTGTGTTATGTGTAGTTGTAGCACTGAATGAACTGTACTATTCTGTAAGGCTAACCAGGAAAGGTATGTGACTGATTCATCCGTGAAAGGCTATTGTTGATGTCAGCCTTTCTTCTCTCTCCTTGAATTGTTGATGTCAACACTGTAGATCACATGGAGTTTAGAGGATTTTTTTTCATAAAGAAGAGAAAACGTGTTAATCTGACTTATGGTATTGAATTTCCTTCTCCAAACTCAATGCGAGGTCGTTCCGGTTTCCTCATGCAATCGTCTGAGCACTGTCAAGATCAGAATAGTTTCTGAACAAATGAGCCAATCAGGATCGCCGGGTGGGGTTTTCCATAAATGGGTGGCGTTTTCAGTCTTCTTCCATGTGATGTTCTCAGCGGTGTTGTGGGTCGTGTTCAATGTGAATGACTGACTGAAGAAGCACAGTAAAGATGAAGACCTGTTGCTATTCCAATCACGTGTAAGGGTTGTTGATAAGTAGCACCATTCGTTTGTTGTGGGGTGTTCCTAGATTGTGTCATGAAGATGAAGGCAAAACATACCAGCTGACCAGAGTCAGGTTAGAAACGTGTAGCTGTAATACTGAATGTATTCAAAAGGCATGGCAATCATGATGCTCCTGTGAGCCACACCTGCAAAACCTGGTAAACGTAAGCTTAGTGCGTGCGTGCGTGCGTGCGTGCACAGCCTATGTTGGTGCTGATGTTGCACTCAAAGCAGTTAGCTTGACACTTACTGTATCTGTCTGGCAGATGCAGATATAGACGACTCCACACACATCCATCTCTGTCTGTTCTCTCTGTCAAGATAACCTTGTTAAGCCCCTCTTTATGCATTCCCTCTGTCTGGGTGCACTTGACTTAACACATGCCATTCACCAACGGACGGTCTGTCTCTGCTCACAAAATGGTCAGATGAAATCTGCAAGCAGGTTAATTCTGCTCTCTTGTAGTGGGCTTGGGTGTACTTTGAAAATGCCTGTACAATGGTGTTTTCAAGTTCCTGAGTGTGATTTCCTTGAGGTCGATGTAAGAAATTGTGATGCTTGGCCGACCAAGGCTCTGATATAAAAGACACTGTTACATGAAAGTTTTAATAATGAAGAAAGACTTCAGTCTGTCTCTGCTACAACATGATTCTTAGTTAAGATACTTATGGCTGGGCATATCTACTGACAAAATTTGTGACAATACTGGCATAATAGGGTGTCATTTGGTATTAAAAAAATGGGGTCCCTCCAAAGCCCATGCTGAGACCCAGTTGACGCCTCCTTTAATGGACTCTACATGTCACCTTTGGGCATAGCTCCTTAACACACCTCGTTCCACCAGTGGAACACCGTAATAGTCACTGAAAAAACATCACTACTATAGGACTGCACCACTTAAACAGTCACATGGACTTAAGTAATACATTACGACTTGGTCGTTGCCATTCTGGTAACAGCTAATTTATAACAGGGACCTTGTCTTGCTGGGTTAAACATTCTGCTGTAGTCATAATAAGAACAGAAGTCAATGGGCTGCCTGTGTTTTGTCACCTTTTGTTGGCTTGCATCGTAATGTAATGATGAAGAAGGTGAGACTGCATTCTGGATTTAATGGCACATCTCAGACAGAGGATTGAGATCATCCACTGCTTATTTTTTTCCTTATTTATACAGCAACACTTTTCGTCGGGCCAATAATCAGTGTGTTTTGCATAAACGAAATCAAAATTAAACGTGTGAATAAGGCGCCTGAAGCGACCCTCTGCTCCCTCCTAACAGTAATGGTAGCGTCTTGCATGCTAATGCAGGCTCTGTATTTGCATACTAATCAAAAGCCTAATCAAGATGGGTGCATATGTCAGTGACTGGATCAAGATGAGATGCTGTCTGGACAGAGAGCACAGACCATCCTCTCTGTGCACAGCCATTTGAGTTCCTGATACTTGCCCCAAGTAATGCCCTTTACATTGACAGTTACTGAGACAGTTCAGTGGATTTTTATGTTTTTGTATGTTGCTGTGTATGTCCACCTGGGCTATAAGTAACTATACACTCAACTCACGATTCGGTTCATGTCACGTTTTTTGACCTACGGTTTGATACACCCCACAATTTTTTGAATGGATCCTTTTGATGATCACTTATAGGTAGAATAGATTACAAGAGGCTACTAATCTTTTTTTCAAAAGTTTAAAAATAATGATGATAATTTGAAGCTCGGAAGCACTGTTACATCATATCAAGTGGTTGTTGTGTGCTGGGCTGAAGGGTAACAGAACTTTGAAAGGGCATATCACGATACTGCCTTGTGTACAGTATCGTGACACTGCCTCTCACAATTTCTCGGTTCGATACAATATAATTACAGCCCTAAATGATGTGGATGAAAGTGTCTGCTAAATGTAATGTAAGCTTAATGTGTTTGAGCAGAAAGCGTATGTTGCAAGTGGTTAACATTCAGAATAGACTGTAAGGGTGCTTTAAATATGAACTGACTGGACGGGACCCAATAAATGGCTTGCAGAGGTTGTCATTAGCAAAAGCTATTTCCAGTAAAACTGATTGCCTCCTCCCCCGGTTTCTTTTCCTGCACACCTCTCTTTGTTTTACACACAGTTTGTCGTCATCTGTCCTGTCTTTTCTGTCTCTGTCTCTGTCTCTGTCTTTGTCTTTGTCTCTCGCTCACTCTTTCTCTTTCTCTTTCTCTCTCTCTCTCTCTCTCTCTCTCTCTCTCTCTCTCTCTCTCTCTCTCTCTCTCTCTCTCTCTCTCTCTCTCTCTCTTTCGCTCGACTCTCTCTCGACTCTCTCGACTCTCTCCCCCTCTGCCTTGTCTTTCATTGCCTTTTATTAGTTATTTCAGTAACAGCCAAGGCCTTCATTCAACAGGTGCCCATTCATTCCAGGATCATTGCACTGAGGAGAGCTGTGTGTCCATGGCATGTTGCTGTAAAAGGCACCTTTCCTCATTCATCTGCTATGCTGAGTACCTCATTATCGTGACCTGACCCAGCACAGCACTCCGCACTGTAGAGGGGAAAGTCTATAATAAAGCCTGTCTGCTGTTACAGACTATATGCACTGCCTTATTGGCTATTAACGTACACGGACATGTTAACCCAGCAGATTCAAACTACCACTGACTCTT
>NC_085866.1:48609142-48689142 GCF_034702125.1 Engraulis encrasicolus | reverse complement strand
CGTTTGTAAGAATGTGTGTGTGGGCGGGTGGATAATAATTGCCAAGGTTTCTTCTCCTTTCCACACGGATATGGTATATGGAATGTATGCAACCATTAAACCTCCATAAACATGAACCTGGTGGACCAGTGCTCTTTTTTTCCTTTACTGCCCCAGATGCTCATCTTCATTCTCAAGGCCAGTGAAGGAGGCTGCATTCTGGAAGCATGGCCTCTGGATGTAGCCTTTAGGCATCGGACCAGCCCCCTTGTATGTTTGCCCCATGACCTTGCTGTCCCAGAAGGTCGTTTCCATGACTGCACGGAATTCGGCGTGTGTGTGGGGGTTGTACATGTGTGTGTTTGAGAGCTGATGTGCGTACGTGCGTGCATCTGTGTTTGCGTGTGTGCGCGTCTGTGTGTGTGTGCGTGCACGCGCGTCTGTGTGCGCGCACGCTCCTCTGTGTGTGTGCGCACGCCTGTGTGCGTGTGTGTGTGCTTGCGTGCATTATTGATTGGCTGGCGTTGCTAAGGAGGGCATATGGAGCAGCAGGAGGGGTGACTGGAGGGCTGTGTCATGTTGTTGCTTTGACCTCTGTCCTCTCCTCGGGAGTCCTTGACCGGCACGTCTAGTGCAGCTGGAAGCACTGCTGCTCTTCACCTCTACTCAGATGGACTTGGATTAAATACACACATTTGCCCTCCTTCCACATAAGCTGTGAAATAATTAGGGGATCACAGGTGTATGTAAAGTGGGTTGTGCCGCTTTTCTACTTTTATTGCTTGTTTTGATACTAGCTAGCAGTTGAGCTTACCACTTCCCGGCTGCTGCTTTTGTCCTGAAATGGCGAACCAGTAAAATATTAGCTAACATACACATTATAATTAGCATCTGATTGGTTGTAGTTGTATCCAGCAGTATTGTACACATTTGGTAGATGTCTCCTTTATTATGTCAGCTTCCTGTTTATTGGATCTTTGCCAGGCCGAGCTACATTGACTAAATTGGTGAGAGAGCCAGGCCAGCACCACCGTGTTCCAGCACATCGTCTTGAATTTCAGGGGTTAGTGTTTCTGCTCGCCCCACAATGACCTCAGCAAGAACAAATCAGACGACGGATGCTTTGTGTAGATTCCAGTAAGCCCTGACCTAACGTTACAATATGATTGGTTTTGAATGGATGAATATCCATTTTTGTTTTGTTTTTTTGGTTTTCAATCCTGTTGTCTTTCATCTGCCCTTATGGCCATCTCTCTATCTTTTGGTGCCTTTCTTCCTCTCTATCTGTTTTCTGGGAAATCTTTTTTTTTTTGCATTTGCTTTGCGGTCTCTGATGCTGCCTGTTTGGAGACTGTGTGAGGGGTTGTGAGTTGTTTGGTGGATGTATGGGGGTTACACTTGGCCGAGAGCAGCAGGTGTAGTGGAGTCAAATCTATTTACTCAGCGCACACTGCCTACTCACTGACCTTTCCCAACCATATGATGATGAATGGCAACGCAATTCAGCCGAGAGACATTTAATTCATACTGTATATACAAAAACAAATCGGCGCACAAACACAGATGGCTAGCCTATGTGCTCTCTTTCTGACACACACACACACGCACACACACGTATGTTTTTCCACCGATCACGTCACTCACTCCTTTCCATCTTCCATCTCGGATAATATCAGACGAGCCTGTGTACACCCATAAACACTATCAAGCACATGGCTTCGTCATGCGTCGGTACACACATACATATGCCCCTCTGACACACACACACACACACACACACACACACACACACACACACACACACACACACACACACACACACACACACACACACACACACACACACACACACACACACACACACACACACACACACACACAGGTAACATCTATTTAACCCTCACACCCATATCAATGCGTGGGTGCCGGATCGTCGGAGCTCCTGTATTCAGTCCCTCAGCTGCCACTCAAACAGTAGCCTGCAGACTCACTCACAAGAGTCAAGCGTGGTGATTTTCTGGGCCACTGACTGTGTTGCTATTCAGAGAGTCCGTCATCAGAGGTCTGGCCGCAGAGATATCAGTTGGGGAGGGGGGGCACATTGTAGGCATTGGAAGAGGCTGGAGGGGGAAAAATGTGAAGCTTGGATTCAAGTCATACTGTGACTGTTGAGCTCGAAGACAGTGACACTTACCCACTTGCGCCAGACTGGGAAATTGAACTAGATTGGAAACATAGAGCCCCGAAGTAAAAAAGAATCGGGCGTGAAGTGAGCTAGGTTATTGCTGGAGACGGTTGGCAGCAAACACATTTTTTTACTTTTCCAGGGCAGGCTTTGTAGCATGTCGGCCTGAATTAACTGGGAGTCAAACCAAACTCGAACTGCAGTGCCTGGAGAACATGTCAAATAAATCTCTTCTGTTATTCACCGAGACCCACTTCCACCCCCACAACATAACATAACACAGCACAACACAACCCACCAAGCCACCCACCTGACTGCCTTCTCACATTGTCCGCCTACCCACTCCACCATCATCTCCCCTGCCATGTAGTCATTAAACAAGCAAAAAAAGAGAGCGTGCGAGAGAGAGAGTATGTGAGCAAGTAAGAGAGAGAGAGAGAGTCGCACATGAAAGAGAGAGAGGGAGAGGAAGAGAAGGGTTTCCATGGCAACATGGCAGGCACCCCAATGTGTGTTGCGGTGCTCGGTGCCCTCTCGGTTGGCATTATGGGGTGTTGGTTGGGAGTGATGGTGAAGGGGGCAGGAGGGCAGAAACTATCTGTTGTTTTCTTCTTCTTCTTCTGTGGTTCAGCGGCTGTCACCGTGACACCCAGCAACACAGACAACATCAACATCTCGCAACCTGTACTGCACCTGTGTGCTCTGTCCAGCAGGGGGAAACCTAACCTAATGTCTGGAGACCCAGTAGAAGACAGCAACTCAAGCCACAAAGGATTTGACAGAGGCTGTAGCCTGTTAATGCACAGTGTGTGCACTGACATCTCCTGACAGTGCCTTTATCCTTGGTGCCTCCAACTCTGGCTATATTTGTTCAAGAGTAAAATGTTTTGAGGCAAGAATACTAAATAAGTTTTTGATTTTACCTGTCTGTCTTGGTATCAAACAGTTCAAAATGTCTTGTTGCACCTAATGGTTATATTTTATCTTAGACTCAACGCAACTCTGTGGCTTTGAGTGTACTGTGCTGTACTGTAGGCAGTGGTGGTGAGGTACTGTGGCGCTGACCCATCTACTCTACCTCACACCCACTGGGCCCAGTGCCTGGAAATAAATAGACATAGTAGCAGACGCTTGGGCGGCAGCAAGAACGCTTTCGTCATGGGCTGATGTCCTGTGTGAAAAGACTGGCTCGTAGCTCTTTGAGTGCCATGGACTTGAAATCGAGTCTTTTCAGAATGTATGGCACAGTGCCAAAGACTTGATATCAAGTCAATTGCGTTTTTTATGGGGGGTGGGGCCTAACACTTTGATCTGGTATGTTTGTTGTTCACATGGACAAAGAAGATTTTTTTTATGGCTCTTGAAAAATCACTCAAACGTTGAAAAAAGCCTGGCAACCCCCCGGTCTGAATTTGAAAATGGCTGGCACTCAATGAGTTAAAAGAGTAACACTGCTGGCACTGTCTGTGTCCGTAGGCTGTGTGGAAAGACTTGTTTCCCTCACCAGACGTTCTGGCCACCCCATTGGAATAATTGACCATGGCAAGAAATTGAGGAGGCGAACTCACTGGACAAGCGGAATATTCTAGATTGCTTAGATGATTGGTGTGGGGTTATGATCATTCAAGCAGAACCTCTGATGTGAAGGGAATTAATAATTTATTACGCATTTTATATTAAAGTGCCATCAGAGATGTAATTATATACTCCCAGTAAGTGGTGTTAAAATGAGGAAGTCTTTTATTCATGCCTGATTAGAGGCATTTCTTGGATGCTTAAGTGGTGGCCCTGAGTACATTGCAAGAGAGCACAGTGACAAGGCATTGATTTGGCTGATTGATCAGGGAGCTGGAAAATTGCCTCACAGCGGTAGTTGGTCTACAGAAATGGATTTCCTTCAGCATTCGTACTCAAAGGTTTATTTGTCCAATACCTGGCAATTAAGCCACACACTCACACACTGACGCACGCTTCCACAAACATTTCAGGACAAAAAAGGTGTAACTGAACAAATATTCAACGTCTTGGAGAAAAAGGGGACCTGGACTACATAGACTGGTTGTGTATGCTGCCCCCTAGGGCACATCTGAGGTAAGGCACCTCAGATTATAAGATCCAGCTTTCACTAACAAAACCAGCATTTGCTAGATCTGACATTTTTGATGTGAGGAGGCAGCACACTGCCTGTTTCCTTTGCGTGTTGTCCTTTTTTGTCTTTTTGCAAGATTTTGGTGCAGAGACCTGAAATGGCAGCACGACAGGATACACCTGCTCTTTTGATGCCTCTTGTCTGGAACATTACAGAAACCACACAGACGCACTCACAGAAGCCAAGCGTCGTAAACGTGGTGACTTCAGAAGAGAGGGGAGAGCCTTAAACTCTGAGTCCCAGAGATGGAGACACGTGTGGGTGTGAGCGCAGGGGAACCCGTGTTGTTCGTTAATTCCCCTGTACCCCTTTATCGGGAGGGAAGGAGGGGGGATGTCCTCAGACTGGTACAGTGTACGCGCCCCCTCTTTGTTCCACATGCGCTGAATTCAATATCCCAGGTGTGTCTTGGGAAAGTGCAGGGTCTCCTACCTCCATAATATATCATATGACTGACAAATGTCACAGTTGCTGTTATTGTGGGGGGCTTAAACACCTGTTGAATCACTGTGCTTAACTGTCAGGGAGACCTTTTTCCTATTGTTTCAGTGCCACAGGTGGTGCACACACTCCCTCGCCCACGCTAACCATCATGTCAGAAAACCAGTCTGAGTAGGAGGGATTCCTCAGAAAATCACATGTTTATAATGAAAGATTGGCAATGTAGTGGAGTAACAGTATAAATCGTATTAGAGAAATGTCTTAAGCCCTGTAAAGTTGAGGGACATAGTGATACTGGTTTGCAGTAAAGAGAGATTAAAAAAAATACAGAGAGATTCAAGAAATATAGTGCTATTGTAAGAAAACTTTTTTTTTTAATTTGATTTATTTTTTAAAGCATGCTTTACCCCACACAGATTTCCCTCTTGCACTGGAGTTAACCTAGAGACCATCCTTCATTCAGCTCAGACGGTAGTAAAGGGGAAGAGATGTCTCCAGTCCTGATTTCAAATCTTATTTCTATCTGACCACAACACTAACAAGGCAGGAATGATGAACTGTTGGGCAAAGCATATCGATAAAGGCACATGCCCAACCGTAGTGATGACACTCCATCACATACACAGTGTTTTTTGATAGGTAATATACAGCCTCACTGTAAAATGAAATGCGTGCGTCCAGTTATACGTTTTATTGTGAGACCTTCTGGCCTTTGACCTCTTTTCACAGTGATTTCCACTGGTGGTTTCCCGTTGCTAATTCTAAATCCTGTTGATCAAAGAACTCCCCTGATGCCAGATTTGGGTCAGTTTTGACTGTGGACCACTGCCAAACCTTGCTGAAAGAACTTTTTGGAGGGCACTGGTGGCAACTACCATCTAAATACATTCAACTGTGTGTGTATGCGTGCAAGGGTTCTTCTAAATGATAATTATACTCGTCTCTGTACATGTGTGGATATAACTCAAGTGTGGCTGTGTTCCCAGAGACGGCTGCTTAGAGGCTCATTTCCATCTCTCAATGTGTATTCAGTGAAGATGCCACCTCAGTGCAACCTTTAGTTCATCTTACTGATATTGCGCACAGATCTTCCATTCATTACTCTACTCAGGGTTCTCACCTTTTGCCAGAAAGTGGTGGCACATGGTCTAGAGTTCTCCTCGGCTCGTGTTTTTTTCCCAGAGAATTTGCCAATCCCTTTCAGTCTCGCCCTCCATATTCAGAACGTTATTAAAAGGTCAGTGTAGTTGTTTTCCATGTCATTCCGTCCTCAATCTCTGGTTATTTTCATATCTTCATCTTTTTTCTTTTTTGAACTGAACCAGCCATATTTTTACCCCACAAAGAATACCAAACACTCAGTATGGAATGTCAAAGACCATTAACAAAAGCCAAAGACTCTTCTTCTCCCTCCTGTTTTTTGTCTGTCATTGTCTGCTTTTCATCTGCTATGGGTCAAGTGTCATACAAAGGAATCCAATATCCTTTTGGAACTTGCCTGAATGGCATAGGAAATGAAAAGGGGCGACCGTGGCCACTTCATATCTGAAAGGGGAAGGTTCAGCTTCTTTTGACAAAGGCCGACCTGGAAATGCATTTCACGAGACGAGTGAGCCTTCCTACATAAAACCCAGTCAAAGCAACTGACTCATCCATCTGCATCCAAGCGTTTCTGTGGGAATAAAGGGCAGCTGTAGCTTGATAGTTAGTTAGAAAGTTGATCTTGGAATTAGAGGTTAGCAGGTTGGAATGCTGTTCCTTCCAATAGTATGAGTGCCCTCGAGCAAGGCATCAAACTGCACATTGATCAAGGGACTACCTGTACCTACATTAACCGTAAGTTTCTTCGGATGAAAGTTTTCTACATGCAATCTGATACAAGGGGAAGATTGCATCAGGGGTAGATTGCCCCAGTGAGCTGTTGTCCTTGTCATGCTAACTCACCTAATGCAATTAATCCAGTTGCAGAGTGAACCGAGTCCATCACTTGTACTGAGTCACCCAATGCCGATCATTAAGAACAAGGACTCACTTGGTCATCAGAATGCCTCTTCCCCTTTCCTCCCCTTTCCTGAATCTATGATAACCCTTGAACCACCCCATCACCCCACTACCTACAATCACAACTCCAGCCTCCCCTCTGTCACTGACTCAATAACAACCCAGAGACCACCATCATCTCCAACTGCAACAAGGACTTGACATTGACTTTTCTAATGAAAATTAATCAGACAATTGGAAACTGAGAAGCCCAAACTGAAGCTTTTTTAAGTAACATTAGCTACTCTGATATAGTACTACTGGTGTACCCTAGAATAAGCTACCTGCAAAAATGGCTAGTGACAATATTATTACTAGCCCCAGCCAAATTTGACCAAGATTTGACTGATTTGCAGGTGCCGATGTCAAACCCTGATCGCAACCCCACCCTCTTCTCACTCTCCTTTGCACCATTGTTGACTACTCCTCTTCATGCGTGTAGAAGGTGCCTTTGATCAAGAGGCTGACTGGCAGGAGGTGTGCAAAAAATCGCCATGATGATTCATCGCGATACTTATTTTCCCGAAATACCGATTCATGACGATGTATTGCAATTGCATGACAATCATGACAATCGATTATATAAAAATAATACAATAAAATTTGCCACTGGTTCATTTTGTTCAACAGAGAGTAGGTAAGATTTCTGTTGTAAGGGAAGCTCTCTCCCAGATGCTAAAATGCTTCGATAAAATAAATTGACTTATGAATGCTACACAGCAACTGACCAATAAGCTGAAGTATATTGCCATGCATCGCAATAGTGCATGAATCGCAATGCGTCGTGTTGGAATCACTTCGTGTCGTGTGTATCGTGATACACATTGAATCGTGAACTCTTTACCACTACTCTTTACCCACTCCTACTATTACCTGTTCCTAAATAATCTCCTGCCTACTAAGTGCACTGTGATGTAAACGGCCATCGGAGGGAACATCACACAGAAGAGCTGTTGTTCTGGTCATATTTACCCCCCTAATGCAATTTAAACACTTGTGCTGAGTCACACGAATGTACACCTTTAAGAGCACTACACAGTCTTAGTCATCAGAATGACTCAACAACCCTGAGACCACCTCAATCGTAACAACAATCGTCCTCTCTGTCACAGACGAAATTAAAAACCCTAAGACCACCATCATCACCAATCGCAACTTCACCCTCCTCACTGTCGCTAAGTCAATAACAACACTGGGACCAACCCCATCACCCTCAACCCCATCACCATCAAACCTCACCCTCCTGTGCCCCACTGCTGACTTCTCATCTTCATGCCTGTGGAGGGTGCCTTTGATTAAGACATGGTGGGGAACAGAGGCTGCCCTGCATGGGTGCTACATTGTTTCCCGGCTGTTGAAATCTGACGGTAATCCTCTCCTACCCCCTCCCTGTTAACTGGGCCCCCCTTCTTGTCTTCACACACAAGCAGACAGCTGACACGATCCGATCGAAGAAATGCGTGAGCTCTGTGTGTTGGTTTGTGACTGAACTCTCTTTAACCCCGGCGTTTTTCCCCCTCAGGAGTCAGGACTTGCGATTTAAGGGGGCTCACACCACCCAGTCAGTCCCCATAGGATTGTGTGCAATGAATCTTGGTGACCAAACAAATAGGAGGATGGCTTCCATCGTTATGGGCTTGATGTGGTTCAAGCTGGGAGTTTTATGTAAATTGCTGGTTCTTAGAATATTTTCCCACAATATGGAGTATTTTTATTGCTGCAGACCCTACTGTTGGTCCAAAACTGGATGTGTGTTTTATAGGTGACGTGTCGGCCCCACCCATTCCACAGTATTCCTCAAATTCCCTTTTAGTCTTGGTTACCATATTCAGTGCAAGGGCACAATAGTGGACATCAGTATGACAATGGTCATCAACATTGCTTTTCCGGGACTGCCTTTAATTTTATTCAACAGCGATGTCCATATTTGACCCTTAGCAGAAATAAATTGAATACTCCATATGGAATACAGCTCTCCTTGTTGGTGTTAATGAACCTGCCCCAAAACCACATGCGTGTGCCTGCCATGGAGCCGCCTGTTGCTTTGGCTGCCTCCCTCTTCCACAAAGCCCCTGTCAGTCACCCCGCGTGCCCGGCTCCGGCCCCCACCCCATAATGCTCACCTGACCTTCTAAATCCAATTAGAGCTCGCTCACTGCACCCGCTCCTCCAGACGTCTCGCAATGCCACGCACACCTACTAGGACCTGCATGTGCTCTCTTTCTGTTTTTCTGTTATAATCCCTTTTTTCCCTTTGTTACTCCTATTCTGGTCTGTTGTTATCGCTGTTTCGTTCTTTCTCTCTCTCCAAGTCAGTTCCCCTGTGTCAACCTCTTCAGCTTTGATTATCTTCCATCTCTTTTCAACTCGCGCTCACATTCTGTTGCCCATTCACACCTCTCGCTCTCTCTCGCTCTCTCTCGCTCTCTCTCGCTCTCTCTCGCTATCTCTCGCTCTCCCTCGCTCTCCCTCCCTTCTTTGGCTGCGGTCGGCTACTCTGTGCAGACAATATTTCATTCGCTTCTTGCCATTCGCCTAAGGATAGTGTAAGAGACAGAGAGAGAGCCTGTTGTTGTTGTTTTAGGCTTAGACTCTCCATCCCCCCTTTTTTCCTCACTCTCTGAGCTGCCCCTCCAGCTCCCTCCCTCCCCCCTCCCTCCGTCCCAGCGTGCGTAACTGCCACCGCCCCTCTATCAAAAGGGAACATAGACCAGGAGCCACTATAGTGTTCCCTCCTTCCCTCCTTTCTCTCTCTCTCTCTCTCTCCCTCCCTTGCTCTCTTTCTCTCCGTCTCTGTCCGTCCCTCTTTCCCAATGGATGCAATCATGACGACCGAAGTGGACCTGAACCAGATTTCCTGCACACCAGTCTCTGGAGTGGTGGTGAGTTTTGGAAAGACGCGTCTGGCCTGAGCCCTAACTTAACTGACCCTGGCGAAGGAGGACTAGTTGAGCCTGTGTTGTTGTTGAAATCCTTGTTGTTTGCGCTTCTGTGATCGGTTGGCTGGCAGTAGTCCATGGAAGTGTGTGTGTGTGTGCACTTGGTTGTCTGAGAAGTTGATCCTAGTGCATTCACAACATGACTGGCAGTTTTGTTACAAGAGGATGCTTAGCAGTGCACATGGAGGGTGTGCATGCCTTTGTGAGGCTAATGTTCGTCGTCATTTGTGTTTGTGTGGAAGTGTGTTTGCTTACTAGGCGTCAGGCTTGGCATGTGGAGGTGTGTGTGTGGCACTGGTGGTAATTATTTCACTCGGTGCCCAGGCAAGCTAAAGAAGGAGATCAGTTTGCTACAGTTCCAGCTGGAGCTCTTGTATAGGCAACGGAGCCTCTCCTCTCTGCTGCGCTCCGTAAGACACAGGAGAGGAGGAGAGTGAGGCAGCACCTTGAGTCGTGATCAGCAACGTCTCATAATACACACTCATTCAATGGGCAAGCAGGGGACAAAAAGGTTGTGAGTGACATGATGTTTGCAAAAGAGCAGAATTCAGGGAAAAAAATCTCCGAAAAGATCTCTCTGGCATAGTGTCTGAAAGAAGGCATGGAACAGTTGGCTAGGCTCAATTGAACGGTTTGTAGTATGTAATAATCATAATAACTTAAAAAGGTTACAGACTTTCGGGCATGGAAGGAGTTATTCCTTTCTTGCGTTGTGCCTTGGGAATTGCATGCCGTGGAGGAGAGGTACACACTACACAGTGCTGTAAATAGAAGAAGTGAACCACGCGGATGAGTGGAGGGGCATTATGCTGTTGTTGCCAAACTGTTGTTTGCTTGTAATCCTCCACGAGCTAATCGTGCGAGAGCAAGCCAGTGTCGATTAACCCGATGCAACACAATAAGACCGGGCAGCTTAACCCCAGCCCAGAGCACTGGGTCATTGCCATGCTGCCCCGAGGAGGTGTGTTGCTGTATACTCTCCTCTCACTTCCCTCCAACTCACTCCACCTTCTTCACCAACTCTTCACCCCTTCAATTGTTGTCATTCCTTCACCTCCCCTCGCTCCATCTCTTCCTTGAAGATGCCCTTGAACTTCTCTCTTATCTGGCTATTCTGAGAAAGCCAACGCCATTGTTTCACTGGGCATAAACACACACACACACACACACAGACACACACACACCACACACACACACAGGTCTCAAAGACACAGGTCTGGCACAGACACATCACACACTGTTGCTTGCTTTTCTATTCAGTAGTGTGCTGCTCTGTATGTTATGCGTGGTTTCCATGGTAACTGCTTTCCATCTTGAAACTTGTTGCATTGGAAGCGATGGCGGCGCTGGTCGTGGTTACAGTTTTGTAGGCTTGAGCTTGCACGCTATTATTAGCCCTGCTTCTACCTTCTACCATGGCAGAACAATGCATTCAGTCACATGGCTTATATGTGCTGTGTGTTGTCTTGCTCACAGAGGAACCTGGCATTATTATGGCTTTCTTCTTATAAAGCAAGGACATGCTTTTTTCATTGCTTCATCATATTTTGGGATGAAGGGTGAGGTTTACAAAGTAAATGTGATGTCCTCCATTACTTATCCTAATTGAATTATCAGTGTCATCACTAAAAGATGGAGCGGCGTTGTGTACTGTATACCGTTATTTACAGTGGTCCTACTGTCAAGGTAGAGCTCAACACAGAAATTAATTCCTCACATCCTTAGCATTATGCTGAACCTTTTTAGAGCTAGGATAGGAAGCACTGCTAAATGCAGTAATGACAGTATGGTAAACAAATGCTTATACGCTTAAGCTATATTCACTTACGCTACTCGCTTCTCGCTCACTCGCCTACTCTCCATTTACTTATGGAATGTTCCCGCTGGTTTTTAACTGCCAGCCAGAAGTACTGTCAATTATCCGAACTCTGCATTCCAATTGGTTACTCTCTTACTAGCCTCGCTCGAAGTTCAACTACTTTTATCTCGGAATCCGCCCACATTGCATCGCTTGTGCTCTCCTCGCCTCCTTGCTTCGCTACAATACATAGACAATCTATTGATTGTACTCGCTGAGCAAGTAACTAGTGGCAATGTGTGAACATAGCTTTCTTGCTTGTTGCTTAATCTTAATCACTGTTGTACACAAAGCACCAAATTGGGGACAGGTAGGCCCTAAATGTTGCAGACATGCTCATGCTGGGCTGGGATCACCAGTGTGCTAGCATGCTCCAGATGTGTTAAGAACATGCAGACACACCCTCCAACTGTTTAGTCTATTTTTAGTCGACTTTATTTTATCTCTCACACTTTTTTTTCAGCAGCCTCGGCGTTCTCACCCAGGTGTCAGCTGCTTCAGTCAGGCCTTTTGAATATGCAGTGTTTGGATCCCACTTTAAAAACCTGAAGGATGATTACTGCCAACCGTCTATCTATCTAGCTCAGTCTCAGCATCACTACTAGCACAAGGTGACAAGTACAAAGAAATCAGATGACTGATTTAGGGGAGTCGTTCTTCAGTTTCTGTTTGTGGCTTTTGTTGACACACACGCACACGCACACACACACGCACACACACACACACACACACACACACACACGCACACACACACGCACACACACACACACACACACACACACATTTGTGCTCTTTTGCCACTGTTGGCCCACCAATCCAGATGATACACATACGGAGAGAGAGACACATAGAGTTTGTGTGTGTGACTGTGTTTATGCATGCGTATGTGAGTGCATGCAGAGTGCAAAGGGCCCAGACACTATGGGTGTGGGATTGCATGGGGAGTGGTGTGGTCTCTGTCACGCTGTGGCGCCCTAGCCGTTGGCCTGCCTTCAGAGGCGCTCTGACGTACGGGACGGAGGGGAAGGGGCCGAGCGGTTTCTGTGGCCCAGAGCACAAACAAACAGCCAATTCAGGAAACCAAAATCACCCACACGTACACTTGTCGTGTATGCATGCACAAATACAAATATACACACACATACATACAATAATCAGTTATCACTCTTATAAGCAATTGTGTCTGCACACAGCGATGCACTGCCTTGCAAAGTATAGCTTTGTTTTTTGTTTTTTTTTCCAGTAAAAAAAAAATAGATACTCTGAGATAAGAAAGCACATTGAAGCAGATTTTGAAGAAGATTTTTTTCAAGAATTTTTGGGAGCTTTTCAAGGCGTTATTGTTTTTTCACAACTGGACAGTGGAGGATAGACAGGAAGCAAGTTGGGAGAGAGAGATTGAGAAGGGTCAACAAAGGGCCCGGGTTTGAATCGAACCCAGGTTCGCCGCGTTGTAGACGAGTGCCCTACCGTTAAAGCTATGGTAGGGCCAAAGCAGAATATTTTTAAAGCCATTTTTCACACTCTGGCTTTGCCTGTATAATGCAGTGGTGGTGACTGAAGGTTTGTTACCCTTTGTGGTGGCAATGCTGCCCTGCTATATCAGTCAGTCTATATCAGTCAGTCTTGTGGCCTCGCCCTGTGGCCTTCAGTTGTCTGCATGCTTGACAAGTGAAAGACAATTATCTGCTATTCCAAGATGAATCATTTTTGGAAAAAACTAACATAATATCTTTTAATTTGGCCAATATCCTGACTTCACTTTGTTGACATAAGTTGTTGTTTGTTGAGATAAGAACATTCTGGACGCACATGTAAGATGCACATGTAATTGGAAGATTTTTTTGCATTTTCACCCTCCATTGTGTACCAAATTCAGAGCAATGGATGAGTGTGAGGGTCTTCGACTTTGCTATATCAGTCCGTCTTGTGTCCCTGCCCTGTGGCCTTCAGTCGTCTGCATGCTTGACAAGTGCTGTCAAGCTGACTTGACGGTCAGGGCGGCGGGTGGACGAGCCTCTCGCTGGCGTTTATTTTGAGCGGCGTGGAAGAAGCGGGGCCAGATATTTCCATTCTCTGATTAATTAGATTATAGAGCTGCGAGTCAGCTGGCCTGGTCTGTTCTGCTGTGTCTCTATCAGCCCTTGTCATCTGTGGGTTACTAAACAGCACGCACTTGCACACACACAGACACACGCAGCCCTGCGTGCCGTAAGTAGCATGACACGAAGAACTTTTAGAACGTTCCGTTCAGACCCCTCCGCAGATAAAAGAATACAGCACTTCAGAGAAATGAATCTCCTCTGACTTGCAACATTGTGCAGCCTTGGCCGATTTTTGAAGTTTTCTCTTTGAAGAACATCCAATAGTTAAAAAATGTGCGCCAGTCAGGGTCATGTTCTTGTAGGTCATGTTAGTCAAGAGATAACCGCTTTCCCCCCTGTCGAACAACAACACGCATCAGCTGATATGCCTCAGCTGTTCAGCCTCAGGATTTGTATCCGTTGTGTTTGTTGACTTCAGTGGACCTGACACAAATGTTTTGGGAAAGCCTTTCTAAGGACGAGCACTTTAAATTAGCCAAGGCTATACATTCTGCTATGGTGCTTTCTGTTGGTCTGCATATGTTTTAGTCTGTTTTCTGTCTGTCTCCAGGATCTGTATCTATCTCCCCCTATTAAAAAACTGTAACTACACTAAGCTTAACTTTTCTCTCTCTGTATTTTTCCTTTGTCTTCCTCTCAATCTCAGGAGCATGATATCGAGACGGCCCACGGAGTGCTCCACGTCACCATGCGTGGCACCCCCAAAGGCAACCGTCCAGTCATCCTCACCTACCATGACATCGGACTCAATCGTAAGTCCCCAAGGACGCACCACTTCAGGCACCTCACCTTCGCACCCCTCTTTGCCAAACACACACAGCCCTGTATCAAAGACACAATCGCTGTACTGTGAGTCAGGTTGACTTTTCCCCAGGACAGGTGTAAGTCTTGCACTGAGAGCTTGTGACGATGATTCTTGAAATAATACATTTATTAAAGATCCTCTTTACGGCTAAAGAAAGCAACAACATGGCTGATTTGAATGCTGTCATTATGTGTCGTGCAACGATTAAAGTAATATTAAATATACAGTTATGGCAGGTCAAGTTCAACGATTAAAGTAATATTAAATATACAGTTATGGCAGGTCAAGTTCAACTCAAGTCCCAGCTAGCTCTTTGTCACTGTTTGCCACCAAAATGGGGCACACCACTGTAGGCACTCACACCCCTTTGATAATCTTAAATATCGGCAAGCGACATCTATTTAGTGTCAGTGTTATATCAGTGTTTGGTGGACTGTATGTTTGCATGGTTAGCAACATGCGGGTGAATGTCTCACTGAGTGAATTGTAAATATTCTTTCTGGTCCATTGTCAGAAGAAGCAGTATTTCTGACCATTTTATGATTTCTTGCTGTACATATCTTAAATACATACTATATCCCCTTCCTGAATTTTCCCCTAGGGATCAATAAAGTTACTCTACTCTACTACTCTACTCATTTCACACCTTTGCTAATAATAGTCCAATAGTGCTGTTAGTCGTGGATATTATTGTATGTTATCGAAGAGTTTTTGTAGTTCAGCTTAGTTCTCGTACCAGATGAACTAAACGCACCTTTCCATTTCACATCATATGTTTCACAAACATTTTTATCTTGCAGATAAGTCGTGCTTCAACACCCTGTTCAACTTCGAGGACATGCAGGAGATCACCCATCACTTCGCTGTAGTGCATGTGGACGCCCCTGGACAGCAGGAGGCAGCGCCCCCTTTCCCCGCAGGGTAAGGAAAGCTGTGCGCACACCAGAAACGACCTAAGCTGCCCGAGTAGCCGAGGTCGTTAAAGATTCGCCATGAATGCACATTATTCGCTCTGGACGTGACATTGACATGTTTGGTTTGGGTAACTAACTCTTGTCACCCAGGTCACTTCGCTCCCAGCGAATAAGCTTTGGTAGCTTTATTCACCTTCCCTCCATAGAGAAATTGCGACTTTCGTCGCTCAGGTAGCATAGGTTGCTCTTGGTGTACACATGACTCTTACTCCCATGGCTCTGGCTCAGCCCACCCCACCAAGATGTCCACACACTCACCAGTCTCACGATCTCCAGTTGCAACCCCAACCCCAACCACCCATTGTCACCCTACTATCATCAGCACACACATCCAGGGCTGTCAAGTCCACCTTTGTAGAGTCCAAGACAAGTCCAAGACCAGAATAGTCAAGTCCGAGTCCAAAGAGGTTCGAGTCCGAGACAAGACCGAGTCCAAAAAGATTCGAGTCCAAGTCAAGTCACATGTCGGTCAGTTTTAAACAATGAAAAGGATGAATAACAATAAAAAGGATGTTTGAAGGTAACCCATATGCCATGGATGTGAAGACAAACTTGTATGTTGTTGTATTTCAAGCTCCACTCTAGAATTTATGGTTGACAATGTTCTAAATAAAATAAAGACAGACCCGGTCAAGTCCAAAAGCTCAACTTGGCAAGACCAGTGTCCGAGTCCAAGACAAGTCTGAGTCCAATTGATAGCGAGTCCAAGACAAGTCCAAGTCCATTAAAAAACGAACTTGAATCCGGACTCGGACAGAGTCCAGACTCGAGTACTACAGCCCTGCACACATCACCATGCCCTACTACTGTACATACTCCATACACCTACCCTCATCACCATTGCCCTATCATGAGCATCACTATACAGTAATCAACATGCATGTCGCCAATTAACCCCATGACCATAACCACCACAACCAACACCACTATAAGAATCCCCAACACCACCACCATATCTATCCCCATCACGAACATACCACATACCACAACTACCCATACCACCAATAATTACCATAACTATCCCCTCTCCAACTACAACTAACATCACCATTCATATACCGCAACACCACAACCATTCCCATAACTACTGCCCACCACCACCACCATCACCTTATGACGTTATTTATGACGAATGGATTTGAAGTAGCCCACCCTCGCTAACTCCCCAGGATCATCTACTTCGTATTTCTAGACGTCACAGTGTTTAGTTTCGGTGTTGACTTTAGAAACAAATACCCACCGCATCCTCCTTCACCTCCACATTCTCTGGGGCTCCTCTAGTCGCCTTGGCGTTAATTGGCTTGACAGCTCCACGCATCTTCAATTTCAATTTCAATTATTTCTACAGGCCATTTTTTTGTCCCCTTCTTTCTGTCACCGTTCATTTTATATTTTAATAGAGTTGTAGTATGCTTGTCGAGTACATTGTAAAGTGGGCTTGGCTGATGATCTCAAAGGCCCCTATTCAGGTGGTGTTAATATAATAGCTGTTGCACTGCCAAGCCGGAATGTTGGCAGCCACCCCACAGAATTGTGTGTCTGCGTGCATGCGTTTGAGTGCGTGTGTGCAGCTCTGTGTTCTGGGCACACAATCCCTGTCACCAGCCCGTGTGCATGCGTTCGTTTGTGTGTGTGTGTGTGCATGCATTGCCATTCGCTAACAGCTGGGCACCAGGCTGGTGACGGGGGCTGTGTGCCCAGAAGACAGAGCAGTAATTTCCTGTTAAAGTCCACTTCTCTTCCAAACAAAGCAGAATTGGCTCAATTGGAAACCTTCTAATAGACACCAGCTAATGAAATGTGGAATTTGGCTCCTCCATGTTCTCTGCTCTAGGTTTTGGTTGCTCTAGGACACGTGTAGTGGAAGGGTCATCAGCTCCCATAATTCCAAAAATTGTTGTGTATTATATCTTTCTAATCTCGCTCTCTTAGTCATCTTGATCTCACTCTTGCTCTCTTTCTCAAACTCTCTTTCTCATCTCTCATCTTTCTCATCTCTCATCTTTCTTCTCTCTCTTTCTTCTCTCTTTTTCTTCTCTCTCTTTCTCTCTCTCTCTCTCTCTCTCTCTCTCTCTCTCTCTCTCTCTCTCTCTCTCTCTCTCCCCCTAGGTATCAGTACCCGTCTGTGGATGACTTGGCTGAGATGATTCCATCCATTATGACCCAGCTCAAGTGAGTTCCTCATCAGTTGCCTCCATAGAATTCCTCTCGCCGCTTACAGCCACCCACCTGTACACAGCACCTCCAGACAAGTCGTGCTGGGGGCACCAAAACTTACACCCTTACTATATCCACAGTCTTAGCATCCACACAGTCATGCTCTACAGCAGGGGGGAACCTTTTTCATTCGAGGGGCCGCTTGAAATCCCTCCAAAGGCCTTAAAAATCCTCCGAGGGCCATACTATGAACACAAACCAGGATTTACCCCTGCGCTTTAGACCTATAAACCCTATCTATGACTTATGCTAGACCCAGCCACTATGGACCTACGCCTCTAAGAATCCTGGTCCTAACCTACGTTGACCTTATGACTACAATCTATCTATCTCTTCTTCCTCTTCCTACCTACCATTTCTGCCTCTCCTCTCTACCGCTCCTTTTAAATCCATCTCTAACAAAGATGTTTTTTTCCCATTTGTTAAGCACTTTGAGTTGCATGCCTTGTATGATACAGTGCTATACAAATACACAGGGTGCGATTTGCCGGGGGGGATGGGGGGGATTGTCCCCCCTTCTGGTTTTTATGTCTGCTGGAGAAATATCCTCGCGAATATGCCTATCAAAATAAACTAACAAAAATGTTGACATGACAGGCAACTTGTGACCCTTTTCTGCAGTCTACATTGCACCCACTTTCAAAATTGCCCGACGTGGTGGAAGCTTTGATGTTTACGAGGTCCCGGACTCAACAGCAAATATGCAACAAAGCTACGGGAATTAGTAGCATCGCTAATGCAAACGACCTGCGAACATGAAATGCCAAAGCAGCAGTTCGTCCTTTTTTGATGGACCATCAAATAGGAAACAACCTACCCAACTACTTGGCTAATGCCTACAAACAGGCGCGCAAAAAGGGCACATTGCATTGCATTGCATTGCATTGCATTGCATTGCATTGCATTGCATTGCATTGCATTGCATTGCGCAGCGTCAGTGGGGGAGCAAACAAAGGACATTTAAAAAATACATTTGGTTTGAAATAGGCTACTTTGCTTCCAACTCCCGACTGTTCTTGAGTGGGTTTGCAAAAAGACGCACCGACAGTAGGCAGATGTTGCGAGAGGCGCCCTGTCCTGATCACTTGGGGTTTGTTAGACTGCAGAGGAGGTGCGGTTGCGCCCTCTCGCTAATTGATGAGGTGCTGGCAAAAAAAACAGGTGCTCTAGGAAGGGAGGTGCTTTAAAATGGAGCAGAAAAGTTGAATTAATGCACCACAATCAAATAAAAGACCGCAAAAGGCAGGAATTACCTACGCCACTGGAAGTATGAAACCAACAGTCATCGTGCAAAAGTGCGTCTTGGCAATCAGGGTGAACCGAACCGAATATAGGCGGCTCTTCTCTTCAGTTGTAGGCCTATACGCTGCTTTAGGAAGGGATATAGCCTAAATAATGATAATAATGACAATAAATAAGGGCACCACAAGCAAATGAAAGACCCCAACAGGTAGGCATGAAAGCTACTTGAATTAAGACGGTATGAAACCGTCACCTGTGCAAACGTGCGTCCTCGCCATCAGGAAAACTGAAATCGTTAAGTATTTCTGTCTGCACGTTAGGCTATGAAACCGTTGTGCCTTAATCGTAAATCTACAGTAGGCTACTGTCAGTAGGCCTAGCGCCTGAACATGCAATGAATTTGTATGACCCGACTAAAAGTTTGTAGAAAGTTGCAACGCATGAGGACACGTTGAAGTACCCCCCTCTGCCTACACTCAGTGGGTATTTCTAGGGTTAGTAGGATTGTGAGTGACTGAAGTGTCTATGGCACACGAAATGTAGGCTACAGAGTTTCCCCTTCGCGATTTCAGTGTAACATTTTTGCGCAAGAGATGTCCAACTGCATTACAAAAAAACCTCTCAATGAAGACGCATTGTCTCCGTGTCCGTGTTGGAAAAAACACACCAGTTTTTCAGTTTTTGACTGAATTAAGTGTTATTCATTTGATATCATCCAATATTGAGCTGTTAGTCGTGTTAACTTCATTTTGTGACGTCACGTGTCATGGAAAAAAAAAAAAACATCCCCCCCTCTGGTTTTTTGACAAATCGCACCCTGCAAATACAATTATTATTATTATTATTATGATTATTATATTGAAGGCAGCCACCTTTAAAACAGACCCCACCTTCTCTAGGTCCCCTGAATATAACTTATTTGTATTGCAAATGTAATTTCTAAGATTCCTTTACAAAATATGTCATATTTCACGCATGAAGCTGCATAACATTAAAATGAATATCGGGGGCCGGATAAAACCGCCTCAAGGCCCTCGAAACATAGGTTCCCCACCCCTGCTCTACACCTTCACAGCCTCCCTATGGTGGGCGAGCAGTATTGGAGGGCGTCAATATGGTTTCTTTCTTATCAGACGCCCCAATAAAAACACCCCTATACCCTCTCATCCCCACTTACCCACCAGCCTGACACCCACACACACATCCTCAACACCTCACTAGCCTCCCTATGCCAGACAAGATCAACGTTCATGTATTGGTCCTGAAGGAAATTTCTCTTGGAACATTCACAGAACCGTCACATAACATGCAACACATAACATCTAACAAAATACACAAACAGTACTGGGGGCTGCCAATATGGTATATGTCTCATCAGATGGCCTAACACCCACTACGGGGGGTGGCGGTATGCTCTGCTCTGTGTCTGACACCCCCATACCCTCACATCCCTGCTTTTACCCACATCCCTGGCACGCACCCACCCAGCCACCCACCCTCAACACCTCCCCAGTCTCCTTATGGCAGACACGCAATAGTGCAGGGTGCCAGTATAGCCTGTTGGGTGAAATGCTTGAGGTTCCTTGCTGTGATTTGATGGCACTTGTGTGGTCGCAGGGATCACACTTGATGTCACAGTGGGTGAAGAGATGGCTGATAAATATTGGCATAGTGTTTTCTCAGTGCTGTGTGTCTGTGGAGTTTGTATTGTGCGTGTGCGTGTGCGTGTGTGTGTGTGTGTGTGCGTGCGTGCGTGCGTGCGTGCGTGCGTGCGTGCGTGTGTTTTACACTTATGTGTGTGTGTCTCTCTTCTGCAGGATCAACAGTGTGATTGGGATCGGAGTGGGTGCCGGCGCGTACATCCTCTCCAAGCTGGCGGTGAGTCTGCTGGGTCTGCATGCGCATCTTCAGCACATATATTCTTCCTCTTATGGCAGCGATGTCAAACTCAAATATTAAAGGGGCCAAAGTCAGGTACTCTAGTTACTCTCTATCGCCACTCCCTGGCTGGCCTTGCACACATAACTCTACTCATACATGTCTGTGTGTATGGGTGCGTGCTTGTGTGTGTGTGTGTGTGTGTGTGCGTGCGTGCGTGAGTGTACTTGTGCGTCTACACTTGCATGTTTGTATATTGTAAACACATGTATGGGTATAATCTATGTGTACATATACGTCTATGTGTGTTTGTCATTAGCAAGTTTACTGGAGGTCAGTAAGCCTGTGAGTTAATAGGAGTAGAGCCGAGTTAGAGAGTAAGCAGATGGGTCTGTCCACAGCCTGCAATAAAGAGCGTAATAAGGGCTGGACTAAACCCCATCTCCACTAGCTAATCCCTTTAGCTGCACACACATGCACACTTCACACACTTCACACACTCGCGCGCGCGCGCGCGCGCACACACACACACACACACACACACACACACACACACACACACACACGTACGCGTGCACACTTGAACACAAACCCAAACACATTGTATGCAGACACACACACTTGAAAACATAGCAGACCTACTTTTATTCAGAGGCATATTGTCATGCATGTTCCCGAAACTAAAAAAGTTAGCCTTTAGAAAAATGACACCAGCTGAAGAGATAATTCTCTGATGAGCCCGTGCTTGTGCTGAGTAGCAATGGATGCAGTTTCCAGATCATCTCAATCAGCTTTGTCATCTAAAATGGTTGATGTCAGGCTCAGGTCTATCTACAGCATCAGCCACCCATGCAAAATATTATCTTTTAAATTAGTACAGCCATTAGTAATAATAGAAACGTCTTTGGAAAAGCTAAAGGAAATGTGTAAAACTGTTCCCTAGATGCAGGATGGAACCTTTCCCTGCAGTGTTGATTATGTTGTTAATGTTTAAAAATAAATATAGCAGATTTTCTCCGTTTATAGCAGATTTTTTCCGTTGCACTCAATAAACTGATGAGTCATTCCTGCCTCCATTGATATGACAAACTCAACAAGGACATGATGACCCAGAGCAGGTTGTTCGTAGCTCAACAAAATCAGCAAAGGCTGTTGTCCGTAGTTTTTACTGCATAAAAAGCAATCTAAAGAACTAGTGCGTCGTGATCTTGTATCAGGCGAAAGGCATATAAACTTATTGCACCTGCAGCCTATATTGTTAAGATCTTTAATTTTTGTATGTTTGGGGGGGGGGGGTGCTCATGGGTCTCACTTTCTAAAGCCAGTGTCTGGTATTGACTTTGTTTTTATACATACAGTGCCCTCCATTATTATTGGCACCCCTGGTTGAGATGTGTTTTTTAGCTTCCAATTATTATTATTTTTCTCTAAATAATATGGGACCTTAATGGAAAAAAAGAGAAAAATCCAACCTTCAATACAAGTGCATTTATTCAGTGGGGAAAAAATCCCACATAAAGAAATAATTATTTGACATCAAATAATGTGTGTCACAATTATTAGCACCCTTGTTGTTAATATTTTGTACAACCCCCTTTTGCCAACAAAACAGCACCTAATCTTCTCCTATAATGTTTCACAAGATGGGAAAAGACAGAAAGAGGGATCTTCAGCCATTCCTCTTTGCAGAATCTCTCTAAATCATCCAGAGACCTGGGTCCTCTCCTCTGTACTCTCCTTTTCAGCTCACCCCACAGGTTCTCAATGGGGTTGAGGTCTGGGGACTGAGATGGCTATGGGAGGAGCTTGATTTTGTGTCTGGTTAACCATTTCTGTGTAGATTTGGCCATATGTTTAGGGTCATTGTCTTGCTGAAAGACCCAGTGACGACCCATCTTCAGCTTTTTGGCAGAGGGCAACAGATTTTGATTTAAAATGTCCTGGTATTTCAAAGCATTCATGATGCCATGCACCCTAACAAGCTTCCCAGGGCCTTTGGAAGCGAAACAGCCCCACAGCATCACTGACCCACCCCCATACTTCACAGTGGGTATGAGGTGCTTTTCAGCATGCGCATCTTTCGTGGCACGCCAGACCCACTTAGAGTGTTTGTTGCCAAAAAGCTCAATCTTGGTCTCATCTGACCAAAGCACACGGTCCCAGTTGAAGCCCCAATACCGCTGGGCGAACTCCAGACGTTTGCGTTTATGACTGTGAGTGAGGAAAGGTTTTCTCCGTGCATGCCTCCCAAACAGCTTGTTGGCGTGTAGACAGCGCCTGATGGTTGATTTGGAGACTTTGTGACCCCAGGATGCTACCATTTGTTGTAATTCTGTAACAGTGAGCTTTGGAGATATTTTGATTTCTCTTACCATCCTCCTCACTGTGCGTGGTGGCAAAATAAACTTGGGTCCTCGTCCAGGCTTGTTTACCACTGTTCCAGTTGTTTTGAACTTCTTAATTATTCCTCTCACAGTACATATGGCCAGCTGCAGTTGAGTGGCAATCTTCTTGTAGCCTCTGCCTGACCTGTGAAGGTCGACGCACATCTGCCTCACTTGTATGCTGTGTTCCTTTGTCTTTCCCATGTTTAAGAGTGGATAAGAGAAATGGCCTCGGTGTCACGTCATAGTTATACCCCAGGGAAACAGGAAGTGATGAATTACTAATTAAATGTTCCTACATACTCTGGTAAACTTTGTAAACTACTGTGGAAATGACAGAAATGCTTCAATTATATTTATTTCCTGGGAATTGTGAAGGGTGCCAATAATTGTGGAACAGGTGATTTAATGAAAAATTGTTATTTTTTAGTCAGGGATTTTTTTTATTTTCCTACAATTCATTTGAGTTGAAGGCTACATTTTCCTAAAATTTTCAGTGTGACAGTATTCTTCTGCAATAAACACTGAATTTATTTTAAGGCTTTTAACACATCTCAACCAGGGGTGCCAATAATTATGGAGGGCACTGTATATATGTTTTTCATGGGTTTTCAACTATATTTAGACAGGACAGTGCAGAGTGGAATAGGGAATGAGTGCGTGAGAGAGTCGTGGGATGAGCGGGGTCCGGGAATAGAACCCGGGTCGTCCGCGTAGCAGTCCGGTGCCCAGCCGACTAAGCCACGGCTGGGCCTGGTATTGGCTTTATTGATTGACATACAGTAATGCTCCTCTCTGCAGTAAATTATTCCCAGCTAGTTTCAAAAAAAGGTGTGCGGATATATTATACATGTAATTGTTCATATTGTTATTGATACTTGTCGTGCTCTTGACACACTTTCTATACATATGCCTTTTGTCATTAAGTCTTGCCTACATTTTACTTAACTGTATAAGGAAGCCTAAATACACTTGTAGAACTTACATCTTTCGGCTCAGTTGAGCACGCCGCTTACGGTACGGTATGTGTTAGAGAGGCTATGAGTGCGAACGCAGGTGAGAATATGACTGTGCCAAGATGAGACGGCTTGGAAACGTGTTAATTACGGTTAATTTTAGACAATGTGGGAGAGTCTGGCTCTGCCAGAGAGAGAAGAAGAAGAAGGAACGAGAGGGGGGAAGAGGAGAAAGAGATGCTCTCTGGGCTGCAGTTGTCGGTCTGTGACAAAAAAATGCAAAAGCCCAGAGCGCTATAGTTGTAATCAGCCTTCCTTCCACAACAGCCATCTTTTCTCTGCCTTCCGTCCTTCAACCATCTAACCCACCCCATTCTCCATTTTGTCTTCATCTGTCTTCACCCTCCCCTTCCTCTCTTCCCTGTCCCTCTGCCTGACATGGAGGGGAGTGGACTAGATACAGTAATGCTAGTTTGTGGCTGAGCTGTTGTAGCTGATGCTTTGAGAAGCTAGTCTAGCTAGGAGCCCTCCTGAACAATTCTGCCTGGCTGTTTCCTTCCTACAGTGATTATTTGGGTTTGCTGAAATAGGATGGAACCTGGACCATTTTTGTTCTTACCAGTCAGCGAACGGGGGTGTTTATGACCGATGATGTCAACTTTGTATGCCATGTTGGAATTGCAGTGTGTGGGCAGGCTAATTCGTAGGCAAAAGGCCATGTCAAGACTAGCCCTGTTGAGCAGATGCCACAATTTTTAGTCAATTTTAGGAGTCCACGCCCTCAGCAAGCACAACATTCTCAATATATCATAGCCAGATCCTCGTTATGAATGCAAGTCTTCTACGAAGGCCTGTTCTTATTGCTGAGGTGGGGGCCAGAGGATGTGGGCAGATAGAGAGGTGAGCACTACTGGTCTGTGGCTGAGCTTTGTAGTGCCTGATGCTGTGTGGAGCACACACACTACCTCAAGACTCCACACTACTGCTCTCGCAAAACTATGTATTAAAGGTGATTCATCAGTGGGCTGGGTATAGTGGGCTAAGGCGCTGTCCCGCCGCAAAAACAAAATAAAAACAAACAAACTGTATTAAAGGTTAATCCTGTAGGCGGTATAAAGGGCACCTACTCTCAATATAAATGATATATATATTTATATTATATATATTTATATTCAATATAAACGGCACCTACGCTGTCACTCACTCTCACTCCTTTGCTCACGGTAGAAACTTTGAAGGCTAAAGGGTCTTCGCTGCTGCTGGTTTTCTTTCTCTTTTTTTAACCACCCTATTATTAAGAAGTCTTGTTTTGTTTTCCGCTGTTGTGGTTTGACTAAAGGTGTTAAAGTGTGTGTGTGTGTGTCCGTGTGTGTGTGTCCGTGTGTGTGTCCGTGTGTGTGTGTGTGTGTGTGTGTCCGTGTGTGTGTGTCCGTGTGTGTGTCCGTGTGTGTGTGTCCGTGTATGTGTGTGTGTCCGTATGTCCGTGGGCGGACCGCAGTGCAGGGGGCTGAGATGTGACAGGCCTGCATTGCATTCAGCACATTGCAACCACAAAATAGCAGCTCTTCATCAGCAGCAGCTCCAGTGAAGATGTCAAGCTCCCTCCTCTCTCTCTCTGTGACCTGTTTTACACCAACAAACTAAAGTACCCATGGCCACAGCCCAGAGCTTGGCAAGTAGCAGTGTGGGGGCGACATGAATTGCAGCCACCGTGCCACTTTGTGCAGTTAATAGCATACACAAACCAAATCATGACACTGAATGGGCGAGTGACTCAGACATGCAAAACCAATAAAAGGAGTCAGGACCACCACCAGTACTCTCCCATACAAAGAGTGTTAGATAGTGATGAGTGCATTGTTTGACTCTCCTATTGTGCTCTCACAAGCAGATGGAGGCTGACTGGTTAACAGCAGACTGTCTCACAAGTGAGATTCTGGAGGCTACCTATGCAATTTCTTGTCGGAAAGGTGTGGTTTACGACTGCCTATGACTGTTTATTGGATCTTACAAACGTATAATTTCGCTTATACGTAGCACATAGCCAATCGTTGTATCTATTCAAACAAACTGCAATCTTCCGTTTCTCAAAGAAGTATGCATCATTGCCTTTCAGGGTAAAATTTAAGTGGGCTAGATGGGTTTTCTTTCAGGCATGCAAGAAGCCTGTTTGAAGTAGTAGCTATTACCCCACTGACCCACTCGCCGCTTGGCTTCTTAACAGGGTCAGTTTTTTGTGTGAAAATTGACATCCTTTTGGCTATGATTACTACCTCATGATTTGTTCTGTAGTTATTGTGTTCCCCATTTTATTTTGATCTCCCATTCCCTTTTCAAATTTGTGAGATTATACTCACTGCAGAATTTTCCTTGTCATGTGTCTATCTAAGAAGCACAGGATGAGGACAGTGTCCTCAAGGGGCATTAAGATTATCAACTAGTTGACAAAAAAACTCACTGAATATATACTCATGCATGTTACTTCCTGTATCTGTTTGTGGTCCATTGCAGCTAAACCAGCCAGAGCTAGTGGAGGGCCTGGTTCTCATCAACGTGGACCCATGTGCAAAGGGCTGGATGGACTGGGCCGCAACCAAGGTGGGTAAACATTTTTGGATGTTCTGTATCTTAATTAATTCACTGATGCGCCATCCCCTGTTAAAGCACATAGCTGTGTTGAAGAGAGAGCCTTGGTGTTTGTAGCAGGGATGGAAAAAATCAGAAATTCGAAACCAGCCACTAGCCACATGCTATAACTCTTCCAGATTTTAGACACGTGATATTATTGAGTGGGTGGTGAATTTTATTATTTACATGTCAGTGTCTGTTGGGGGTGGTCTACGTTTTGCTAAGTTAATTTCCTCCCCGTAGTTGGTAGCAGAAGGAGGTGCTCCAGACACTTAGCAACTCTCTCTCTCTCTCTCTCTCTCTCTCTCTCTCTCTCTCTCTCTCTCTCTCTCTCTCTCTCTCTCTCTCTCTCTCTCTCTCTCTCTCTCTCTCTCTCTCTCTCTCTCTCTCTCTCCTCACCTCACTAAAAGCAATGTGTGAGGTAATCATGTTTAATACTGTGTGCAGGGCTAATCATATTAGCATGCAAAACCCCCTACCTTGGAGGCTCAAGGTATGAATTGACGCATTGTGACGAACCACCTCAAGTGCCCAAGTCAAGTGGAGGGTGTGTTGTATGTGGTAGTAATGGTGTTGTCTTCTTAACCTGGCGATGCCTTTTGTGTCCGCAGCTGTCTGGGTGGACTTCTGGACTAGTGGACATTGTCATGGCCCATCACTTCAGCACGGTGAGTGTGTCTGTGTCTATGTCTACGTCTCTGTTCGTCTCTGGAAGACAAAGGGCATTAACGTGTGCGTGTGCGTGTGCGTGTGTGTGTGTCTTAACTTAAGCGTGTGTGCATGCATGCGTGTGTGCAAGCATGTTAGAGAGATATTGGAGGTGGGAGGGTGTGCTCCTGCTGTATTAACCCTCTCTGCTGTGACTATAATCCCCTCTGATGGGCTATGTCAGGCATTGCCATGGCGACTGCCTTTACACTGCACCCCAGCTCTATCTGAACTCTTTCCTTGCTCTCTCTCTCTTTCTTTCTTTCTCTCTCTCTCTCTCTCTCTCTCTCTCTCTCTCTCTCTCTCTCTCTCTCTCTCTCTCTCTCTCTCTCTCTCTCTGCCTCTCTGCCTTTCTTTCTTTCTCACACACTCTCATACTGAAACTCTGTCGTTCTCACGGTCAGTCTTGTTCGGAAAAATGTACTGAAGGTTCACAACCAACTGCAGTCTTGTGACATGTGGGGAGGAGGGATGTCGTGATCGTGATACGCGTTCTCTGAATCACAGCGTACAGATGTGGCTCCAGCACACGATGTACATTGTTATTTATCACTCCATTACTTAATTATTACTATTACTTGTTATTGGCCCTGTTTTGGACTTTAAAAGTATGTCTTGTTAATTTCAGTCCTATGTATGTTCATGTTTTGCATGGAATAGAGGGGAAAGAAATTTCAATTCCCTTGTATAACGTGTGCATATGAAGAAACTGACAGTAAAGCTGACTTGACTTGACTGCACAATGTGGCATCAGTTACAGTAAACATCCACAGCTACATCCACTACTAAACAAAACTAGCGGGTTTTGAAAATCATAGTTCTACACCACCTATGGCTGATGCATTTTCTGAGGTCGTGGGCACCCCTGTAGCTTCTAATCATTTGTCAAAATAAATCACATCATTTCTAAGACGTACTGTATGATGGCCCTGCCAATCGGTAGGGTACTCTTTTGCCATGCGGTCGACCTGGGTTTGATTCCCGGCCCGGTCATTTGCCGACCCCTCCCCATCTCTCTCCCCATTTACTTCCTATCCACGTTTCAAACTTAAGCAATAAGCCACTAGAGGCCGTGAGTTGTGCTCAATTTATAACAGCCAAGAGGAGTGGGGCATGACGCGAAGCGGAGTGCCTTAAACGTCCCCTTTCCCCTTATCAATTGAGCACAACCCACAGACTCAAGTGGCTTATTGCTTATCTAACACTGTTACACTTAATCACTGACCAAATTTCTTTAAAAACGCTTTAATAACAATTAATTTGATCCGTTGCGGTTGAGGACGTGAATGTGGTTACCCCGGCAACGTTATTTGGCATGCGTGCGTCGCGCTGCCAGACACACATTCGCTACAAAAAACTAAAAAGACAAGGAGGCGATTAACACCGCAGGAATGAAATGTCTTCGCAATCACACTGATACCCCAACCACAGATGGTGCAAAGATGTGCTCTTCTTGCAGACTCCCTTCCCCAACTGCAAAATATTCTCATTACCGACGTAGTTGCGCTTGGTCTAACTTGGACGCGCATAGAATCTTCAGGTGGAAGGTGTAGGTTTACGCTAGATTGACCACACCCATCAGCCAATCAGAATCGAGAACCGGACCGCACAGTGTTACATTGTCCTATCATCAATTAAGTCATAAAAATCGTTTTTTTTTTTTTTAATGAGATGTACTGTATGTTATATGATCAATAGCCTTTTTCAAGTGGCCTGCTTTCTGTTGACAGGACGAGCTGACTGATAACCAGGAGATCATCCAGACCTACCGGCTCCACATCGCTCAGGACATGAACCAGGACAACCTGGCCCTCTTCTACAACTCATACAACGCGTAAGTCCATCACTCTGGTCAAAGTTCACAGTTTAAATGTAGTTACAAATGGAAACTCATTTAATAATAAAAAATAAATTTAATTGTAAAGCACTTTTTCATACAAAGAATGCAGCTCAAACAGTAAATGTCAGAAAATAAAAGAATGTAAAAACAGCAAAAAAGAGCACATAAACACAACACAAGTAGGCAAGTTATAGTCAAGGTAGTTAAAATAGCACTAAAACTAATAAAAATAGATAACTAAAAGGCATAGGCTATTGCACATTTAAGGCATTCTGGTAATGAGGACTGCTTTATCTAATTAAACTATTTACTCTTTTTTTTGTTGTTGTTGTCAGTCGGAGCGACTTGGAGATCGAGAGGCCCATCGTCGGTCTGAATGAAGACTCGGTCAACACACTGAAGTATGGAGATATGAAGTGTTACATGTCTTTTTCCCCATTTCCCATACTTGTTTTCTCATCATTATTTGATTGTGATTGTTTATTGACACCTGGTTTCATTTATTTAACTGCCTACAATCATCGTAATCAAACCCAACCTTTTATAAGACAAGACCTCAACAAGGCAGATAGAATGTTCATAGTCGCATAGCATAGTTCATAGCGTGTTTTGATCTAGGATTGTTCTAACAAAGTTTGACAGGCCTGTGCTTCCTGCTTCCATGAGCCGCTTTAATGGACAATGTCACCTTTTGTGTGTGCGTGTGTGTCTGTGTTTGTACTGTAGGTGTCCTTCTCTGTTGGTGGTGGGAGACACATCTCCAGCTGTGGATGCTGTGGTAGGTGGCGCTGCTACAACCCTTGCGCATTAGAGCTATAAAAAAATAACCTTTTTGGTATAACTTGCCTTTCTCCTGCATTGACATATAAAACAGCTGCTGTATTGATGTAGCAATATTACAGCTAAAAAGTAATATAAAGGCTGTCGTGAAGCTGTTCCAAGTTTACTCGTGCCGTCATACAGAATTAAAACGTGTTTTTTTTGGTGGATACATACTCTCAAGTGAATTATGTGAGTCTATGAAAAAAAAATCATGTTTTGACTCATAAGGGTTGCCTAGCACTGTTTTCTGTCACTTGAGAAAAAAATCAATTTGTTCAGTCAGTCAGCTCGGAGTTCTTTTCCACATGATTTGCTTCATGTAGCAAATCAGTCCTCTCACTGTAGTAAGTGTCCTCAGTGTGATTAGAGATGTTTTTGTGTGAAGATATTTATCCCTCTGGTGCAGCACAGAACAGCCTGTGCTGTCCGCTCACCCAGACAGGAACATGGTCAAGGCTTCGACTCCTTTCAAGAGTGCACTTTGTGCCCGCCTGCATAAAAGCTTCATCTGTCTATCTGTCTGCCTGTCTGTCTCACCTTTGCTGTCTCCTATGTGATTTTTTTTCCTCAGGTGGAGTGTAATTCAAGGTTAAACCCGACAAACACGACTTTGCTCAAAGTGGGTGGCTTTCAGCGTATTTCTTTTATCTTGCATTTAAAAAAAATGACATCATATTAGTCAGGCTTGAAAAGATGCTCATGCTTGCTTGCTTGAGTTGAAACTTACAGTACGTCTTTCCCTTTCACAGATGGCTGACTGTGGTGGACTGCCACAAGTTGTCCAGGTGTGTTACATAATGAGAAATGCCCTTGGTTAAAGTAACAGCATAAATGAACCTTCCATATCAGAGATGCTACGGTGACTTTCATTCCTACTACTTACTATTATTTAGAACAGTGCCACATTAATGTTTCAATGTTAAAGGGGTATGCCAGTATTTTGGGGCTGAATACGATTAAAATCGTTGCTCTGGGTGGTAAAGTATCTTATTTTTCATGTTAGGTGTTGTCTTGTTTTAAGGAGGGAGTAAGTATCTGAGCTAGTGAGAGTCAATGGATCACACATGCTACAGTGATCCATTGACTTTCACTAGCTTAGCTACATACTCTGTCTTTTAACTTGTCTTAAAGCAAGACAACGCCTAACATGCAAAATAAGACACTTAACCCCCTTTATAAACCCCTTCCAACGATTTTAAATTTATTAAGCCCCAAAATAGTGGCATTTCCCTTTAACATGTCTTCATCAGATGACTGTCCTTCCTACTTTGAACTCAGTCCTTTCTCGTGAAGCACCAGACAGTGAAGAACCACACAGAGTACTTAACTTTACTACTTAAAAATAAGCAGTCTTTTAACCCATTGATGCCTAAGGCACCTGCATAAATGCCTAAGCCCTTGTTTTTGGGGAAAAGGTGCCTTAGCCTCTATAAAAACTAAATATCTCAGCCTCAGAAGCACATAAAATCAGGAAATGAGTTGCATTTAAAAGCTAAGACTCTCATCTTGCATTAGAATGATCATTCAACTTTAAAATACCCTCGTTTTTTTGTTTTTAAAAATCTCAAATCTCATGAGCCTTAATGCTGCATCCATGCAGCTCCAGGTGCCTGGGTCAATGTTGCGTATACACAGCATCCAGCATCAATGGGTTAAAATAGTATTTCCAAAATGATTGAGTTGGTCAACAAACTCCAGAGACTGATCATAACCATTATCATTTTGCCCGGCCCTCAGGAGTTTGCCCTGATCTCAACAAATCGTTTTTCATTTGAGTTTTGTTTTGCTTTGTTTTCACAGCCTGGCAAACTGGCCGAGGCCTTCAAGTACTTTGTGCAAGGAATGGGCTACAGTGAGTATAAATATGTTTTATTACATCGGTTATATATGTCTTGTCATGTAGGCCTTGTGGAGTGTTATTAGTATGATGTTGTCACGTTATTCAACATTATTTTTAGTATATTTTGGTGTTAAATGGGGGATGGTTAAGTGTGCTCAGTATGTCTTCTTTCTTCCGTGCCTTGTCTCAGTGTTTAAATTCACACTCCCAGCTTCTCTTGAAAGAGGACGACACATTAAAAGAACAAAAGTTGACACCCTCAAAGCCACCCACGCAAGCACCTTTCTGAAAGTGAAAGCCTTCTCTGTCTCCTACCTCTCATGAAGGCCGATTGGGCCGAAACATGGTCACTACATTTGTACGACAAGTACTGTGTGTGGCACTTTCATTCATATTCTCATATATATACGTATATATAGTTTTAGGGCTTTTTCACCTTCATTAGGATGGCACATTGAAGAGTTTGACAGGAAAAGATTTGGAGAGGAAATTCGGGAAATGACCCTGAGCCAGAATCGAACCCAGGTTCCAGGTGTAACAGTAGGGTGCCTTAGTAGTTTGAGCCACAGCCGATGCCCGTGTGCGGCACGGTCTTGTCTCTCTAAAGCTGCTTGCTCTGACAAAGACTAACCCACTGACTACTCTATATTGCTCTGTGTCCCGCCATGCCTGGTTTACAGTGCTGAACGTCACCAGTAAGTACAGTACGTATGGCTGCCCTGCCCTGCACTGCCCTGCCCTGCCCTCTCTGAGGATGCTCTGATGCATGGCCTGCCTCTCTCCCTGATACTTAACTCTGACACACTCTCAGGCACAAGCACACACCTATACCAGTACACACATAATAATGTTGTGTACTGTTGCATGGGCAGACAAATGCACATTTTAAATATACAATATACGGAACTCTGTGCACGCGCTTGACGACAGACACATGCGCACAGACACTATTACACAGGCAGACTCACTCACTCACTCACTCACTCACTCACTCACTCACTCACTCACTCACTCACTCACTCACACTGAGAAACACACACACACACTGAGAAACACACACACACACTCACACACAGACATTTGAATATGGTCAGGTACAATATTACCTTATTTATTTCACAACATTATGCATCACAACATGCATTTACATGTACTACTCTGATCTGTGTCTTGAGTCTTCTGAGTAACCCTTTTGATATCTCAAAGTTTCATTCCAGCCCAACAAAATGTTTATATGTCCCTGGCCTGTATGAGGACTATATGATATCAGCATAAGATACTCTGCCCATATAAACATTGAATGAAATCTCTTGTCCTTTGGTTTGCTGAGTGAACTCTGCCTTCTGCTGGAAAGTGAGGAATGGATGGGTTGGGTGTGCCATCGATTCTTTACCGTGGCAATACTTTCCACTTTGCTTACTCCCACCTTGGGTGGGTTGGTGTCCTAAAAAGTGTGTGTGTGCGTGCGCGCAACGCAGGTGCCACATTTGTCCTTTGGACATCATGAACAGAAGATCCTAATGCTGCATAAGATTTCTTTTTAAGGCAAGTTTGGATTGTGCCATGATAAATGTATATCTGTCAATCCAAATAAAGAAGAACAATGTGTGTTTGTACGGCGCGTGTGTGCGCGACAATTTCTGATGCTGCTACCTTGGTATCCGCCCACCTGCTCCGTTCATATGAGCGGGACAGTGGAAACTAAAGTGAGTTTTTGAGTAAACCTGGGCTGGCGTGCGTGTGTACGTGTGTGTGTGTGTGTGTGTGTGTGTGTGTGTGTGTGTGTGTGTGTGTGTGCGTGCAGTCTTCCGTCCCTGCCAACACTACCTGCCCACCCACCCTCACGCCTGCTCTTCAGTTGGGCAGACAGCGGGGCGCCTCTGTCCCTGTCGCCCTCTGGAACAAACACTCTGGCTGTATGGTGGGGGATTTCCTCCTGAGGATGACAATTAAAAAACCCAATCCTACTCATTTTACTCAACGCCCAACACGCTGACTGAATCGAGTCAAAACGAGTTGCAAGCAAGCACGGTGCTTTCTAAACGGTTCTGTGGTTATTTGAAGTGTTTTCCACAGAAAACCATGGCTAGGATGTTGAATTTCTGTTGCCTTGCCAACTCACAGGTGTCTGTGCCTGTGAGAGTGTGTGTGTGTGCGTGTGCGTGTGCGTGTGCGTGTGCGCGTGCGCGCATGTGTGTGTGTGTGCGTGCGCGTGTGTGCGCGCGCGTGTGTGTGTGCGCGCGCGTGTGTGTGTGTGTGTGCGCGCGCGCGCGTGTGCGTGCGTGCGCGCGCGCGCGTGTGTGTGTGTGTTCCCAGGAAGTCATTCTGTACAATAATCGTGTTCTCAACTTCAAGAGATTAGTCACATTCCTCCACCAATACCACCATCACCTTCTCTCTCTCTGTCTCTCTCCTGGACCCTTTGTTCACACGGACATCTGAACACATACAGCTTTTCTTCCCACCGTCTTATAAAGCCCATGGCTTCTCTGGTTGACTTTTTTGTACGTGTTTATAAACCTCTGGTTTCCACCTCCTCATTCTTCAAGCACATTCAGAACAAATGTGTGTTCATTGGTGCAATTAACCCATTGATGCCTAATGCCGTGTACAGACCAAGGGTGAACGGGGCGACGGCATTATTTCTGTATGGAGGGCACGCGAACAGCACTACCAGAGCGAATTCGGCAGGAGCGAAGAGAACTCTGCCACCAAAGCGAATTTTAACGATTAAACTCAAGCTAATCTTCGCTATGATGCGGTTCGGCGAAAACCAATTGGAACATTCATTTCTCTGAATGTCCTAGGCTGTCAAGCCAGAGCCATTATGTTATTACCTAAATCAAGCATGTCAATGCTGTGTCTGGAGCGAATACAGCAAATTCAAGGCGAAACTTCTGCTACCCACGCTACCAGGCAGCGTAGTTCGCTCTTGGGCTGGACACGGCATAATACACCTGCAAAAAAACATCTGCTAAATGCCTAGGCCATTTTTGGGGAGAGGCACAGTCAGCCTAGCCTGGGGGAAAATTCTGCTGATTGGCAGAATCGTGAACGAACCTAGCTAGGAGGATTTTGCCAGACTATGTACGGTGCCAAAATGTTTGGGTACATAGGATTGCATCGCCAGGCTACAGGCAGCCTATAAAAACCCAAATATCTCTGTCTCTGAAAAACAAATTGTATTTAAAAGCTAAGACCCTCATCTTGCATGAAATGTTTTTTCAGCTTTAACATGGCAAGATTTTTTAATTTTTTTAAATCAATTTTCTTACTTAATATCTGGCATCAATGGGTTAATTGTATTTCTCACATACCGTACCAATATAGCCACAATGAATGTTTCAACTCAAAGTGACCATCGAAAAGATTTTTATGCCATGTAAACAAGATTGAGAGATTGGCGCGAAAATCAGGCATGACCTATTCAGTTAGGATGTACTGTATTATAGTTGGCCCCTTTGAGAAGATGTGTTAATTAATTTGTCAATAAATGTGGATTCATTTTAGTAGCATGGGTATGTCATTCATGTCTATTTTCAGTAGTGTTCAGTTGGCAGTATTGTATCACATCACCTATTGGAGGTCTGTGGTTGCTGTCAGTTTCCTGTTTACAGTAGATCTGAACACACACAGCACACGTCCGTGCACAGCGAGAGAGTGACGTACTGTACAACTTACAACTCGAATGTGAGGGGTACAAAAGGTCCAACATAACCTCGCTCATGTCTGCTGTTGAGTCAGCCTGCGTCTGCAGCAAATTATGCTCTCCTGTTGCCATGTCAACAGGCCAGTGAGGACACCGTCCCCCCCAACCCCACCCCCATGTCCACGTCAAACTCAACGACAACAAACCACTGACTCTGTAAACAAAACAGACCATGATGTCACTGTAGTCAGTAATAGCTGGCTATTTAGGACAGCATACTCTATGTCTCAGACATGGTTTCCGATGAGACAGTATTACCTTTTTGACCTGTATAGTTTCCGATGGGTGAATATTACGTTTTAGACCTATATGTTGTCATTTTTTATAAGTTACTGTTACTGTGATTAGGTCGAAATAGATTGACATTTTGTGTTCTAGTAATTCCCACTACTCTGAAATCTGTAATGGTTTTGGAAGTTTCCACAGCAGTGCTACGTACATGTAGTGCAGTGGTTCTCAACATGTTTTGAGCAAACGCCCCCTTGACCTCATCAGAAGCCTGACAACGCCCCCCCTTAGTATCAAAAATGAAATGGAAATGCCCCCCAATGGCAACTAATCACCGCCCCCTCTCTGATGTATCCTTCTCAACGCACCCCTAGAGCTCCCCAACGTCCCCTGGGGGACTGTACCACCCCCGTTGAGAAACACTAGTGTAGTGTGTGTCTGCACGGTGAAGAGTCACTGGGCCTCAGCTGCTGTTGTTTGTGTGTTTAGCCCTCCTACTGTATAGCAGCAATGGCAGTGTCACCAGACCGGGCAGTGCAGCTGATTAGGGTCTATTGGGGTACATAAGCCACCGCTCTCTTTGTCAATGCTTTTCTGAAGTGCCAATACAACATCTACTAAGGCGTGTGTGTGCGTGCGTGAGTGTTGGTGTGTGTGCGCGTGCGTGTTGGTGTGCGCGCGCGTACGTGTTGGTGTGTGTGTGCGTGCGCGTACATGTTGGTGTGTGTGCGCGTGCGTGTACATGTTGGTGTGTGTGCGTGCGTGTACATGTTGGTGTGTGTGCGTGCGCGTACATGTTGGTGTGTGTGCGTGCGCGTACATGTTTGTGTGCGTGTGTGCGCGTACATGTTTGTGTGTGTGTGTGTGCTTAAATGCGAGTTGCTTGCTACTCTTGGTTCTGGAAATGGCTCTGCCCGGAATAAACTTTATTCACATCCCTCACCATCTGGCCTCCCCTTGAAATCTTTACACACTGCAATTATCTCTCTCTCTCTCTCTCTCTCTCTCTCTCTCTCTCTCTCTTTCTCTCTCTCTCTCTCTCTCTCGTTCCAACCTTTTTTAACCTTTACCTTCTCTCTTCCCTCTGTGATCCTGTGTCTGTCTGTCTGTCTGTCTGTCTTACTGAACATGTGGTAATAACTCTCCTCTCCCGTCTCCTTCCACCTCCCTCCCCACCTCTCTGTTCCTCTCTGCTCCTGTCGTCCTGTTCTTTCACCTCTCGTGTCAAACGCTGCCCCACCCCCCACCGGTCCCCCATCTGCTGCTCAGCCACCTGAACAGCGAATCAGGTACCAGCCAGGTGCTCCCCCTTGACAGCCTGCTGTCTCTCCTGTCCCTACCAAACCAAATGTGCTGCCCTATCTATCACTCTGGATGCCCCAAACCCCACCCTTCCCCTCCCCCCCACCATACTCCCTACCAACTCTGCTGCCCCCTGTCTGTCTGGAATGGATGCCCCAAACGCCACCCCAACCCAACCCAACCCAACCCAACCCACCAAGCTTCATACATTTATATACCAAAGCCATCGTCTTGCGTCCTCTACTGTCTTGTGCGTCATGACATATGGAATAGCATGTTTATCAGTCATGGTCAAGGGTCTTATGCGTTTTGTCTTGTGGGAGTGACTGTGAAGTTGAGAAGATGTGTGTGGGTGTTGTATTTCTGTCTGTCCGTGTGCATTGTCAGGTAAGGATTTCAGAGACGCTGATAATTTTTCTGTAGTTATTATTTCCCTCGGTTGTGCATGCAGAATATACCCATTGCTCCATTTCTTCTGATTCCTACGTATTCATTTTTCTAGCACTGCAAAAATGAATTGGAACACAACCTTTTCTTTTCCTTTCAGGGAATTTCCTTTTTTTAATCAAGGGAGAATAATGACATCCATCAATAAGCAAGGATTTAGATTAACATGATTAATATGGCTGAGACAATTTGACCTCTGTAATCAATTCTAAAACATAAAAATGAATGAATCTGAAGAGACTCTGCTATTATGCATAGTGTCACCTTTGGAGGTTTCAATGTCGCTGATTCTGGTGTATCAGAGCTGCAGTAAACACGCCCATGGACTTCTCTAGAATCAACAGTCAGTCCAATTGGTTGGTTGTAGTGTTGTGTCTTGAGGGCCAGAGGTTTACCGTAGATGGAGGAGTTGGGCACGGACGCCCTCATTATTCTCCCTCATGCCTATGTATGTATACATGCTGGACAGGAATGCTGCCACATCAACACTACACCAGCTGTGCTTGGAGGACAAGCAAACACACTTCCTCCTCTACCTACTCTTCCTCCTCCTCCTCCTCCTCCTCCTCCTGCTCTCCCTCCTCCTCCTTCTCCCCTGCCCAGGCAACTCACTAAACCATCACTGATGTTGGTCAAAAAAAGTTAAGCTATAGGTGACTTCTTCAAACTGCAAACAAGATTTCCACTTGCCTGCAGCTTAACTCTTTTGATTAAGATGGCCTTGATGAATGCTATGCGAAACATCTCTGATGCTGCTTGTGAAAAAAAAACATAGTTTTGCCAAAGCCTCGGCTAATCTATTATTTTTTCTTTCTTTCAATCTCCTTTCGTCTTTCGATCTCCCTCTCTCTCTTTCTAATAGTGCCCACGGCGAGCATGACCAGGCTGGCACGCTCCCGCACCCACTCGTCCTCCAGCATGGGTTCAGGAGACACCCCGCGGAGCCGCACCCACACCAACAACTCGCAGCTAGAGGGCGCCGTGGGCGGACCGCCCCAGAGCCAGCCGCAGACCATGGAGGTGTCCTGCTAAAGGGGGCCAGATCTACTCCAAGCCCCTCCTCATCTCTCTCTCTCTCTCCGCACCTTTAACTAAGACCACCACCCACCTCTACTGTCTCTGCTCCAACCCTCAATCCAGTCCAGACAAGACAGACAGGCTCTCCGTGCATATCTTAGTGCTTTAGGGTTTGTTTGATTATCTCTCTCGCTCTCTCACTCTCTTGCTCTCTCTCTCCCTCTCTCCCTCTCTCTCCCTCTCCCTCTCCCTCTCTCTCTCGTGCGCTCTCTCTCTCTCTCTCACACACACACACACACACACACAGTCCCTCATTTGTGTTGTCTTATCTATCTATCTTCTATTCATTCCATAAACCCTATCGAGTCAGAGAATGTTTTTTGTTGTGATGAGTTGATAGGAGATGATAGCTGGTGGTGGTCCGCTGTATTTCGTTGCTCCAGGTCAAGTCAGCAGGCGTACGTACGTCAGACAGTGCGTTTCCTCGACGCTTGCTCCTCTGTGCTCTCTCCTTGTGTGCAGAGTTTTTTGGGTTGCATTTCCTCTCGTCAGCTCTCATCCCAAACAAACACCAAGCCCTCCTCCTCAACCAAATTCCTTGCTGTCACTACAGATGACATCCGCTTATCACAGGCCACCCGTGATCAGGTTGCTCTGTTTGTAAATAACACTTAAGAAGGGTTCTTGCAGCACAGGAAGTGAGGAGTGGGCTGGCGCTTGGGGCTCGGGCTGGGGGTGGGGATGGGGATGGGGCGTGTTTTGTTTAGGTCATCAGAACATGGTCTTCAAAAGAGAGCATCTCTGCACATGTCTTTTTCCTCTATGTCTTCCTCCTTATAGATTAGACCAAATCATAAACCCCAGAGTACATCAATTCTCTGTGTCTTCTCTTCCCCCACCTCAACCCATTTTAATGTCTTCGGATATTCTCTTGGTCTCTTTCTCTCTTGGCCCTCATTGAGTGGCAAACCAATGAATTTTTTTGTGGTCTTTGTTTTCTATTATTATTACTATCGTTATTATTAATGTTAATATTATGTTGTGATTTGTGACACCTTTTCCTATTTATGATTGCAAACTAGTATGACACTCTTCTTTCCTGTTCTGTATCTCCGTACCACAAGACTAATGGACAAGCATGACCCTATCGTTACAGTTAGGTTGATGTCGATGAAAGTGTACTTTGGGATTGCATTCGTCTAGATGTGTCTCTAGCGGGTAGACAGCATCTTTGTTACACTTGTCTTCTGTGGAAAGAAGGTCAACATTTCAATTGACTCCAAGGTTAATAAAATGAGTAGGTGAGTTTCACATCCCTCCTTTGGCCAGTGGCTTATTTGCAGTGGGTAGCCATCTTTAGCCTGCCAGCTTTGTAAGGGCCTCTGTAGTGCCTCTGTGGGAAGTCAGAGTCTGTTTTTAACAGTGACCTGGCAGAAAGGGAACCACAGAGTACTACTGACATTTCAAAATACAGTACCCATCCTACCAAGGCAAAAGAGATGCCTGATATGGCAGCCTTTTTGTGCGCCTCTGGACCTTTTTACCTATTTGGAGGTAAAACCAAAAATGCATGGTTGTTTAGTAAGATGGACGTTTTGTAAGAGAGAAAGGTTAAACCATGAATTTTAAGACTTGACTTGTCCAGGCCCCAACAACTATGTGGGACTGCGAACCCCATCCATCCATCCTAACCCATGCGTTTCTTTCCCGAGGTTTTAGTTTGTCTTCTTCTAATGAATATTACTGTTTTTAATTTGTTTGGGTTTTTTTGGATGGGTATTGTTTATTGTTCTCCTTTACTGTACCGACACCTTAGGTGAGCTTCTGGTGAAGACGCGTTGTGCTTTGTCCTTCAAGCCTGAGGGAGGTGTTGTACTTCAAACTGTATGCTGAATATATCAATTTGTACCGACTATGAAATAAAGCTAGAAGTTGTACATAAAGTGGTTGGACTCCTTGTTTTTTCCCTGTGAAGTGTATAGCTAGTAAAAAAAGAAATCATATTATCTTTCCTTAGTATGACTGTAGTATTACTGTAGATCTGTCAGTGTTTCCCACAGAAATTTTGGAAACTATGGGGGCAGCCGGGGTTTATTTTGTCCGGGGGGGGGGGGGGGGTGGGGGGGGGGGGGGGGGGGGGTGGGGGGGGGGTCTTCTCACACAGGCCTTTTTTTTGGGGGGGGGGGGGTCTTCTTGGCGGGGTCACACGGGCCTTTTTTTGGGGGGGGGGGTGTATTCTTGCAGCGTAAATGCAAAACGGCAAAACAATGACTACAGTATGACATTGGCGCATGGAGAAACTGTAGGCCTGGGCCTATATTTCAGCCATATATATTGAGAGAAATAAGGCTACATAAGATTTTACCCATGACTTGTATAATAGTAGTACATTGTCATTGTCAAAAAATGCAGTACAGTGAATAATTTCTGTTTACAACACAGTTTCATTCGTCCCTCATGCAGGGGTCTGGGAAACAATAATAAAACAAAATAGGAGCAGAGATAATAATTTAAGAGCACTGTGAAATTGTTAACGCATAGACAAAAAGGGTCTTAGAGGGTAGGCTATGCCTTTTCCCCCACACATATCTGTAGGCGTACACATTCTACATGAGGGGTGCTGGTCACAGGGCCAGTTTTTTCCAAATTCCTCCCATTAAAAGGGCTGAACAACATATTACACATTTATGTCTATATTCACATTCATTACACATTAATTTCTATATGCAGCCCGATGTCTCCTCTGCTGTGTCAATGAAGGTCTGTCACCAAACTCATTACAACTGTAAAACAAAGCCTAGGGAGTGTTAGTAAACTCATCCCAACTGTCCCTTCTCTGAAGGTTTTTTATATTGCTCCCAAACCCAAGTAAACTACAACAACTTGACTAGGCTTTTGATCCCTGTCTTTCAAGCACTTGTGGTTCTCTCTATAGCAGGGGTGCCCAACCTTTTTTTAAACCAAGATCTACTTTTGAAGTTGATGGTCTGCCGTGATCTACCAAGTCAAATTCAAGGATGTCAGTATGAAAATTTAAGACCACCATTTATTAATCACCATTATTATAAACAAAAAGTTTTCAGTAGGCTACTATGGCCGTATCTTTTCAGTGTGTTTTTAAAGTGTGTTGAATAGCCTATCTTTACAAAGCAATGCAGCACTGATAGTATGCAGAGATAATTTCAGTCATACACAAGTCATAAACAACTGAAACAATTTCAAAATGATAAACATTTGGTATATAAAAGGCACATAGGCGCCCTATTTCTAAAATATGATGAAGCATTATCATGCCTTCAGTGGTATAGGCTACAAATTAAAAAGGGCTCAGAAATTCACCATTTGTTATGAGTAAATAGTAGGCTACTATGAGAGAGAGAGAGAGAGAGAGAGAGAGAGAGAGAGAGAGAGAGAGAGAGAGAGAGAGAGAGAGAGAGAGAGAGAGAGAGAGAGAGAGAGAGAGAGAGCAATGAGAGAACTCATTGGATTGGTTAACACCCCTGTTAAGTGTGACTTCTTCTATGAAGGTTTTTTTTTTCCAGCTCTCTGGGACAGTAGCACAGCAAAGGCTTTCTATTGTGAGTTTGGCCAATCGTTTTGTCCACAACTGAAGCAAGAAACAGCACAAATTGAAGTGAATTCCATACATGTCAACAACTAACATTTCCCTTACACGCAACACGCGATGTAAACGCAGTTAGCGATGATGCATGCGACTAGCGATTTGGACGAAGATCCTCGCATATCGGCGTGTCATAACGCATGGTTGCGCACATGTTCTGTTACTCACCCGATGTTACACGTGTGCACACATGAATCAACTGTAATACCCTTACGGTCCAGGAGGAAAATGCGAAGGAAATTCAAAATCGTAATTCAAATCGTTTTTAACAAAAACGGATATCGTTAAAAAAAAAGTAAAAGTAAAATTTTTTTTTTTTTTTTTTTTACATTTTCGTAAACTATGGCGGCCAAATTTAAACTATGGCGGGCCGCCATAGTTTCCTCAATGTATGGGAAACACTGTCTGTAGACTACCATATTAACCTTTGGAGAATAGATCATTTTAACCTGTTTAGAAACCCTTTCCAAATCTTGACTCAACCCAATTGTCAAAGCTTCCTTTTTATTTTTATTTCCTTTAATGTTCATTCAGACCTCTGTAATGGTTCACATTCAAATTCTCATTGCTGCCTGTTGTGTGCCCAAACCTACCATGTTACCTTAAATTAATTTTAGGGCTGGGACTTCACGTGATTCATTTCGATTAGTTAACTACACAAACATTAACACGATTTTAAAAATTATTCATTTTAATTGCACAGTGTAGTTCCATAGTTCTGGATTAGATCAGTTAGATTACCTAAAAAATGTCAAAGGTCTGTTGATCTTGGATAATTACCACATATAAAAAAACAAAGATCAATATTTTGTTGATTAAGCTTATGTTTTGTCATTACTCAAAATCCATGTAAAAAATACTTTTCACTGTTGTCAAGTCAGATATCAATATGTGATTAGTTTTGATTAATTCATTTCTAAGCCTATAGTTAATTTAAATAAAGATTGTAATCAAGTCCCAGCCCTGATTAATTTTGATTTATTTGAAATGTATTTTTCCATTTTCAATACTGGGTTAGTTAAACAGGGTCAGCAGATGTAAGTCACATGCATGCAAAAACTCCAAACAAACAAAAAGAACCTTCCTGTAGCAGCCACTCATTTCATTTATTGGCCTCTACACTGATGTCAGCCGGCCTATAGATCATCGCTCAGAACCCCCCCCCTTTTTTTTCTCACAAATTCAATACGGGTTGACTAAAAAATGCTGAGCAAACAAGAAACTAACACAAACCACCCTGTAGCAGCCTCTCATTTCATCCATTTGCCTCTAGTACACTGACCTTCGCCCTGGTTTGACTAAACCGCATCAACATTGCCCTGTATAGTGGATCATACAACCGTGCTGACATCACCAGCACGCCTCTTGCGTCAGTAGCCTTTTCCACTACGCTGACGCAGGCAGGAGCGTATCTATTGCCATTGCTTTACCAAGCTGCAGGCAGGCTGCCGGGGGTCCAGAACCCACACTGGGCTCAGCAGAGAGGTAGAGAGTTGGCCTGAGAGAGAGAGAGAGAGAGAGATCAAACCACATAGACATCCAGATAGGCAGGAGGTGGCCAGATCATTAAAGGCCATCAGAGTCTCAGGGTGGTAATGAATGACGCCTGATGATCGCCTCCCTGAATGTTAAGCGCAGGATCGTGAGTCGGTGATAGAGACACCATCTGCCTGTGCACTAGTTATGGCAGTGAGCTCATGTGGTCGACATCAATAAACCTGCCTGATCATTTACTAATGTAGACTTGAGACATGTCACAGAATTCGTCACATCTTCCCAAAAAAACTCCCTTATTTCTGAGAGCACAACTTTTTGTTGCTAATGAATGAATTTCATGAGTATATATGACAATAAAGCATCCCGTGTCTTGTATATTTTTCCATCCAGAACTTATGAGCATGGTGTATGCGTTCTAGGAGAGGCACTCAGTTCCAGTATATGTGAGAGTCTGTGTTTCATTGGAAGACATGTACAAGGCCCCGCAACACCACCAAACCCATGTACTTTGATGGGGTGACAGATAAACGATGATGTGTGCACTGCAAAGTGTGATCTGCAGCACTTTCAGTTATGCAAACTTCATGTCCGTAATGAGTAGGCATTTCTTTTTTTAGCATCTCTCCTTTAGAAGGGCTTATTCAAGCCTAGATGAGGTTTGTTTATCTCTCGTAGTCTTCAGTAAGCCACACAACTTTCCAGCTTTGTTGCTTCATATGTTTGACTCTTATCTTTTTTCTGTGTCATTGGACCACAGGTGACATACTTGAGGCACGTTCTATATTTAGTCACAGAGATGCCAGATCAGATTAATGTGAGCTTGCTGCTACTGCTGAAGCCCCAGGATGCAAGCAAGCAGCACTCTCCTCGGCCTGTTGGCCTGTCATTTACACAGATGAATTGACAAGTCTTTTTACCGTTTGATCTCAGCACAGCATTACTTGATCTGTTGAATTGGTCTGATTTCAGAATGGTTGGCAATTCTTTTCTTCCACAGAAAAATTGCAGACGTGCTAAATCACTCATCTGAAATGTCGAGTTAATTGATGTTCAAGCAATGCATGTGGCCAAATTATGAGGCAATTGTATATCTAACCTTGGTCAAAGGCCATCAATAAAATTGGACTGAATGAAGGACATTTGCCTCACAACGGCTTGGAAGGAATCATGGTGATTTAAAAAAAAAAAAAAAAAAGGAGATGCACCTCATGTGCAAGCTGAGAGTTCTGTTACCATGGTATTTGTCACTATGACAATGGCAGGAGAACCATCAATTTGTAACAGTCCTTGATGGCGAGTGTGAAGGAAAAGGGAACCAATAATTACCATTGTGTGAATGTGTCATCCTCAATGACCCAAGAGCACCACGGTTGAAAATCCTTTAGTGACCTTCCTAAAACTCAAGGAGGCACCACTATGGACCTGCAGGTCCAATTGCATCCACAATTCAGAGGGCAAATGTGATGGTCCACATAATGATGATGCTACTGTGTATAGGCATTTCATTTTCCCCAACACTGGTGGTGGCATCAGTGAATGAAGTGAGCCTGAAAGTTCCTTTGAAATTAATCTATTCATGCTGGTAGTTTGGGGGTATTTTCTGTTCTTGAACTGCAGTTTGCAGGCATGGTTGCACCAAGGCGCCTTCATCGCTGAACATCAAGAATGTGGCATCACGACCTTGGTGGAAAGTCCCTGTCATTCATACACACCATAGATCAGCATTCAACTCAGCAGCTCTGCATAAGAAGTGTAAGTACCTAGTACACTGTGTGGCAATGAACTGGGAATTAAGAGTGTGTGCAAACTGAAGAGACTGGTTTGATCATGCATTCTGGCTTGGCTTCTCTGGCTCTGTACTAGGTCTCTCTCTCTCTCTCTCTCTCTCTCTCTCTCTCTCTCTCTCTCTCTCTCTCTCTCTCTCTCTCTCTCTCTCTCTCTCCCCTCTCTCTCTCTCTCTCTCTCTGATGTCTCAGGGGGTACGTCATGTAGCGAGGGGGGTGACACAGGAAGTCACAGGAGTACCTGATGTAAATAAAAGCACCCCGACCTCTCAGCTCCTTCACCTCAACATCTCTCCACTGCATATCTCTAATATTGAGCACAGCTGTGGTGGTGGACCCACTAAGATTGCATCAGCTGGAGAGTAGTTGATGGAAGAAAGAAAGGGAAAGAGAGAAAGGAAAGTGCTCTTTCTGGTGCCATTTATCTTTGCTGACTTGGTGGCGAGGAAGAGATGAGCCACAAACTCTGAGCATAGTTTCCTGTCTGCTGTAGGAGGGCCATTATTCTCAGTCACCTGGGTGACAAAAACTCTCGGTCTGACTTTGAGTCCCTCAGAACACCAGAGGAAACCACTGCTCTGAGCACGGTGAACATTTTTCTGAGCTGCCTGTAGCGTACTACTTTAAGAGCCGAACTGTGGACTACCTGAAAGACTCAAGCCTCGCTCAAGAAACTCAACATTGCAGGAATAAATTCACAATGTGGTGAGTTTACCATTCTTAATATTTGAATTTCAATTGTGATATGAATACATATTAGTATGAGTATATTAGTTTGTTCACACAATTTTGCTATACAAAACTTCGAAAGAAAACCTACATCAAACATACTGTTGACAGAGACCCAGTGTTTTATGTTTTGTGAAAACTCCAAAAGGAGAAAATGAATCATTACATAGTTATGAAATTCATAGATTAAGAATCATTGCATTGTCTTGTCTTGTTCTGTACAGGCCCTAACTTAACTTCATCTTTGGGTTCACAAAGAGTAAAGTATGTGTTATAGTGGATTTGTGGAGTTTACAGTTTTGAGTATTCTTCCAAAGAGATGATAAAATCACTTTTCCAACAGCACATCACATATGCCATGTGCACATATGCCATGTGGCAAATACTTTAAAGATATCCTTAACGCCCGCCAAGGGCTCCTCAATGCCCCTTGAGGGGCTGTAGTGCCCCTGTTGAGAAACATTAATTTAGAGCATGACATGGCAATGGTGACTAAAATGTACCCTAAAAAAGCACACTGCACATGACTGCTGTTTTGCAGAGTTGTGACAGAAAAGATGAGGTGGTTCGGTTTAATTAAACATGGAAACGTTCTACATGACCATGTGTTTGTTGCTAGAGTGTTTACATTAACGTTTGAGGTGTTGGAATGAAAAATTACACATTCCACTCCTAACTGATTTCCCTCGTGGCCGGTCGGCAATGTTTCCATTTGTTGACATAAGCATATATAACCAGTGTTTTCCCCCTCCCACTATGTTGGCTACATTTTCAGATTAGATGCTGAAATCACTGAGAGTGAACTTTTAGGGCTCATCTAGGCCTACTGTATCTGCCTTGTAGTCGTAGCCTATACAGTAGGCCTACATGTTGTAGTTGAATTATATACTCCAAGGCCTAGTCTGGTATTTTTCAAAATAAAAACAAGAACATAGTACAACATCTCCATGCACCGGTCCGAGAACCATGCACTAGTCACTATTATATACAGAGAACCATGCACTAGTCACTATTATATACAGAGAACCATGCACTAGTCACTATTATATACAGAGAACCATGCACTAGTCACTATTATATACAGAGAACCATGCACTAGTCACTATTATATACAGAGAACCATGCACTAGTCACTATTATACACAGAGAACCATGCACTAGTCACTATTATATACAGAGAACCATGCACTAGTCACTATTATATACAGAGAACCATGCACTAGTCACTATTATATACAGAGAACCATGCACTAGTCACTATTATACACAGTCCTATTCAGGAGCCGTGTGGTTCTTGGCTGTCGTCAATGCAGTGTCATTATGGCGGGTCACAGGGGGCAGCAGGGCTATTTTAGCCTTTCTGATATGAGCTCTGCATGTCGGACATGAGGACCCTGGTGTCACCAGGCTGGTGACCCATCGAGACCCATCTGTGGAAACAGGTGTCCATGTTATGTGGTCACTCATGGTTCAATGTTATTAGCCAATGTATATACTGTATACCTATCATAGTTTGGGTTTCAGATGGTTACTCTTTGTGTCGTCCGCATGATGTAGGCCTATAGTCAGTGTAAAAACATCCTGTATGATCGGAAATTGATCTGTTCACAATATAGTATCTGCTGAAAGAAAAAGGCAGTGAAGGTTTAGCAACAGATTTCCAATTAATACCCTCCTCCTTGCCTCGCATGTTTTTTTAAATGAACAAAAACAGATGGGTTTGAAATTACTTAGAATTTAGAAATGTGAGTTATGTTTTGCTGCAAGTCCTCCAGCCTCTTCCATTAGAAACTAATTATGTGATAGACCTTTTAGCCTAGCATGTTGTGTTGTATCACCCCGATCCTGGACACTTGGTATCTTTAATTAGTATTTAGTAATCTTTTTTCATTCACTCTTTATCCCGAGTCACCAATTTTTCAGAATTGGGGTTGTAGTAACCTATCAGAACAGTATGTCCTCCGCGAAATGGTCTGTGTTAAGCCTGATTTTTGGATTGAAGCTGTATGTGTGTCAGGAAAGTCTGTTACATCTTAACGTAATGTAATACTCTGGTTTTTGAAGTTTCTGACAATATGCAGTGACAATGCCTTTGTTTTAGCCTAGTGTGTGTGTGTGTGTGTGTGTGTGTGCGTGCGTGCGTGCGTGCGTGCGTGCGTGCGTGCGAGAGAGAGACCGAGACAGAGACAGAGACAGAGACAGAGACAGAGACAGAGACCGAGACAGAGACAGAGACAGAGAGTGTGTGTGTCTATCTGACAGATTTTGCTGCTGATAGACACTCAGCAAAGCAAGCAGCGCTGACCCAGTTTGTTAGGGCCTAGTAAATAGCAAAGGTGTTTGCAGCTTACAGCCAGGTGCATACAGGTATGAAATATTGGACTAGCATTAACTCTCATATCTTCTCAGTGCTCACTAATGGTCAGCTAAGACACATTGCACTTCAACTTTTGATCTATCTCATATTAATGTAAAAAATCAGGTCCTTCGATTGTCTCTGAAGAAGAACTATTAAAGGCTTCTAGCGGTAACTATACTTTTTGTGGTGCAGGCTGCTGGTTGAGGAGCTGGTTTTCGGCTTCCTTCCTGGCTCTCTTCGCTTGTCTTCTGTGTGAAGACCAGAGTGCTAAGAATAGACGAGCACAATAGACCATGACGCCCACTTTGACTGATCAAAAATGAATAAATGAAGACAGATTAAATAAGTGAGCGAGTGAGTAAATGAATAATTATGGTAAAACACATTCTCAGGGGGCGTCTCGGTTCATTTCCACTTGAGCAAAATAAAAAAGCCTGTCTCCATGACAACAGCACATCAGCATGATGTGTGAGAATGATTAGCATACTGGGATGTGTGAAATTGCAACAACCAGAGACCACAACTACATTAATAGCAATAAAGACATCTAAACTGACAGAGGAAAACAGAAGTGGACCAGTTTCTCTAATCAAGATTGCACAATGTTCTAGAGTTATGTGTATAAGTTGAGACAGCTATAGCTGGGGGCTTAAGTTGTTTTGCATCTTTCAGTCTGATGTAGCTGTTATCAAAATATCTCAGTCGTTGATGTATCACAGGCATATTTAGATGCTATAAGGACATTAAATGAGACGGTAAAATAATAACAAAAACAGGCATATGTATCATTCACAAGCCACTTTCTTATGTACCTGTATATGCATTCACAGTATGTAATTCATATTGTATTTATGTGTTCTTTATAATGCCTTTTTGACAAATTTCCGTTATTCTTGTCCCCAGCCTAGACCTGTAGACAAAGACCTCCAGAGTGCAATGGGTGGCGGGCCCAGCAAAGACCACCAGGAGCCCAGCACACAGGTCACCCTGCTGGGCCAAGAGGGGGACCCTGAGCCGGTCACGCTGGGTGAGTTGAGTTCTGACAGCTTTGGGCCAGTCTGGGATGGTAGCCAACCAGCCAGCATGGGCCCTACCTCGCACAGATGTTCATTACCAGTGGAGAGCTGCATACTGACCCATTTAGCTCAACTGCTACCACTACAATGTAAAACTTTGCAGCCAGTTAATGGTAAAAAAAATACTGTAATTTGCCCTGCTGCCTTAACTTTAAAAGTTAAGTCAACTTGAGAAAGCCTCGAGTTCAGTTAACATATAAACTTAAGTCAGCAGGGAAACTTACTTTTTTACGTTTAACTGACTGCAATGTTTTGCAGTGCACTACTACTAGGCCTACCACTACCACTACCGCTACTACTGTTCCTGCTACTACTACTACTAGTAGTAGTACTGCTGCTACTACTACTACTACCACTACCACTACCACTACCGCTACTGCTGTTCCTGCTACTACTAGTACTACTACTAGTAGTACTATTAGTAGTAGTACTTTGCCCTCCATTTTTTCCTTGTGATCTTTTAGTCCAGCTCTCTATTTTTGTTTTTAATTTAGTTAATATCAATATAGTATGACTGTTAGATATGACTTTTACATATATTACAGATACAATTTTAATATGTAGGGACAGTCGTGGTACAGTGGTTAGAGCACTGAGTTGGCAACCCAAGGGTTCCCAGTTCAATGCCCGACCGAGCCACTGCTGAAGTGCCCTTGAGCAAGGCACCTAACCCCCACACTGCTCCCCGGGCGCCGCTCAGCAGGCATCCCACTGCTACGGACTAGTGTGTGTATGTCAATGTGATTCACTAGTCCAAATGGGATGATGTGCAGAGAAAGAATTTCCCCTAGGGGACCAATATTGGCTCCAATTGGCTCCAATTGGCAATATGTAGTTTAGGACGGTAACTGAACACAACACATTTTATGCAATCAACCAGCCACTCCGGATTTTGAAAGTGTTAGAACAGTACTCATAAAGTGTTTTGCAAGATGTCATGTTCTGTCTTATTTGACACTTGGTGAGGGAGGCAGATGCTTATCGAGTAAAACCGCAAGAGTGACGGTAACAAAGAGCAAGAAGAGAAAGGCGCAAAGAGCGAAATATATTTAGATACCGGATGAGGCCAGTCTCTCTCTCTCTCTCTCTCTCTCTCTCTCTCTCTCTCTCTCTCTCTCTCTCTCTCTCTCTCTCTCTCTCTCACACTCACACACACAAACACACACACACACACACACACACACACACACACACACACACACACACACACACACACACACACACACACTCTCTCTCTCTCTCTCTCTCTCTCTCTCTCTCTCTCTCTCTCTCTCTCTCTCTCTCTCTCACTCACTCACTCACTCACACACACACACACACACACACACACACACACACACACACACACACACACACACACACACACACACACACACACAGTCTCTCTAAGTCTCTCTAACCACTACCTCTCAAACCGGAACAGTTTAGACAACTTAAGAAAAGTAACACAGCCCTCCCTCCCCTCTAATAATGCTTAGGTCAGCGTCTTGATGCTTGCCTACTTTAGTCTTGTGTAGATGTGTGCAGTGATGGAGGCTGCGTGCTCTGCTGTGTCCACAGACTCGGGGCGCTTCGTGGCGGTGGCTCTGTATGACTATCCCTCCGGGGGTCCGGCCGAGGTCTGCATTCGGGTCGGGGAGAGGCTCACCGTGCTCTCAGAGTAAGCAAAACACATTTGCATCACTAACTCACTAACATACACTAATATGGTTGAATATCTCTCTAAATATTGCCTTCATGTTTGTCTTTACGACGTAGATTTAGTGATGACTGCCTAGTTCTAATAGTAATTGTCTGGCTAACTTATTTTACGATTTCTTTTTTTATTGTATCTAAATTGTGTCAACATGTAATATTGTGCATTTTTTTACATTGTACTGTATACAGTATTTCCTAATCCTAACCCCCTGTGTTACCATGCAACAAACTATTACATAACGTTACATACTTTGTTAAACTGTAACTAATAGAATTAACACATTACAATATCTCTCATTACTGCATGTACGCTTTATCCAGTGAGGGTGAGTGGTGGAAGGTGAAATCTTCAGTGTCGGGGAAGGAGAGCTACATCCCCAGCAACTACACCGCCAAAGTTTACAACAGGTGAGACGAGGCCTTATGGTCACATCATGTTACTTTGACAGCCAAACACCTAGCTATCATCACTATAAATTAGACTATCAAGGAGATTATAAATGATGACAATATAAATGAGACTATGAAGGACATATCTGTTGCAACTCTGTGATGGGAATGGCACTGTGGTAGCTGTGCTCAATGCAATTACACATACAGGTGTAATAGTTTTACACCCACACAGGGAAGGAAATTAAAACCAAAGGTAAAATTTCTTGCAGTACAACATTTGTGATATATGTAATAACTTGTCCATGTGGTAAATCTTATGTTGGTAAAACGAGTAGATCCTTGAAGACACGTATAGCTGAGCACCGCAGCACGATTAGATGCAAAAATTTGAATTATCCTGTTCCTGCTCATTTTGTTGAATTCAATCACCCCATTTCATCCCTTAAATACATTGGTATTGAGAAAGTGGTTTTGCCCCCTAGAGGGGGTGATTTAGACAACTGGCTCTCCAAAAGAGAACACTACTGGATATACAATTTAAAATGTTTGAATGTTTAAACAACCATTTTCCACTCTGCACCAAAATATTAAGTGTTGATGTGTCCTTGAAGTAGCACGATCAAATTTGCTGTTGCGGTTTGCTTTTTTATGGTATGCTATTGAATGCTATTGTTGAAAACCACGCTTTTGACTGCTTTGTGGAATTTAGCCTTGACGATATTTGGCTCATAAAAGGCCAGGTGACAGATGTGGGTTGGGTTACAAAAGATTCTTTAGTTGTCAGAACCGAAACCCTCATCTTTCAAACCAGATCGTTCTCAATGACGTCACAGGTGTTCTAGAGGGGGTGTTATTTTGGAATGGTTTATTCTAGCGAATATAGGCCTACTGTATAGTAGGTATTTCCTGTGTGGGTGGAGTTTTGATTTGATACTGTAATGGCACGCCATTCACCTACAGTATTTATGCATGTGACTGTGTGGGACAGCATTTGTGTGTGTGTGTCTGTCTGTGCGTCTACTGTATGTGTGTTTCTTGATGAATTTTAGAATGGGACCCCATAACACCTCTGTGTGTGTGAGCCTTTGTACAGGTGTGTGTGTGTGTGTGTGTGTGTGTGTGTGTGTGTGTGTGTGTGTGTGTGTGTGTGTGTGTGTGTGTGTGTGTGTGTGTGTGTGTGTGTGTGTGTGTGTGTGTGTGTGTGTGTGTGTGTGTGTGCGCGTGTGCGTGCGTGTGTGTGCGTGCATGTGCGCGCCGCGCACGCATGTACGTATGTACGTGTGTGTGTGTGTATGCCTGTTGTATGTCATAATTTCCCGAAAATCACATTTCTGAGGCGTGCAGGCTTGGCTTTTCTGACACGTCGTCTCCATCTCCACCTTAACTACTCATTCTGTCCAGCTTGCTCTCTCTGGTTGTCCCCATCCCCCACCCTCTCTCTCCTCTCTGTGCTGTGCTGTGCTGTGTGCTGTAAACATGCCCCACCGTGCCTCTTCCTGTTTACCTCTAGCTGCTGGCTTCTAGCGCATTTCCTTGACACTCTAGTCTACAGTCACCCCGCCTGACCGTACATTGCATCAACTATTTGTTTTTTCCAGTTCCCTTTTCTTTTTCTGTCGATATCAGTTTTTATCAAGTTTCTGTCACATCTCTTCACCCTTTTATCTGTCACTATTTCTCCAGCCCTTCCTCCCTCTCTCTTTCTTATCTAGTCTTAAGAGTCGAAAGTGTCTAAAGAGCTTTGTTGCAAAATGCCGCATAGGGTATATACATTTTGCGGCATTTTGGGAAATTGACATTTTTGTATCGGGCATTCCATTGCCGTACATTGCAAAAGACATTTTATATAGGTTTAAAAACGTACATTCTCAAAATATTTGAATGGCAAGAATTTACACATTGACGATAGGACGTCTAGCAGGCTTGTACGAAATTCCGAATGGAAAGAATTTCAATTCAAAATAATGCCATAATACGAACACTAGGTGGTGCCATTACCTTGCATTTCTTTGAATTTAATCTACACCACCCATTGAAATTACATAGAACACCACCACCTAGTGTTCGTATTATGGCATTACTTTGAATTGAAATTCTTTCCATTCGGAATTTCGTACAAGCCTGACGTCTAAACAGTCTTTTCCAATAATAAAATGCAAAAGCCAAATATGGTGGATATGTTGTTTTGAAATGAAATTCTTCATTTGGAGTCTGTAGTTATGCTATATTATGACTTGGTCATTGAATTATAGAAGCGACAAACATATAGAAGGGGCTTTCTTATCATGTTGCCTAACTATAAGGGTTTAGAGACTGTGTTGAAAGTGTATAGAGTCTTAAGTAATATATTACGACTTGGTCATTGCCATTCTGGTAGCAACAAACTTATAACAGGGGCCTTCTTATCTTATAGTCTTACAACTAATATTTGCAGGCTGTGTTGAAAGTATCTTGTCAGGGAGGCAGTAGTACGTATACCATTAAACAGCTTTAGGATTTAGACAGCTTGACTCGGTTGTAAGTGCAAGTTAATTGTAGACAATTTGTAAGACTAGAGAATAAGCAATTGGCCTTAAACGCCTTACTTATGTATGCAGCCATTTTGGGACCCCTCTACGCAGCAAGCTGTCACAGACCTCAACTTGCTCATTCATTCTGGTGGTGGTGGTGTGTTTCTTGTTGTTGTTGTGCAGATGGCAGTATACAGGCCTGAGCAGAGACAAAGCAGAGGAGCTCCTCCAGTTGCCGTATAACCAGGCAGGATCCTTCCTCATCAGAGAGAGTCAGTCGGAGGAGGGTGAGTACGCACAACGAACATGCACACACACACACACACACACACACAGACACACACACACACACACACACACACACACACAGACACACACACACACACACACACAGGGAATTATCTCAAGATATCGACACATTCATGCACGCACGCACGCACGCACGCACGCACGCACGCACGCACGCACGCACGCACGCACGCACGCACGCACGCACACATTTCAACAAAGTTGCAGAACGCAAAAAAAAAACACTGAATGTCTTGCTTCAATGATTGTGAGGCACATTCTAAGCTCCCCGCTTCCTTCCTGTGCCCCCTTACTAGGTGCCCACTCTCTGTCGGTGCGCAGGGCCTCTGGTCCAGACTACAGGGCCGTGAAACACTACCGCATCCACCTGATGGAGAACGGCTGGCACTACATCTCCCCACGCCTCACCTTCCCCACCCTCGCCGCGCTGGTCGACCACTACTCAGGTACTGAGTGAGGATGTGCGTGTGTGAGATAATAAACTTTTACATGTCTGAAACAAAAGAACTTGAATAGATTTTAAATAATCGTTTTGGGCTTTAAGTGCCTTTATTGTGATAGGATAGTGAAAATACGATAGGAAACTGGCGGGAAAGAGAGATGCGCTAGTGTTGGGAAATTACTCAATCCGCACTTGAACCGTACATGGTAGGGGTGCTCTACACTGACTGTCACATCCCCACATCACTTCCAGTAACTGAGTAATATATTGTGCACATTTGCAATTAACTACATAGTGAACAAGTGATATTTGGACACAGTGTTTGTCATTGATGTGTCATTGCACAGGATTTGGTCAACTTGCTCTGCAAAGCCAAAGAGCAAATTTGTTATCAAAACCATTGATCAGAGTTTGCAGTGTTATAATGTGGACATGATGTATGCATTTACTGTCAGTAATGACCTCACACGTCCCATCATAACTTCTGATAAACATGACATGGGTTGTGAGTTATGTCAGATGTAGCGAATATGATTGACTACGTAGATAAGCACTGTGTAAGCCTACTATATTGATCATATTTAAGGTGGCTCTGTGAGTAGGTCTTACATCATACTTACATCAGTCGTGTTTTGTACGGTTTTGTACTCTGATGATAACACACCAGCGAAGTTGTTCTGTCATTCAGTTTTGGGAAGGAAACCGCATTTGCAGTTTTTCTTCTTGAGAGATACAGGTGTACAAACCCCAACTCCGATGAAGTTGGGACGTTTGGTAAACAGTGAATAAAATCAAAATGCTATCATTTTCAAAACATTCAATCTATTCATTAGATGGAGAATAGTGAAAAGACAACATATTAAGTGTTAAAACCGAGAAAAAATATTGTTTTGGGGGACATATGTACTCATTTCTAATTTGATAAATCCAACACGTCTCAAATAAGTTGGGACGGGGATCAGTGAAATTTAGTAAACATCCAAATAAGATCAAACAACAAAGAAGAACATTTCAAAATGAATTGTACTGACGGACAATATAGGTGTCCAGGTATAAGATCATCACAGAGAGGCTGAGTCACTCAGAATTAAAGATGCAAAGGGAATAATTACCATAGTTATTACATACATTTTTGAATTCCCTTTGATTTACCACGATTGAGTGTATATAAGACATATTTTTCTTACTAAAATCATTGTATAGGTTCATGACACCATGAAATATATATTGGCTGTAGTCTCACTCTAATTCCTGGAGTGCTAGAGCTATTGAAAATTGACCATATTAAGAATGCTTAATGCGTGCAAATGATACAGGGGTGTAACATTCTCCTAAGCACCTGAGCTCACTTGAAATAAACCCAGAAGACATGGGAAACTGTCATTTGCTTACAGAAGTCAGCAGAAGTTGTAGAAGTCCATTCTTTTTGACAATAATAGAGCATTGCACATCCTGTGCTACAGTGAAAATGGACCATCCAACTTGTGTTAGTGCTAACTTCAAAAGTCAGCCTCCATGATGGCATGCGGGTGCTGTAGTGCATTGGTTAAGATGTTCTCACTCATCTGTAGAGTTAAATACAGTGCTGAATGGTATAAATGGGTTTTAAACAGCATGAAAAGCCACTCATGCATTATATTTTGAAGGGAGATCTTCGATTACTGCCACATAGTAAGGTCAAATTGCATTCTCTACTATGTTTTAACAGTTTGGCTCCATCATAAGGACCAGCAGGTGATAAAATGGTGGGCTTTTGGTCAAGACCTGTCACACTGTAAGCACTACAGAAAGGAAAACATTGCAAAACATGACAAGGAATACACCCACCATTTAAGCTGGTGAAATCATGTCCAAGATAGGAATTAACACTGTTTTTTATATAAAATCATCTCATCGGTTAATGTATTTAACTGTTAAGTATTGTCTTTTGTTTTGTATTTAGTCTTCCTCGATATTTGCTGCCATTTATTGTCCCCGTCCCAACTCTTTTGAGACGTGTTGGATTTATCAAATTAGAAATGAGTACATATGTCCCCCAAAACAATATTTTTTCTCGGTTTTAACACTTAATATGTTGTCTTTTCACTATTCTCCATCTAATGAATAGATTGAATGTTTTGAAAATGATAGCATTTTGATTTTATTCACTGTTTACCAAACGTCCCAACTTCATCGGAGTTGGGGTTTGTACATACAGTACACATGCTGAGTTCAAAGACAAAACGAAAAGAAAAATACATTTAAAAAAAAATTATTTAGAGTATGAACTGCAAACATGATAGCTGATTAATTAAAGTAGAGCCAATAGCACAGTATTTTAATGTGAGAGTGTTCACAGAGTTCACTACAAATTGTAAAACCAAACCAAACCTTTGCTATACATAGGTGCAGTGTTATTACATCAATCAGTGAATCAACCAATCAAACAAACATACAGTATTCTATCATCATCGGTATATTGTCATACTCATTCATCAAGAGAAAGAGAAAGAAAAATGTGGATAGCAATATTTAATTAGGATATAAATAAATAAGATTATAGCCTGTATCGACCCTAAGTTCATCAGAATGGCATGTTCTTATGTGCTGTGTTTTCTCCTGCTTCCCAGAAGTGAGTGATGGGCTGTGCAGCCTGCTGAGGGACCCGTGCTACATCCAGGGCTCCAACAATGTTCCTGTGGTAACAGGCCCCCCACCCCAGGCCGTCAGGAAGCCCACACTCAACTGGAAGGATGTCAACAGGTGAGTGGGCTACTCTTGCCTTCGGTAGCACATACTGGACACAACGCGCACACGCACACGCACACGCACACGCATACGGACACGCACACGCACACGCACACGCACACGCACACACACACACACACACACACACACACACACACTTAAAGCTAAATCATACCATAAGTCAGATTTGCTTTTGATCATGTGAGATCCGATGCTTCTACTTAAATATTGGCCTTTTCTTAATGTTCTAGTGTGCACCCTTCCAAGTGTGTCAGCCTTATTAGTCACACCCAGTGATTGGATACTCCACAGAGTTCACCAAAGAGTCCAATCACTGGGAGTGACTAATTAGGCTGACAAATGTGGAAGGGTGCACACTAGAACATTGAGAAATGGTGGTTATCTTCCTATGCTATTCCTCCATCGCTCTCATGATCCTCTGCTTTTCTGGTGGTGGTGAATGAATGTCCATCTCTGGTTTCCTTCCAGCTCCATGATCTTCGGCAAAGGCAAGGGTGACCTGGAGGAGTCGCCAGTCAGCGAGGGTCTGCGGGAGGCCATCAACTCCTACCTCTACATGACTGAGGAGCTGGGGGAGTGTGACCAGGCCTGGGACACCTGAGGGGAATGGAGAGAAGATGTCACATCGTGGTGGTGTGACCATGATGTGTGGCGTCATCGTGGAGTGACCACGGTTGGCCAAGAGTGTGACCAAGCCTGGGACACCTGTGGGACGGGAATGGAGAGAAGATGTCACATCGTGGTGTGGTGTGACCATGATGTGTGGCATGCATCGTGGAGTGACCACGGTTGGCCAACATGGCACGGTTCCTCCCATTTCCCTCCTCCAGCAGCTACGTGAAATGAAAGCATCTGATTGGTCAGGGTGGAGGAGACGGAGATATGGGTACCTGCAACTGTGGACAATGTCACATTGCGAAGTGATCACCATCACGTGACGTGGGTAGCCAGGCCAGGACTGTCGACTGCACCCCGCTCTACATTTCATGTACCTCCAGCAGTTGGTTTAGTAATAAGGGTGAGGGGCACCTGAAACTGCCATCTCTCTCTCTGTGACCAAGGAATTCTGGACAGTGTCACACCGTGGACTGACCATGTAATGCTGACTGACATGTGGTAGCCAGGATAGCGCCACCTAGTGCCTCCGCTCAATCCTATTTCCCACTGCCGGCTACATATCGTATTGTGAAAGTGGCTGGAGTGTCAGGGTTAATGTCGGCGCCAAGGGGTTGCTTGCGGGTGCCTGAACCTATAGCATCTGTGACTGTAACAAAAAAAAACCCTCTGGACAGGGTCATATCACGGAGTGACCACGATGACCAACACAAAGTGAAAGTGTCTGTTGTAGTATCATGGCACAACATGGGACAGTTGGGATGGCGGGAACAGGCACGTGTGGCTTCCCTCTTTGGATCTTTGACCAAAGAACGCTATGCATGTCCGTAACTACCATTGAGGACACAGAGGTCATGTCCTCTGTATTTATTTTCTGTAATGTAAAATTTATCGATGATGAAAATCGATTTATTATCAACAATGATAAATTCAGTCTGTATACGCCATCCCCATTTATCCTCAAGGCAGAGATTAATGGAAACAAACTTACGAGTTTGACTGAAGTGTTTGAAGCATTCTAAATGTACAGTATGCAGTACAGCGCACAGTATTTGACCTCTGTATTTGAAGATGTCTGGTTGCGGGCCGGCCCTGACGCTATGCAGGATATACTCTAGAGGCCTTCCCAGAGCGGCGGAAAAGCAGAACTGCAAAGTTGCCACTTGTCATACAGTAACAGGGATTTCTGCATATCTCCCCAGAATGCTGATGGTCAAAAACTACTTGTGACTTGAGATGTTAGTCCTGAGAAACATGTCTCAGGATTCGTGAATCTCTGTTTTCAAACTGGTAGACAGACCAGCTAAATTATCCAGGTCTTTCAGTAAATCCCAGTGACAGTGGTTCACAAGTGGGTTAACGCTCTAGTGGTGTCTGGTGCTGGTTGGCAAAAGTGAGCTGACTGTGTCCAAATACTGTAAATTCCATATGTATTGTTTGCCTACTGTATGTAACAACTTGATTATGCAAATAATGCATTTGATCATTTATGCATAACTACAACCAGCCTGGTGTTACCATGTGTGCCTCCCTGCTCCAAGTTCATGACGCTAGACTGTCCCTATGACAGTCATGAAAGGAGAGAGTGACAGGGTTGTTTTGGATAAAGTCATTCATTAAATTAAAGCCGTTTTAGCATGGTTCTGGTCAGTCAAACTATATCATTCTGGCAAAATAGTGATGGTAGTAAGTGCACAGTTTGTAACACGTAGGCCTATGTTACTGTAGGCTATATAAATGTCTGTAATTATATGTACAGTAATTATTTAGTAATTTATGTGAACCTGCAGACGCGTTCTACAACTAAATCTGTTCTAGAAAGGAGATAGACAGCCATGAAACCGTGTGGTGTCTCTTTGTCTTACTCCTTTATTTTCACCTTGCTTGTGTTTTCTCTGAAGAAGAAACCACAATGTGCCAGGAAATGGTAGAGGTGTGCGTGCGTGTGACATATGTAACTTGTGTGTTATCTGTATCAAACTAATAAATGATTTAAAATTATGAACGTGATATTTTGTGTCCTTTTCCCCAACAAGACTTCATGAGAACAGATAATATTTAGACATAGGCAACTTTTTATTAGGATTGTGGAGCTATAGGTGTAACTTATATCATACTAATTATTAGTCTGTATCTTCCTCCCAATTAAGTGTAAAAAACAAAAAAACTCTCAAAGGGTTAGTGTGATAAAAGGCTTGATGAAGCTATGTAGCCTAGTAATTGTAGAGCGTAATCTATTTATTTAGACCATTGAGTTTACTGTAATATAGCCTACTCTCAATGACACGCGCTCTAGCGCCACATCCAAAGTCTCTCGTCGCCACCTGGCGGCCAAACATGATAGAAGGTCATTTTCCTGTTACGTTTTCCTACGTCAGCTTTAACCAGTGCGCATGCTTACTACGCATGTATACTTCCGCGTAACTGCTTGAAGCCGCACAGATGCACTGTTCTTAACATAGCACATATTTCTTACATTCCTCGCTTATTCATGCTCAGGTTTCTGTATACAATCTTCTTTTGCGCTACGTATGTATTATCCAGCGTCAAACATGCCGCTGCCCAAGAAATTACGGAGGAGGAAATGGCAAAGTACAGGTACGTCTTCTTCGATAGCACCTGACAAGCTAATTTAGTTACTATAGATTGGCTTCCCAGATGGCTGTGCCAGCTCACTGTGATAAACTCACCAGACAGGAACACAGGATATAAACTCACCATAAATACAAAGTGGGCTAGAACTACAAGTCTTCCTCTGGATTTGTGTTGTTAAGAAAACATTCGACCCAAGTAGTCTGGTGGCAAGTAAAGCACCACAAGAGCACGCCATGTTGAGATTTAAGAGTTAACCTATTCATTTTCCATTTCTGCTGCTCTACAATAATGTCTTCTCTAATCCAAGTTGCCAATCTTATTTAATTCGTCCACAGTGTTGATGGTCTGTGTTGTTAGTGTAACCATTACAAGTCCACCCTGTTTTTCCCTGTACAGTTCAAGTAATGTCCATGTATGTGTGTTATTACACAGGGAACGAATAAAGGCTATGTTTTACCATGCTTACAACAATTACCTGGATAATGCCTATCCTTATGATGAGCTGCGGCCACTTACCTGTGATGGTCAGGATACCTGGGGCAGGTTCGGAAATCCTCTTTTTTTATTGAAATGATTGTGTTGGTTATGGATAGCATTGATGATCTATAGAGATTCAAGTCAATTGCAAAAGTGAGATTTGCATGTTACTTTCTTTTTCAGCTTTTCCCTGACACTGATTGATGCCTTGGATACACTACTGGTAAGATACAGTGAAGCACTTGATGTTCATCAACTATTTTTGGGCTGTGTGGATGTTGGTCAGAACACACACACACACACACACACACACACACACACACACACACACACACACACACACACACACACACACACACACACACACACACTTCACACATGTTTGGTTTGTTTTCTTAGATATTGGGGAATCACACAGAATTTCAGCGTGTGGCAAATCTCCTGCAGGACACTGTGGACTTTGACATCGATGTCAATGCATCTGTGTTTGAAACCAACATCAGAGGTGAAAAAGCAATTTGAAATTAAATACAGAAAGATACCCAAGTTTTGCTATTACCATTCTACTGCACAGTAGTACAGCATGTCTACTGTAATATAGTGAGTAGTTCATGGAACAGTGGCTTGAGCAGCATCTGCAACAATGCTGTTCTAATAATAATAAATTACATGTAGTATGTAACATAATTATATCCTATGCGTCAAATCTGTCCTGTTTGTTATGTGTGTCTCTCCAGTGGTTGGTGGTCTGCTGTCGGCCCACCTGCTGTCCAAGCAGGCCGGGGTGGATGTGGAGGAGGGCTGGCCCTGCTCTGGTCCTCTGCTCCGCATGGCCGAGGACGCCGCACGCAAACTGCTCCCAGGTCAGGATACTTGGCATTACATTACATTTGGTGAATGCTTTTATTCAAAGAAAAGCTTCTCTCAGGTCAGAGCCACTTAGATCAGGGAGAGACTCATACAGAGAGAACATACACTTTATACAATAGTTAGATCCGGTCAATACATTTTGCAATATGTCATTGGACGAGACGCGTGAGCAGTGGTGTTCATTGATTTAGCTGCTGCAGTAAATATATGTTATTTGGACACATCATTGTGACTGACGGCCTATGACATTGCTGTCTGCCATTCAAATCAGCTGGGGGAAAATGATAAGCCTGAGGTAAAAAGATAACTCTCTTTCCTGGAGCAAAAATGTTATTTTTGGTGAGTTTCAGGGTTTTGATGTAGTGGATTCCATTACAGTGGAATTTCACTACTGCATCCTTACCAAACATTTGATCAAGATGGTGGTATGCTTAATTCCTACTTTAGATATGAGGCCAATAGGTAGTCTTGGTTGATATACAGCCACTAGTGGGTTTATGTGACGCTATCAAACATGGTGACTATTGCAAACAGAGTGGAAAGAGATCATTCCACCGTGTCTCTCTGCAACAAATACGGTTGTTAAGGAGTTTTTCCATTTTCCATTACTTAATAATAACACACAGTGGTTTATGAAGCTGACAATCAGCCCGCTCAAGGCTAATCATATTAGACAACAGGAAGCTCATGGTGATGGCTGACATACAGTAATCACCGCGAATGGTGTTGGTGGCAGCTCTCTCTTTTTATGATGTGTTGTTGGCCTTTTACACATTTTGACAGGACAGTAATGAGCAAGACATGATGTGAGTGGAAGAGAGAGACGTTGAAGGATCTTGGGCCAGAATCAAACCTGGGTCCCAGGCGTAACAGTAAAGTGCGGAGGCCCTCTGTGGCCTTTTTAGATGTAGCGTTAGACGTATGGTTCTCACCTCGGGTGACCTTTTCACATTTTCACTGCTCTCAGCTTGTGCTCAAGACCTGCTGGGGTAAACCTTTTCTCTTTTTTCCCCCATTTTACCTCCTATCTTGAAGCTGCACTGTTGGGCGCACTGATACAAAATCAATGAGCTCAGAGAAGGTCACAAAGAGCCACCAAGTGACTGCAGTGCGACACAGGGAAAGAGCAGCTGGGGTTTTTTATGCAAAAAGACAAATATTGTATCAGTTTCTGGGGATTTGGCATTTTTTGTCTTTATCAGCGTGCGTCATGGTGTATGTTACTTTGGCCAAACCAACAAACTCGCTGTCTTTGTGGTCGATCTAGCACATTTTGTTCCCCAAATTGCTGTGATGCTGTGCAGCATTATCAGGATTTAGATTTCAAGCCAAAACGCCTTTGTAAAGTGCAGTCCAGTTCAGTGTTGCTGATCTATTCTAATCGTGTTTCCTATCCAACAAATATGGTCTTACATTACTTACTGACACTGTAGGCATATTTTTAAAGTGAGATTGAAACTCTGATAAACTTGCTCTGCAGTCACCCAAAATGTTAATAGTTTGTGTGGAATCATGTTATCAAGGTTACATGATCATTTTAACCAGTAATGGGTCTAAGCAATATGTCTAATTAATGGGGTCTAAGCAACGATTGGTTGGGTCATTGTACTATTTGTACTACATTGTACTACTCCTCCAGTTTTTATTCTTGGTGATATTCTGCCTATGAATTTATGTACAACAACGACTTCCAGTATCATAAATGAGATTTCATCCTTGAATGTTTTTTTGAATTTCTAACATGGGGATAAGGCAAAATCATTGTAAAATAATGTTTTTTTGAAGTTTAAATTATTTAGTGCAGTATTTGGTGTACATTTCAATTTCCAATGGGCTCTTATACTTGAGTTTGTAACTGGTAAAAATTAAACCGTTAAGAATTTCCTGATCTTGCAAGTGTAGCAGTGGGCGCAACTTCTAAAGCCAAATAAATATCTTTTGGTGTGAAAAAAATCTACACTCAGGAACGAAGTCTCTATATCATATACCACCATGTCTACCACCATGCCATCATCAGTGCGTACGCTGCTAAGAGCAGATTTTTTTTTTCTCTTTAAATTTCCGGATCCTTCCCCAATCCCCATCTCTCTCCCTCACTACTTTCCTGTCGGTCTCCCACACTATCCTGTTCAGTAAAGGTGCAAAAGGGCCCAACAAATATCTAAAACAAAAAGTAAACAAACTGCTCATTATTCTCCAATGTGTTTTCTCATTGCCCCTACAGCCTTCCAGACCCCTACAGGCATGCCCTATGGCACGGTGAACCTGCTGAAGGGTGTCAACCCAACAGAGACCCCGGTCACCTGCACGGCGGGGGTGGGCACCTTTGTGCTGGAGTTTGCCACTCTCAGCCGTCTGACGGGTGACCCAGTGTTTGAGGAGGTGGCATGGAAGGCCCTGAGAGCTCTCTGGAGGACCCGCTCTGATATCGGACTGGTAAGACCCTACTTTATAGTATATTGCATTACATAGATTCTTTTGCCTAAAGTGACTTGCGGAATGGGACATAGACAGCAATATACAAAGTGTGTTGAGGTACAGTGCATGTAAGCATGTGTAACTGAGGGGTTCACAGTCCGCCACTCAGGACTTGAACCCGCCACCTCCTAGTAACCAACGCTGCTGTTCGAGCATGGGAGGCACAGCACGATACCGCTGGCCCAAAGGACCTAAAGAACCAGTCTGATAGCTCATACTGTATGATACTGTATGAGGCGGGAGGAAGGTTTCCTAATGTTCCACGCCACACTCTGCTAGCTGGCCTCCGGTTCACATCACGGGCAGTCATGGGTGAGTGGTTAGGGCGTCGGACTTGTAGCCAAAAGTTGCCGGTTCGACTCTCGACCTGCCAGGTTGGTGGGGGGAGTAATTAATAAGTGCGCTCTTCCCTATCCTCCTCCATGACTGGTACCCTGAGCATGGTACCGTCCCGCCGCACTGCTCCCTTTCGGGTGCCATTGGGGACTGCCCCCTTGCACTGGTGAGGTATGCAATATTTTTTGTGTGCAGTGTGCATTTGTGTGCTGTGAAGTGCTCGGTCACAATGACAATGGGAGTTGGAGTTTCCCAGTTGAGCTTTTACTTTCACTAAAATTAGTGCAAAGGGGTTATAAGACATGATTACACTCAGTGGTTATAATTTCTTGTTATGCATTTGTTGTTTTGACTCAAGTTTACAAATGAAAATGAAAATATTTTAGTAAGATGTCCGTGGGAGGGAGAGGCATTGGATTTCATTACATTATATTTCATTACATTTAGCACACGCTTTTATCTGCAGTGACTTACGAAGTATGTATGCATGATAAAATTAGTAGAAGGGGTTATGTTAATTAATGTAACATTTTAACATTGTTAGATTCCATGACATTTAGCAGATGCTTTTATCCAAAGCAACTTACCAATGTGGACATAGTGTGGCAGGTACAGAACAGTATGTAGGCATAGTAGGCTAGTGCACAAGATTACATGACACAGTCATGCCCAGTGGCTGCATTTGTGTTGTTGATATTTGTTTTGTCTTTATTTTGTTAATTACTATTATTTTCAAACCTATTTTGTGAATGGCAATTGGGATATTTGGGCAAGATGTCAGTTGGAGGAAGCGTGAGACAGGAAGTAGGTCTTCATGTGGAAAATACAGTTGCCGCCTTGCGGTCACCTGATCAGCATGTCGCCACTGTGCTGTAGCCTATTTTCTTTCCTTAGACAGATCTTTTCCGATGTCCTTAACATTTTGTATCTCCTCTGAATTGAATCAGTCAGCTTCCTCCGCACTGAAGAAATAATAATTTCCAGCCAGGTGGTTATCATGGTCAAAATTAGTAAGTGTGAATGGCACTCTGACCAGCAAGTTGATTAAAATTCTAAGATAAGGTTAACAGTAACTTACACTGATATACTGAGTAAAATGGAAAGTTTTTAATCAGAGCCAGATATCTTGTTTGGAAGGAGTCTCTTGCCATTCATATACCACTTATGGTTCCAGTGCATGGTGTTTGTCAGATATGATGTGTGATCACCACTGTATCTTGTCAGGTGGGGAACCACATTGACATCGTGACCTCTAAGTGGGTGGCTCAAGACGCTGGCATTGGAGCGGGCATCGACTCGTACTTCGAATACCTGGTGAAGGGCGCCATCATGCTGCAGGATGAGGAATTGCTCTCAATGTTCCATGGTACAGTCACGCTGAATCTCAGCTTGCACTTTTCACCAACGTCCACGGTCATTACTGTCCATTATCACTGTCTTGGTGTTGTTTTTTCTTTTAAGTAATGCTGCCTGTTTTGACTAATGCCCTTTACCCTTTGAATGTGATATAAAACAAAACAAAAAAACGGAAAGATGCAAACTGTTTTGTAATGCAGGTAAAAGCTATTTACTATTACACAAGCTATTGATATTACAGTATCAGTTGTTGTCAGGAATTTGAACAGATGAAAGCAATGTTTGCTGCGTACGTGCGCTATGTCCTAACAAAACAGTCATTTTAATGTGAGTATTTTGTGTTCTCTCTGTGTCTTGCCTGTTGTTGTATCAGAGTATGACATTGCCGTGAAGAACTACACCAAGTTTGATGACTGGTATCTGTGGGTACAGATGCACAAAGGGACCGTCTCCATGCCTGTGTTCCAGTCCCTAGAGGCTTTCTGGCCCGGTCTGCAGGTGACACAGTCTTATGGTCATGCAATCCTGTAGAGTTATACTGTTAAAAAGTGCCAGCAGAATTAGTACAAGATCTGTTATATTGAGGGGATATGAGGACAAACAAACATAAACGTCAGAATTAAATCAAAATAAGAAGTACATTAAAATGGTAAAGCAAGTTATGGCTTAGAGCCCATATGATATGACTGTAACAAGATTGATGAAGTTTCAGAAATGCAGTAGTAAGTATAATGGTCTATACAGCACTATATAACCAGAGTAAACCTATGACCTTTGACCTTTTTTGTGTGTGTTTTGTTGTTGAATGCTCCAGAGCCTGATGGGTGACTTGGACAATGCAGTCAGGACCTTCCACAACTACTACACGGTGTGGCGTCAGTTTGGAGGCCTGCCTGAGTTCTACAGTATCTATCAGGGCTACACTGTGGACAAGAGAGAGGGATACCCCCTCAGACCAGGTACGTACACTACACCTCAAACACAGCACATGCCCATACTAGATCAGTCTTCTCAACCGTTTGTGAATAAATGCTCCCTGGGCCTCATCATAAGCCTCCCAACATCCCTTAACCTCGTCATATGCCTGCCAACGCCCCCCTTGGTATTAAAAAATAAAACAGACTTAATACACACCAATGGCAACTACGTAAGCACCGCCCTCTCAGCTGTATCTCCAGACCCCCCTCCCCCCAGGATTCCCCAACACCGCCTCCTGGTGAGAAACACTATACTAGACCAAGGGACCTAGCTTAAATGCAATTAATATTCTCTTCATGTACATCTGCTGGTTATACACATTGCATATATACACATTGGTTATACCTGGTTGGTACTCAGATGCCTGAGACAGACAAAGACGATTGCAGGCTGAGATTTTTTTTATTATTATTGCCACATAAAGTCAGAGGTTTATTGAATGTATAAAATACTACAAAGATGAAGCTTCTGTGGAAAAACAGCACCAAAGGTCACTACAGTAAAACATACATACATACATACATAGCCTACATGTAATAACAGCACACCCAATTTAACATAGTTGTAAAATGCTGATGAACTTTAACAGTGTCGGTACATTAAAACACTTCTTTCTTGGAAGGCACATTAGTTAGTCGTGAACTGTGAGATGGCATATAGCAGTCCAGTATAACACTGCACTGTATCTTTGTTGAGATGCATACATTACATTACATTACATTACACCATTGCATTTCACTTAGCTGACGCTTTCATTTGTTCAAAGTGACTTACAACTATTATTTTTCAGGGTATTGGTTACAGGCCCTGAAGCAATATGGGGTTAGGTGCCTTGCTCAAAGGTACTTCAGCCATGGGTGCAGGTGTAGGGAGAGGTCAGGGGGGATTCGAACCTGCAACCCCTAGATTGAAAGGCCAGCTCTCTAACCACTAGGCCATGGCTACCCATACTACAATCCATGCTGGTCCTCAGAGCTTGTACATTACACACAGCCACATGTCACAGTACTGTTACAGTATGCATGTCTAGCACGACTGACATTTATAGACTGTTATTATATGGTTGTGACGTCATCTGTCGAATGCTCCATTCATTTCAACGGGGCTCCCCAACGTTCGGACGTCTGTTATTTTTCGATAACGGACGGGTTGGTCTATAACAGACCGCTGTCAATGGCAACAAGACTTTTCACTGCTAAAGCGACTTTTCAACAAGACTCTAATCAGCTGCTGTGATAGACAGCACCCGTTGTCCTGGCTACCGCTGTCAATGGCAACAAGACGTTCACTGCTAAAGCCACTGGCTTGTATACAAGTCAGTGGCTAAAGCGAATGTTTCATATCACTCCGCAGGGGGTCCGGTCTTCTGTCACTCTAATCAGCTGCTGTGATAGACAACACCTGTTGTCCTGGCTACCTAGCTGTTGCCTAGCGGTGTTCCACAACGGCACTGTTTTGTTTTGCGCAGCAACAATCTTAACATTAAATAGGTCTAAAGAAATGTCCCCGCCATGTGTGAATCATTTAAGTATATCCATATAATAAGCGGGTTAACTTTCGGCGAGTCGGTCGCTTTGTGGAATAGCAGCACTTCAGAGACGTCGCGTCGGGGTCTAAAGATTCTCTCTGTCGTGCTGCTATTCCACGGTAGCGACCTTCTCGCCGAACGTTAACCCTTACTTATCTCCAACACAGTTATAATCTCTCTCTCTCTCCGTCTGTATCTTTTCATCTTTATTTCACTGTTTGCACAGAGTTGATTGAGAGTGCCATGTATTTGTACAAGGCTACTGGGGACCCCATCTTCCAGCAGCTTGGGCGAGACGCTGTTGAGTCCATTGAGAAGATCAGTCGAGTGAAGTGCGGCTTTGCCAGCGTGAGTGACAAAATACAGGACAGACGTCCTTATAGGGGCATTATCATAATTTAATACAATCTTTGTCAGTCAATAAGATGGTTATTACACATTATTTATCACGGTGGCGACTACTTTGTTACTAGTGGTGTCAACAATAATCGATTCGGCGATGCATTGCGGGGCATGGACAATTCAATTCAATGCGGCAAGTTCCAGAATCGATGTGGCACATTTTTTTAAGTTTCAATTACTTCCGTGGATATTTCAGGAGCAAATGAATGTTAAATTAAGTAAAAGCACTTCAAAGCATTGAAAACTGCAAGACTGATAGGCCTACAGAAAACAGCCAATAAAATGTTGCTCAGTGTCTGACTACTTGTATTGCCTCATCATGACTGATGAAACATTTGCTTTGCTTTCAGTAGAAATGTAATGCATTGTAATGCATCATAGAATTGATTTGAATCGAATCGTGAGGAGTGGCAGTGCCAATGCACACCACTATTTGTTACACAAAAGCTGTACAGCATCTGCTGTTGTATTGGGAGAGTGGTGGGGGCGGAAAAGAGAGGCAATGAAGTCGTATTTCCTGCTTTCTTGTAAGACCGTTAGATGAGGAGACACACTGTACTGCATAAAGAGGTTTGGTGAAATATTTTTTCTAGATTTATAATGAAACCTTTTTTTCTGGCCCAAATGCAGGTGAAGGACGTGAGGGATCACAAACTGGACAACCGCATGGAGTCCTTCTTCCTGGCCGAGACCATCAAGTACCTCTACCTGCTGTTCGACCCGGACAACTTCCTGCACAACAACGGCTCGTCATTTGAGCTGGGCGGGTCGGACGGGGACTGCGTGCTGTCGGCCGGGGGCTACATCTTCAACACGGAGGCCCACCCTCTAGACCCGGCGGCCCTGCACTGCTGCAGCCGGGCCCAGGAGGAGCGGTACGAGCTCCAGGACATCCTGCTCAGCCTGTCCGAGGCCCCTGACTCCTTTAACCAGCCGGAGGAGGATGAGGACGAGGAGGAGCGGGGCAGGGAGCCGGTTCTGCTTCACGGGTTGAAAGAGGTCAAAGGCGCTGTGGCTATGGACATTGATATGGACACGAGCAGAGATTTGCGGGCGACGGAGAGCATTGCGCTCAAGCCGGGGAGTCGGCGGAAGCCCCGGGTGCTCTCTTGCCCCATGCAGCCCTTCAGTTCCAAGCTGTCCCTCATGGGGCAGGTGTTCACAGACAATACATGATAAAAAAAAGATGGGGAAAATAGGAGTGCGGGGGGTGGGTCTGTTTGTCATAGTGAGTTTTGATTGCAAGTTGAAGGAAAGTCATTTTTACAAAAAAAATAAAACAAATATTTATTTGAGCATTTTTTGTTGTTTTTTCTTTTTTGCTTTTTCTGGTTTATTAAACTGTAATTATTACCTTCATGTAGGAAAATGAGACATTTATTGTGGAGTCACAAGTAAAGCCAGGCAGGCCACAGTGGGAAAACCAGCAACAGCTTATTATGGTAAAGAAAACATGAGACCACTTTAACACTCTTGGCAGGAAGAATGTCAAACAACAAAGGCTACAGAAAGAGCCTTAGGATATAAACAGCTAGCAGCTACCTACTGAATTCCTTCAAGTTCTCAGACAAGGTCAGCTTTCTTGCCCCACAGAACAGAAATGCACACGGTAAGCCTCTGCAGGAAACAAAAAAGGCAAAGCAGCTTAAAAGACCACACAAAACCAAACACAGTTAATCGTTGCTTTTCTGTTCTTTTAAACGTGATAATTCAACTTGAAGCGTAGTTGTATGGATAATAGCTCACGTGAACCTAGCAAACGTTCTCTGAGAGCTTTTCCTCAAAGTATTTGACGCTAATATGTAGCACAGCATGAAACGGAGATGGCTGATTGACTGGCACGCTGGATTGACTTGAACAAAGGTTTCATTCAGCAACATTTTGTCAGTGTAGCGTAAAAACAACGTTCGTTTAACCTCTTTAAGAAGGCCACAAAGTTGGTTGGTCCGACGATGGAGTTCATTGGGCTAGTTAGCACGAATAATTCACAGTATAAATGTCAACAAATATCTAAGTGAGTTGCCTACATAGGCCTAGTCCTGTGGTGAGGTTCACCAAGGCCTATCTACGGATGGGTTCTCCAAAAATTCGATACAAAATAACAACACACTTTGGAGATAGTAGGCTCTGCAAACGGCACCATTCGCCATGCCCAGTCGGGCACTAAGCTTCACTATCGCACACACTGTGGTTGTAGCATGCAGTAGTCTTTTGGTCAGCTGTCATTACAAGTTCTACTAGAAACCGACAATGATGTGTTAGACCTACTTAACTGTATGCAACTGTTTTTTTTTTTTTTTTTTTTTTTTTTTTTTTTTTTTTTTTTAAACAATGTTATTTCCCCCCTGTTTGACACCTCTGCACCCTAAGAAAAATGATGACCAAAGTGGCTGCATCTCCATTGTGTCCAACTGGTATGTAACAGGTAGAGGCCTGTCTTTTAGGTTGCATTGACATATTATCAGTAACTACTAAACAAATATGATAAGCAGCACCTGATTACAGTCTTTGGACAAGACCAACATGATTCATCTCTCTAATAGTTCATCTTCCTGAGTGACCTCCATGTCCATTTGATGACGTTTGATAAGCTCTGGATCATGACAACGTAAACAATCTGGGCGAGATGGTGGAAGAGTTGATGGATAACGTGGTGTTGATCCTGTTGCCTTTGACTTGGAAGCAATTTTCCCATTTCGTTTTAGAATGCCCTTTCGTCTCCTGTCAGCCATTGCTCCGTCACCTCCTTCCATTTGATACATGGCTGTACTAGCACCATGGAGAGCGGACACATCAGGCGGTGCATCCAGTTTTTCTGAAGTGGCACTGGCTCTCTCATACGTTTTTTTAAGGATGCCTTTCTTGGGTGCTGAACAGGCTGCAGTTGGTCTAAGAGAGGTAGAAGGGCTTTGTGAAGACCGAGGCTCATCCATTTGGTACCCATGTGGTAGTGAGGAGTAGAGAGGCTCTTCAGTTGGCTGTTTTGGGGGGAAGGAGAGCCTCATGTGAGGATCGGACAGTAGGCGTTTGGACCTGGTTTGACCATTAGCAGAGGGTGAGGCACTGTCATCTTCCACTTGGGGCCTCTTGCTTGGCTGCACATGTATGGACATGGCAGATGGACAGTCACAAACAGACATGTCAAAGCCACAGTTCACCCACCAGTGATTGGCTACATCCTCCACAGTTGCCCTGTCCTCCACCCTCACCGTTAGCATCCAGCCAATCAGGGCACAGGCATCTGGGGAGGGGAGAAACAAATTCATTGTTCAGTTAACTTTGTATGATTACTGCAGCAACTAACCTCTCCTCATACACTTTATTTTACAAGGCTATTATCCAGCAAACGATCAGGTATCAAATAATGACTTGTCAGTTAATTGTACATTTTTTGTCAAACAAAAATTAATAGAAATATGTTATTAATAGCGAATTATTAACTCCATTGTCTTATGTGTAGTTCATGTCACCTGATGGAGGCTGAGGTCTCCGGTAGTGTCCCTGTCTGATCTGGTGTCTGAGGCCATTGTAGCTTGCCCCATCAAACGGCATTGATCCATGGACCATGGCGTAGAGCAGCACACCCAGAGCCCAGCAGTCCACCTTACCAAGGAGCACATGATGTCAATTTCAACCTATGATCATTCTTTTTAAACAATCTTCGTTAATCTAACTTCTACAATCGGTAGGCTGTTACCTCTGGGCCTTTGTGTAAGTGCCCATCCATTTCCATTTATCATAGATTACAATTCAATTTGCAGTCCACGTCGTAATGGTGGACATTCTTTATTTATCTGAATGTTGGTGACCAATACAAAAATGTCACCTCTGGGCCTTGGTAGGGGTGTCCATTGATAATCTCAGGTGAGGCGTAGAGGGGACTGCCACAGAAGGTTTCCAGCATCCTCCCTCTCTCGTAGTGGTTTGACAGGCCAAAGTCAGCCAGCTGGTAGAAGAATATGCATACTATGTCATTACTTTTCAACTTAAGAAGAGCTTTAAAGTCTGAATATGTTTAGGGAGTGTGCAGGTATAAGAACATGCCCTAAGAAGAGCTTTAACCCATTTTACCCTAAGCCCTTTTTGGGAAAGGGTGCCCTCTGCCTATTAAATTCTGCATATTTCAGCGTCCTAAGCTCATAAAAAACATGAAATAAGTTGCATTTAAAAGCTAGAATCCTCATTTTGCATTAGAATGTGTTCATTCAGCTCTAACATACCCACATTTTATTATTTAAAAAAAAAAATTCTCAAGAGCCTGAATGCAGCGTACATGTGTCCACAGGCTAAAATGGGTTAAAGTTTGCATGTGTTTCTCAGAGGTGAAGACTTACAGCATGTTGTACCTCTTGACATCCTGATGTACACTAACTCACCTTTACATTCAGGCTGTGGTCCAGTAGAATATTTTCTAGTTTGAGGTCTCGATGAACCACACCACTCTGAAAGATATGGTAAACAATGTGCACAACCTCTCTGTTATCGCAGTTTCTGCATTGCATACTACTATTGTCCATTCCCTGAGGAACCATACCACTTTGAAAGACAAACATAACCTGTGCAGCCTCAGTCTCAGTCATGTCAAATAACATTCTGCTTTCTTTTTCTTCCTCTTATGTGGTGACCTATGATGCCCAATAATACCATCCAGTATCTTCTGCCATGAAGCACTGATGCAGCAAAATACACATTGGACACATGACTTCTCAGTCATGTCAAATAACTGCATTTCTGCATCGCATACTGTACAGGTAGGTCAGTGGTGTGAAACACGAATTGACCGAGGGCCAAAATCTGGAACAAAGTCGCAGGCCAAACAAAAAAAAAAGACTACAATTTTGCATGCATGCACTTAATACTGATGATGTGTCCCAGCGCATCAGCAAGATGTATCTTTCACCTGTCAATCTGGCCTAGCCAGTGACACTCAGGAACAGACTGGGTGGCAACCAGGGACAGTCTGGTGACAACTGGAGAGACAGTTGACAGCCCGGAAAGACGGCAACCGGGGCAGGAAGGGTTAGCACCCCAACCTGTGTCCCCCGTGAGGGGGAAACCCAAATCTGCTACGAAAAAGCCTTCTGAGATATACCCCCAGGGGATCCCGAGAGGGGGGGAGAATGAGATCCCCATCCGGACAGACCTTACGGCATCGACACTCGGCAATGGAAACTCGACTACGAATGCACAATGCATCTGCGGAAAAGTGTGCAAGAACGCGCGTGGCCTCAAAATACATCTGGCCAGGATGAAATGCAGGGACCAGGGGAACACACAGCAACGCACAGGACTTGGTCCTGGTGAGACGCAGGAGGAGCCCGGCCAGGAAGCACCCCACAGTGCCCAGCCCCTCCGAGCAGTGGAGCCTCCGAACCCTTGCAGGTCATTCCATCAGAAGCGGATCAAGTGGCCTTCAGCCAGCAGCCAGGCAGCATGGGCACAGTTCGACACAGATGTAAGCCAGATCCTGGAAACCACCGCCAAGGGAGAAGTGGACAGACGCCTCCAGACCATGACATCCATCATAGTCAGCTACGCAGCAGAGAGGTTTGGCCTCATTGAGAGCAAGAACCCCATGACCAGATTCACACTGAACCGCCGCGCTACTCAGATCCATAAACTGCGCCAAGAACTGCGGACTCTCAAGAAGCAGTACAAGGTTGCAGGTGAAGAGGAGAAACAACCCCTGGAAGAGCTTCGCAACATCTTGAGGAAGAAGCTAATGACGCTACGTCGTGCAGAAGGGCATCGAAGGAGAAGAAAGGAGAGGGCAAGGAGTCGTGCTGCGTTCATCTCCAACCCCTTCAACTTCACCAAGAAGCTGCTTGGTGATAAGCGGAGTGGCGTCCTCATGTGCTCAATGGCAGAGGCAAACACCTTTCTGCACAACAACCTCAGTGACCCAGACAGGGATCAGGAGCTTGGACCACAGAGGACCCTCATTAGCCCGCAAGCGCTGACAGTGGAGTTTGTGATGAGGGAGCCCAGCTGGGCTGAAATACAGGAGGTTGTGAAGGGAGCCAGATCAGCCTCAGCCCCAGGCCCCAGCGGTGTTCCATACACTGTGTACAAACGGTGTCCACAACTGCTGCGACATCTCTGGAAGCTGTTGAGAGTGATCTGGCGCAGGGGACATGTGGCTGGCCAGTGGAGATCTGCAGAGGGTGTGTGGATCCCGAAGGAAGAGGACTCAAAGGACATCAGTCAGTTTAGGACGATCTCGCTGCTAAGCGTCGAAGGCAAGATTTTCTTCAGTGTCTTGTCTCGACGACTAACTGAGTTCCTTCTGAAGAACAGTTATATTGACACCTCTGTTCAGAAGGGTGGGATCCCTGGAGTGCCTGGATGCCTGGAACATACAGGAGTGGTAACACAACTCATCAGAGAGGCTCGTGAAGGGAAAGGAGATCTAACCGTACTGTGGCTGGACCTGGCCAATGCGTACGGTTCCATACCTCACAAGCTTGTCGAGGTTGCCCTCCTGCAACATCACGTTCCCACCAAAGTCATAGACCTTATCCTGGACTATTACAGCAACTTCAGGTTAAGAGTCACCGCTGGGTCAGGTACATCGGACTGGCATCGACTTGAGAAGGGCATCATAACAGGCTGCACAATCTCAGTCATCCTGTTTGCACTGGCCATGAACATGATCGTCAAGTCAGCAGAGGTTGAGTGCAGGGGACCCCTGACAAAATCCGGAGTACGTCAGCCTCCGATAAGAGTGTTCATGGACAACCTAACTGTCACCACCACATCTGTCCTGGGCAGCAGATGGATTCTACAAGGACTAGAAAAGCTCATCACATGGGCAAGGATGAGCTTTGAGCCTGCAAAATCAAGATCTCTGGTGCTCAAGAAGGGAAAGGTGACAGACAGGTACGTCTTCTCTCTTGATGGAGCCACTATCCCATCCATCAGACAGCAGCCTGTCAAGAGCCTTGGGAAGCACTTTGATTGCAGCCTCAAAGACTCATCTTCCATCCAGAGGACCAGCAAGGAGCTTGAGGGATGGCTGAGGTGTGTTGACAGATCGGGCTTGCCAGGGAGATTCAAGGCCTGGATTTACCAGCATTCCATCCTGCCCCGCATCCTCTGGCCTCTGCTAGTGTATGCAGTACCCATCACAACCGTAGAGGCCATGGAGAGAAAGATCAGCAGCTACTTGCGAAGATGGCTTGGCCTACCCCGAAGCCTGAGCAGTGCTGCCCTGTACGGCAGTAGCAACACCCTGCAGCTTCCATTCAGTGGACTCACTGAAGAGTTCATGGTAACCAGAACTCGAGAAGCCCTGCAGTACAGAGAATCCAGGGATGTTAAGGTGGCATCGGCTGGTATCCAGGTGCGGACAGGGCGTAAATGGAGGGCGGACAAGGCTCTGGAAGTGGCAGAGTCGCGACTGAGGCAGAAGGTACTGGTCGGTTCCATAGCCTCAGGGCGCGCAGGCATTGGCTACTTCCCATCAACCAGGGTGGACAAGGTCCAGGGAAAAGAGCGGCAAAACCTCATCCAGCAGGAAGTGCGGGCAGGCGTGGAGGAAGAACGAGCCAGCAGGATGGTGGGAATGGGACAACAAGGAGCATGGACTAGATGGGAGAATGTTCTACAACGGAAGATCACATGGCCTAACATCTGGAGAGCAGACTCCCTTAACATCAGGTTCCTAGTCCAAGCTGTCTACGATGTCCTGCCCAGTCCATCCAACCTCCATATCTGGGGCAAAGCTGAGACACCATTCTGCCCCCTGTGTCCAGGACGGGGATCCCTGGAACATCTACTCAGTAGCTGCCCTAAAGCCCTTGGCCACGACCAGGTGCTGAAGGCGGTTGCTGAGAGTATAGCCAAGGCCATCAATACCACCAAGGGCCACAGCAAGCCAAAGTCCATCAGGTTCCACAGAGCTGGAGAGAAGCCCACTCCCCAAGCAGAGGCCAGGGCAGGTCTCCTCACCACTGCCACAGACTGGCAGCTGGATGTGGACCTTGGCAAACAGCTGAAGATCCCAGCCAGGATAACATCGACACGGCTCCGACCAGATATGATCATTGTTTCTGATTCCACCAAGCAATTGATCATTCTGGAACTCACAGTGCCCTGGGAAGAACGCATGGAGGAGGCAAACGAGCGGAAGCGTGCCAAGTACCAGGAGCTGGTGGAGGAGTGCAGAAGCCAAGGCTGGAAGACCTGCTGTGAACCCCTGGAGGTGGGATGCAGAGGATTTGCAGGGCGGTCCCTCTGCAAAGTCCTCACCATGCTGGGCCTCACCGGGGAGGCAAAGAGGAAGGCCATTAGGTCTGCAACTGAAGCCGCAGAAAGAGCCACAAGATGGCTTTGGATCAAGAGGGCTGATCCGTGGACGAATGCTGCTGGGACACAGGCTGGAGTCTGATCAACTCCAGTTGGGTCGCCTGGGGGAGGGTGTATGATGTTGAAAGACCCGAAACACCCAATGAGCTCAGGAATCACATCACTGATGATGTGTCCCAGCGCATCAGCAAGATGTATCTTTCACCTGTTGTTAAATTTCACACATACTCTCTTTCCCATCATACTATATGGTCAGGTCAAATGTGCATATTCTGTACATTCTGTGCACTCAAATGTGTGGTTCATTGCCCTGGGTCCACTCATACTGCTGTGACTCACCACATTTTAAGTTCAAGTCTTGTTATGCTGTACATTAATAGTGTACCGTATGTGGACCAACTGTAAATACTATACACATTTGACATGATCTCGCAGGCCAAAAAAAAATATTTCACAGGTGAAATTTGCCTCCCTCCTGGCCTGGGGTTGACATCCCTGCTGTAGGTCCTTTATTGTAGTGACCACCAGTGTCTTCTGTCATAAAGCCTAACGAAACACCTCGTGCTGTGAAAGGTGCACGTGCCCTGAGGAGGGCCTGAAGGCATGGGAACTGTGCCAGTGTGTAAAGTCTGGAGGTTAAGACCCCCCTCTTGTAATTCCCCTGACCTTGGAAGATGTAAACAACTAACCGAGTCAAGTTGTTTACCCCGCTAATAGAGCTTAAGGGCTTTTTTGTAGTAGATTTGGAAATATTAGAGTGTGTGTGTGTGTGTGTGTGTGTGTGTGTGTGTGTGTGTGTGTGTGTGTGTGTGTGTGTGTGTGTGTGTGTGTGTGTGTGTGTGTGTGTGTGTGTGTGTGTGTGTGTGTAAAAGTATACCGTGGTATGTGTATAACGGGCAGGGGTCTCATTAGGAGTGAGTTATGGTCCCTGGGTGTTTATTGTGATACACTCAGACCCTCTGGGTTTTTGCATGGGAGCTTATTTGTGTGTCTGCACCCTCATGTATTACCCCTCTATGCTATAGGTAGATATGTGATACGTGTGCGATGTTGCCATATCTAAGCCGGCTCAGCGACCAGCACACTGCTATGCACACACAGGATAGTATTACAGGATCATCCAGTGAATTTGCATGGGCCGGCAAGTTAATGTAATAAATGTGTGGGGTTAAGGCCACAAGAATGCCAATATTCACCTTCATCTGACACGAGTGCTCGACTCGTACCGTAGTGTACCAATGGATTGTGTACTATTTGAAGTCCCAAGGATTTTTGTGGAAAAGCTGATCACATGGAAATATGTTATGGGGGGAGTCTTGTTCTTATGGAAGCAGAAGCAATGTCTGCCTGTCCGTCCCTTCTCTTGAGTATCGTAGTTCAAGTGCATGCACATTTATTGCTTGTTGCTAATAAATACGCCAACCCCATCTTTGTAAATATCCAGGCTAAATGGGGATAGACTTTCAACCATTGGCAAGTCACCATGACTTTGACTGTGCCCAGTCTGGAATGAAATAGCAGGCTGGTTTCCAGCTTACTCTAGTATTGCTGCTTAAATGTGACCCTGACATCAACACAAAGCCAAATGAGCCAAACCTTTTTTTTCTTTCTTTTTTTTCTGAGTGTTTAGAAGGTTGGCTGGCACCAAAGAAACTGGGCTAAAATTTCTAGCACACAGTAGCAGACACTTAAGCTACTCTCTGTAATTCACATTCAGCAAAGTCTGCATATTTGTAATTGACTTGGGTATACAAATGGGTATACATAGAGGTATGTACACTATATACTGTATGTCTTGATGATTTCTGGTATTTTTGTCATGCCATGTGGGTATTAAGGTTAGACGTCGGAGAAAAATCCCACATCTACATTTGAGCAGGGGAAATATTTAATGTATGTTTATTTGATATGCTATGGAGCAGGAGAGTTAAGCTTACAGCAGCACGTGTGTGTGTGTAATTTATGCGTTGGGTCATGTGGGCAGGAGAGTATTCAACATGTGTGTGTATTGATGTGATGAGCTAGGCGGGCTGGAGAGTTTACAGTACCTTGTGGCAGTAGTGCACTGCGGATGTGATCTGTCTGAAGAGGTTTCTGGCCTCTGTCTCAGTCAGTCTCTGTTTCTGCTGGACATAGTCATACAGCTCCCCTCCACTGGCATACTCCATCACTATCACAATCTTGTCACGGCATTCAAA
>NC_085866.1:48584142-48601642 GCF_034702125.1 Engraulis encrasicolus | reverse complement strand
TTCATCGCTCTCTGGCTATCACATTTGGGTGTTGTTGAGCAAGCCTTTTATGGTTTAATGCGAAACCTATTTCATTCCATTTCCTACAGCATATAAGTGCACTGTCAATATTCAAATATTGCCCAATATTAATAGGTCATATTCTGTTCAAGTATACAGTAGTTAGTAGCCCATTGAAGTGAGCATGTGCCTAACTTTTTCTGTGAAACAAAAGAATGCACCTAAGAAAATAGGCCTACTTGTTCCTTTCCCTTACATTCCTCAACTCTCTTTAAAGTTCCAAATGCGGCCATCCTTCTTGAATCATTTATGAACTTGCCTCTTGGCTGTATGAAAAGGGTATCATCTTTTATTCATATGGACACAATACCACAGATGATGGCCCTTTCCCTTAGGGTACACAACAATGTAACAAATGAATTATAAATTAAAATACAGGTGAAACAAGTATTTGTTTATTAATTTTGTAATGCACATATCCATTGCTGTACTACCTGTCCACCTGTTCACTTACAGCAACCATAGGTTGCCACCCCCTTCAGCATGTCTGCTCTGAAGAAAAACACATTTTTTATGGTCTTGTAAAGTCTGACACTAAAAAAGACATAAACACAGCCACACATCGCTGCATGACCAGCAGCTGTCATGACACCTTACCAGACACCTGAAATAGTCATGTTTCCATTCCTACCTCGAAGTTATTTGTAACTGTACTGTGCTGTCAAAAGAGTTAAAAGTGCACTGTGTAAGATGGTGGCCAGAGTAGGTAATTCAACTGTGTATGCTGCTCATGGAAACTGTGCTGCCTATTTCCAAATTTAATCTTTTCATGAGTAATAAACGTATTTTTACTAGTATGACCAACATATATAGTAAGTTTTGCTGCTAAAAATGACTATGTCTGGAAACTCAAAACTCTGCTAGTTGGCATATTAGTCAACTCGACATCAATGACTCTTTGGCCAATTTACATCTGAACTGTACATGAGGAGTTCAGATGCAAAACCCACTAAGTGCCTTTTCAGAAAATATATATTTTTTATAATACAAAGCTATCAAAAATGCATATTTTTTATTTTATTTATGTAATATAACTATTTATATGTATTATCAAGTACATGAATGTAAACCAAACCAACAACGGAGTTCTATAAAAATATAGAAGTGCAGGTCTTCAGAAATGGAGTTAGGGGGTTTTGCATCTGAACTCTTCACATGTGGCCTTTGTAATGTGGAAAGGCTTCAGTCTGACAGGTCCACTCTCCAGAGATAAATACCTTCTGATTCCCACATCAGAATTAGAACCAAGTAAGGCCAGACAGTGGAACAAGCTTAACATCTCGAAGCACAAAAAGGGAAGTCCAGTTACCTACATACAACTAAACTCTTTTGACTAAATAAGATGACCTGCGTGAATGAGAGTCTTGACAGACAATTATTTTACAGTAACTCTGCCAGAATCCCTCTACCTCACTTTATAGTAGCCTAACAGTCATCAAAATGTTATACATGTTGAAACGCTACCAGTTTTAAGTACTGTACCTATTCATCTTTCTAAGCCATTTTGTTTCTGAAAAAAACTGCTTTGAAGCATATCAAGGCAGCATGTCCTATGGTCAGTTGAATGTAAAAAAAATACTCTTTTCAATGAACACAATTCATTTTTACAGCAGCAGCAGCAATGTGCCCTTTGCACCAGGTGATTGCCGTCACCCTGCGCTTTTTGGTGTCATCCTGTCCCATGAAACGATGAGATGGCAGTGGCGATATGGCACTTTACAGCCTCCGCACCAATTGGGCCCCAAGTGGCATTTGGCCGTATTAAAAAACCTTTATGGTGCCTCGTTAGGCCTCTCATGGTGTCTTGGTATACAGCACCTGCTGTATTACGACACTGCACTAGACTAAGCCGCAGGGACATCGGCTGGAGGTGGGCCTCTTGATCTCCATCCTCATTGGTGTGACAAGATGGCACCTGACTGTCCTCTCTTGGTGACACTGGACATTTAATAGCATAACATTAACTTAATGTTTCAGCATTAAGCTCTCCATGTCCTCGTGAGTGGGAGGAGTAAAATGTTTAGTGTACGCATGTCTCGTGTTCTTCTGCATGGTTGAGGACATTTTAAGAACATATAGGTACTGTATGGATTCAATAACACTGATAGAATTGTAGAAAAAGATTTAACACTCTGGGATTAGTGTACAATTATGTAATATTTATAATATTGTAGTTGCCAAATAGATAAACTCATGTTACATACATTACATTCATTACATACTTTTATCACTACAAATACAAAATGTTAGAATTCAGTGTAACGTCAGTGTACTGTAAGTAACTTTTTCACATGTTACTCAAGGAATAATTACATTAATTATTTAGTCAAACAATACACATACTGTATAGGCATCAAACGAATGAAATAAGTGGCATTCTTTTGAAAGATCTTCAATCGGAAAGTTTTGTCTCTTGAGGCCGGAAGTTCACATTGACTGAGTGGACACTGGACGTTAATATGTGACACTGGGCCGTGCAAGACAACATGTATTTTGGGACTGAAGCTTTCATGCTGTACTCAAGTTATATAGTACACTACTTCATCAGAGATGTTTTTTCCCTGATGACAAAGCAGATTTTTTTTTTTCACCTCAGAGCATGATGATAAGTACTGGAGTGTATTTGTTTAATCTGAATGTGAGTTGTCACTGATATGCTGTATGCCTCATTTTTAAATTCCCTAAACACACACACACACACACACACACACACACACACACACACACACACACACACACACACACACACACACACACACACACACACACACACACACACACACACACACACATTCACACACACAGTAGAAACATGTAAACAGACAAACACAAAAACTATCTTTCACACACACTTATAACACGCATTACAACACACACACAAATTCACAGATAAGCATAGCAATGTGCTAGCAAAAACAAATAAACGCACACTATCTCTCGCAAACAACCTGCGATGGCCCTGTTAGTTTTTCATAAGTCAGCCAGTGCAGCATTCTACTATGGTGTGCACTCCTGTTAATGTGTGCAGGACCACGGAGCAGAAGACTCTCTCTCTCTCTCTCTCTCTCTCTCTCTCTCTCTCTCTCTCTCTCTCTCTCTCTCTCTCTCTCTCTCTCTCTCTCTCTCTCTCTCTCTCTGTATGTGTACTGTATGTGTGGTTGTTGATGCCCTGTGGCAAGACCCTGTGTCGACCCCAAGTTGACGTAACAAGCAGTTGGAGTGTTGCCGGTAAACGTGTCCTCCTCTGTGCCTTTGACTAAACAGTTTATATATAATCCATCAAATCTTAGTGTGTGTGTGTGTGTGTGTGTGTGTGTGTGTGTGTGTGTGTGTGTGTGTGTGTGTGTGTGTGTGTGTGTGTGTGTGTGTGTGTGTGTGTGTGTGTGTGTGTGTGCATACTGGGAACCTAGCCACAGTGAAAGAGCCATTGCATAAATGATACAATATGACCAGGATAGACAGATGATTTTATAACTAACATATAAAATGCAATAAAACAAAGAGATTGAAAATCTGAGAAAAAGGGTGTGTGCTCAAACAATGGCACTCAAGGACAGACCGTACAATTACTAGTCTTTTTTTTCATAAGGAGGTATTGGAGCACATGTATCAATCTTACAATCTTATTTCATTTGAGCAAGCAAAAAACCCAAAAAAACCTTTTCAGCAAAAAAACCCCAAAACGTTTTGAAACAGCATATTCCCATATGAGACAACCCCCCCCCCCTTTTCCTTCACTGATTCAGTCATTTGTTATACTCAACCATCACTCAACCCACTCATCAGTCAGTCCAATGGATAACCAGTTATTTTCCACATAGCTCCTCTCTCCCGTAGCCACTGATGGTCACTCTTCCACATGGACTGCAGTGGCTCCAGTCCAGTCAACACACCATCCGTGCTCCTCCTTCACTAATAGGGCTGTACTGCCCATCATTTCCCGATGGGCACGGCACCCTCGTGGGCCCCTATTTTCAGAAATGTTAACACCCCCCTTTTTGGGTGCGGAGGGTGCGGAGCCCACAGGTGAGTCAGCTCTGCTCCGCCAATTATGAGGGGCCCCTTTAACCCAAAAGTGCCCAGGCCCTATGGTTCCCCCAGTTCAGCCCTGTTCACTACCATGACCCCCCCCCTTCTAGCCGCCCACATCCACCCACCATGCCATCTCTTCCACCCACCCTGACTCCTCTTCCTCTTCCTCTTCCACGTCTACACACCCTAGCGAGCCACCCACACCTTTAGCCTCTCCCTGACCTCTGGAGCTCCATGGCAGGATGAGAGAGGGCTACATGGAGCTGTGTCAGCAGCTAGGCTGCCCCAACGCTTATTTACCTCCACTCCTTTCCTGTTTCGGTCTGTCTGGTCATCATAAGCTGTCTGCAGTTTCGCCTCTTCTGAGTTTTTCTTCACAGACTTGATCTTACAGCAATAGTGAGTAGATTCTACAAATTATACATGTGTAACCGAGGTCTTGCTGTGCTTGTTTGCCACTTGGGGCTCAAACCCGCGCCTTACTTAATACTAATTCACGCGCCACTTTGGCATGGGAGACACGGCAGGTACCACTGAGCTAAAGGTCCGGATGGATAGCTCGGAGCCACCAATACTGTGTGAGGCGTTGAAAGGGAGGTGTACTAACTAACTAATCTAACCAACTAATTTCACCAAATTGTTTTCAGAAAAACATTGAAAAAGCTACTTAATGTTGCTCTAAGCAGGACAGCGATGGTGATATACATACAGTATATATCTGCTCTTTTTTCTGGCAGAACACATCTCATCAGGGTTAATATGGAACAATGTGGATGTCCTGTCTCCTTTTTTCTTGAGTTAAGACAAAGCCATTCGAAGATTAAAGGTCTACTTGTCACGCTGTAATCTGAACAGAATGTTTTGGAGGCTTTTGGGCCAGTAAAACTTGGATCTGGGCCAACGACAAAAAAAGAGCAAAGATTCAATAGGTGGAAGTCATTAAGAGATAAACATCCGCACTGTGACACTCATAAATGTAGCCAGTGAAATCATGTCACACAGCCTCTCTCTCTCTCTCTCTCTCTCTCTCTCTCTCTCTCTCTCTCTCTCTCTCTCTCTCTCTCTCTCTCTCTCTGGTTTGTATGTGAAACTATTTTACATAAACCGTTTTCCCTCGCTGTCTCTACAGTATCTCCCCCTCTCTTATTTGCCTATTTCTTTCTTTGTCTTAATGGGTATCTCTTCCCGCAGCTATCTTCTTTCTTTTTCTCTCTTTGTGATAGTGTGTGTGTGTGTGTGTGTGTGTGTGTGTGTGTGTGTGTGTGTGTGTGTGTGTGTGTGTGTGTGTGTGTGTGTGTGTGTGTGTGTGTGTGTGTGTGTGTGTGTGTGCATGGACCAATGTGTGTGTCTGGGAGAAAGATAGGGAAGCTGGGGGGGCGTGAATGTTTACACTGTTTTGCACCTGTGCTTTCCCAAGGTTAATCCTGAGGTCCCGTTTTGGACGCTGCATTTAACCCGCCCCAAAGCCAGTGGGTGTCACTCTCCGCAGGGCTGTTTGTGATAACTTGAAGGGGCGGGGTGGGGTCTCCCATAATAAAGATAGGTAGTGAGCTGCTCCACTGTCATTCTGTCACCTTACCTCAAATAGAACATCTCCCACACTCAGGACTTTTGGGGGGGTTTTGGATTTTTCTTGCCCCAAGTTAAAAGCAGCCTTTTTTTGTTGGACAGAAAAATCCTCTGAAAACCTTGCTTACTTTTTGGGCTTGCTTTTTGTTCTACAATTGAGTGACAGCTACTAGCTGAAGACACCTTTTCCCACCCAAACAGCTTGAACACCCTGGACCTGGTGAAGCTTGCTAAGACAGAGCGAGGTCAACGAGATGAGGCTAAGCATGTTTGAGCAGAAGACGGGGGAGTTCAGCGTGGCCAGGGGAGTGCTGGACGAACTTGGCCTGGACGAGGTGGGAGGCAAGCGGGCAGGTGGACACAAAGGACCCTCTCTGAAGAGCAAACTACGGGACTCAGTCCGGTAAGAACACTCCCACACCGTACACACATATGCGCAAACTGACATTTGGTCACCACTGCTGTTAAACTCTTGGCTAAGTACAATTTCTTGTGTCTAAAGCTTTTTTGTGCATATTTGACTACGTGTATTTGTGTATATTTGTACATTTTTGCTACATTTTGTCTGTTTTTCTGCCCATCTCCATTACCTTTACATACTGTACTTTGAGACACTCTTGTTGGCAGCAGCTGCTGTGTGTTTTTGCTCCATTTTGTTAGTTTTATATGCCATATTGGTTTTTAAAATCTCCCAGTGCAATCTTTGGGATATTTGCAATTTCAGTCACAGTCATTACATTGCAATCTTTGGAATACTTGTAAAGAATGAAAATGCTAAGTATATATGAAGACGTCGGGCAATCATGGGTAAGCGGTTAGGGTCAGACTTGTATTCCAAAGGTTGCCGGTTCGACTCATGACCCACCAAGTTTTTCGGGGTAGTAATTAACCAGTGCTGTACTCCATCCTCCTCTGTGACTGAGGTACTCTGTGCATTGGTACCGTCCCGCCACACTGCTCCCTTGGGGCGACATTGGGGGCTGCCCCCTTGCACAGGCGAGGCATAAATGCAATGCTGTACAACATGTGTGCAGTGAGCACTGTGTGCTGTGGAATGCTGTATCACAATGACAATGGGTGTTGGGGTTTACCAGGTGTGCTTTCACTGTCAAGGTTCATGTCCTACAACTAAGTTCTGGGAAACATTGTGAAGAGACAACAGATGATTAGCCACTTACACTTCATTGCTGATGCACAACATTCCTGAGACATTTTTTAGTAGTACACGTCAAGGTGGTGCAACCACGGCTAATGCCACTATTTTATGGATTAAGTGGGTTTTTTGTGTATTGTCTAAGAAGCATATTCATTGCAGTACATTAATTAATAATTAGTATTATTTATTTTTTTATTATTACATTTGCTGTGGTTCTACCACATGACATTTGAGCCCAAAAGAACGTCATTGACCCATAAGCATCTTTTTATGGGATCTGAAAAGATTTTTACACCCTGTGGCACTGCATCAGTGGTTTAAAAAAAATCATCAAATGTCATCATCAAAGTCATGTATGTATGTATTTTTACCCATTTGTTGTTTGTGTGTGTGTGTGTGTGTGTGTGTGTGTGTGTGTGTGTGTGTGTGTGTGTGTGTGTGTGTGTGTGTGTGTGTGTGTGTGTGTGTGTGTGTGTGTGTGTGTGTGTGTGTGTGTGTGTGTGTGTGTGTGTGTGTGTGTGCGCACGTGTGAGAAAGAGAGAGAGAGAGAGAAAGGGTGAAAGAAAGAGCACATGCTTAAGTGTTTTTGGGGGGGCATTAGTGCAGGTGTAGCATGCATCAACGTGAGCCTCACAGTGCAAAGTTCACTCCTCTGTGGATCAGGACATTTTAGTGATGTCCACAAAACATTTACTACATGCCGCATCCACACACTCACACACACTCTACTTACGTAAGTCACCTTCAACACTATCCTCACTCCTGCAATAATACATTGTGTCCATTGGCTTACGTCCAACATTGTTAGTAGGAGACTGTGTCTGCTAGGTTTTATGGGACAAAAAAAGAACACAAAAAATTAACTACATCCCGCATCCACACCCACACTTATGCAGACTTACGTAAGTTACCTTTTAACACAGTCTGCGCTCCTGTAATATCATTGTCTGCATTGGCTTGCTTCCAATCGATTGGTAGTAGACGTCCTCCTCTTAACAACTCATTATATCCCCAAAAGGAAGTGGCAGGGATATTATGGGTTTGCCCTGACTGTAGCCGCCACAGATATTTCATGTTAAGACACAATAGCTTTTGATCAGGTGGGCAGATTTGCACCAAATCTTGTATGCTACCACTGCATTATATGTACATGAAGTTGCATTGTCCAGCTATCCATCCATGTACCAATCTATCCATTCCTTCATCTTTGCAGCGAAAACAATGAATAGGACTGCAAATAAATCATAAGGTAATTGAGATGAAAGGTTTGGACAGGCAAATAAATCGCTTGTGTGAACATTGGAAAAGGGCTTCAAAACTGAGAGAGCCGAACGCTCTTACAGTCTAACAGTCAAATTGAACAGTCTTCTAAGTTGTCTTACCGTATTCTCTAAGTGTTTAATTAATACTGAACATGTCCTATCCATCCGTCCATCCATCTATCCATCCATCCATCCATCCATCCATCCATCCATCCATCCATCCATCCATCCATCCATCCATCCATCCATCCATCCATCCATCCATCCATCCATCCATCCATCCATCCATCCATCCATCTATCATTGCTATCCATCCCTCCTCCTCTCCCCTCCTCAGGTGCACTCTGCCCCGGCTGAAGGCCTGTCTCTTCTCCTGGCTGCCGGTGCTGTCATGGCTGCCACGCTACAACCTGCGTGAGAACGGCATGGGGGACCTCATCGCTGGCATCAGTGTGGGAATCATGCACCTGCCTCAAGGTGAGTCCTCCTCCACACACCATCATTACTCTTACTGATGTAATTACCGGTACAATGTTGATCTTACAGTACATGGTTTATACAGTGCACCAGCTATTCCACTGTACCTGATGGGGTAGATACACTGTAAGAGTATATTTTCTTTTACTTCATATACCTCTGCTCCATGAATCCTAAATCACCACCCCCACTACAACATCCGTCACCGCCGCACAACATCAACCATCACTACCCCTAATAAATTCACTACCCCCATCTGAAAACATCCATCTCCACCCTGACTAAAATAATCACCCTTAAACCACCTCTATCCCTTCTTGCCCTCTATTGAAACAGTAATTGAAACCCCATTATCGAAACCTCCACCACTACCACCAACCAGCAGCAGCACACATTACATGTTGCAGTATTAATTAAACACTTAAGCGGTTTTCAGGCTGGCCAGAACAATGCCAGTGAGGGTTCCTACAGTACATGATGTTCAAGATTAGGTGCCGGAACTGGCCCCCGGCATTTTTGTTGTTGTTGACCTGTTTTCAGCTGGGAGCAGGTTTCAGTCTTAAAAACTTCGATTGGGAGGGTGCTGCTGGCCCAAATGCTCTACTTAATTTTTCAAGAAAGAGGCCACACCTTGCACATAGTGTTTTCATTGTACAGTTTCTGTTGAATTTAAGCTGCAGAATTGAGTGTGCTCCTCACCCTCTTACCTCTCACTAAAAACACCAGTACCATCTCATCATCTTCGTCGTCTGCGTCGTCGTCGTCGTCGTCGTCGTCGTCGTTGTCCTCATCATTTGTTTTTGCTCACTGAAGTCACCAAATATGGCTAGCTCATGTGTGTGACTCACACTTTTGTGCTGGAAAAAGTTCTTATTGCTATCTATGTGATGCCTATCTATTGTACGGTGTATGTACTGTGCTGTATTTGATGGCTATCGTAATGAATAGTATGTGCAATAACAAAATGTACCATGGAATAAAATCAATGTTTCATATAAAATGTTGACGCTTTGTTGTTGCTTTATCTAAGACATGAAAAAGTTTGTTGAATGTACAGTTTCTGTTGAATTTAAACTGCAGAATTGAGTGTGCTCCTCACCCTCTTACCTCTCACTAAAAACACCAGTACCATCTCATCATCTTCGTCGTCGTCTGCGTCGTCGTCGTCGTCGTCGTTGTCGTTGTCCTCATCATTTGTTTTTGCTCACTGAAGTCACCAAGTATGGCTAGTTCATGTGTGTGACTCACACTTTTGTGCTGGAAAAAGTTCTTATTGCTATCTATGTGATGCCTATCTATTGTACGGTGTATGTACTGTGCTGTATTTGATGGCTATCGTAATGAATAGTATGTGCAATAACAAAATGTACCATGGAATAAAATCAATGTTTCATATAAAATGTTGACGCTTTGTTGTTGCTTTATCTAAGACATGAAAAAGATCCGCTCTTTCCCGCTGTCACATTTTTTTTTCACATTTCTCCCCCAAAAGACATTTTAAGACAACTGATCAGGGAGCTGAAATCTGTGGACCTCTTTTATGTCTCAGTTTCCTTGCGTGTTGGTGGTTCAGCACCTTTGTAGAATAAGGATATGTGGTAACACTTTATTTTAGGGATACATCTATTAGCACTAATACATACAATATTAATGCCTGTGTAAGTAACTTGTAAGGCATGTACTAAGCAAAATCAGACAGTTGTTAGACATTTATTCGCAAATGTCTTGTTCATGCTCAATAAGGGATTTATTGCCAATATAACCTTAGTAAGGACCTAGTTGACCTAGATCTCTTTTTATGAGTAAGCAGTAAGGGCCAGAATACAATGTGTATAAGCTCCTGGTACACTGTGTGAACAAACCCTAAACAGTGTGAAAACAGATGTGGAATAAGGGTCCCTATTCTAAAGTGAGGCATTGCTCAGCGCAGATGGCTTAGGGCCCCCGCACTACCTAGGGTCCCCACTCTACCCAGCCCCCCTATTAGGCAGCAAAGTGTAAGAATTGAACTGATCTCACAACAGTCTAGTTAGATATGTAATCCTCACTTTTTCCACTCAGTAGAGTCAAGGGTAACAGGAAGCAATATATAGCAGGGATTGGACGCAAACTTCTCAATGACGGGGGGAGGGTGGGGGGTTGGGGTGCTGTGATGTCATTTTTTCATACACCAATTCGTTTTAATTGTAAAAACCCCACAATAATTGCAGAATATAACGATGAGTACAAATTTGGAAGCGAAACTAAGCTATTCCTTTGTAATAAAGAAGTTAATGTTTGAGAAACGTAGCAGTGCATGATGGGTACACTCTTAGTCAGAAATGCAATGCATGGCCAATGCAGCAATAACATTTCTGTTCATGGTTCAGAGCCGGGTAGGTTGTCTGTAGATTGCGTACCCATCACTGCACTTCTTGGAGCTAATGTTCTCAAACATTAACTTAATTATCACAAAAGAATAGTTTAGTTTTGCTTCAAAACTATTACTCTTCATAATGTTCTGCATTTATTTTGGGGTTTTTACAATTAAAACTCCGTGGTACATGAAAAAATTACATCTCACAACCCCACCGTCATTGAGAAGTGTACGTCCAATCCTTGCTATATAATAGCTCCTGTTACCTTTCTTACATTAATTTGAACAAGAGAAAACTAGATATCTCAGTGGATTAAGAAGTAGTCATTTAATATACCCTTACACTTCGCTAACCAGGGGGTGCTAGGTAGTGTAGGCCTTGGTAGTGTGGGGGCCCTAGGTAATGAGGGGTACCTAGGTAGTATGGGGTCCCTAAGCCATCTGGGCTGAGCAATGCATCACTTTAGAATAGGGACCCTTATTCCACATCTGTTTTCACACTGTTTAGGGTTTGTTCACACAGTGTGTCGGGAGCTTATCGACATTGTATTCTGCCACTTACTACTTACTAATAAATAGGAATATAGGCTTACTGGTCCTTACTAAGGTTATATTAGTAATAAATCCCTAGTTGTGCATGAACAAGACATTTGCGAATAACTTACATGCTTAACAAATGTTTGATTTTGCTTAGTACATGCCTTAGAAGTAACTTGGACAGGCAATAAAAATGTATGTATCAGTGCTAATACGTGTATCCCTAAAACAAAGTGTTACCGGATATGTTAACCCTATTGTGTTGTTTGAGCCTTTTTATTGAAGTTTTATTGTTCTCGTAATATTTGAATGGCAAGAATTCACACACATAGACGATAGGACCTCTTAACAGTAATTTCCAATAATAAAATCCAAAAATCAAAAAATGGCACTTACAGTACATCATTTTGAATAAATAAACAAATCTCAATGCAGTGTCTCACCAAAGCATGTTTAGTCAGGTGGGTGCTATGTGCTGTAAAGGGATGGCGACATGGCGTACTCCTTTCTCCTAGCATTTTGCTTTGTACAGTATGACCAATCTCTCTCTCTCTCTCTCTCTCTCTCTCTCTCTCTCTCTCTCTCTCTCTCTCTCTCTCTCTCTCTCTCTCTCTCTCTCTCTCTCCCCCTCTAGGTATGGCGTATGCCCTGCTGGCCTCTCTGCCTCCGGTCTATGGCCTCTACACCTCCTTCTACCCAGTCCTCATCTACTTCATCTTCGGCACCTCCAAACACATCTCCATAGGTCAGCACCAACATCCCTCCCTCTTATATCGTTTTTGGTCTGTTGAGGTGTGTGTATGTTTGTTGTATGCAAAGCTAAAGGCTGACGTATGTACAGTACCTTAGCTTATGTGTGCCCATTGCTGTGTTCTCTATGATGGGCTAAAATAGTTTTACCATTTTGTTTTGCTGAACAAAATATATAATCTAAAAGGAGACGTTTATTTTTGTTATCCAGTACTCACAGAATAGACATTTACTCTTTGATGGAACAAGCAAAGCTATCCATCTGATAGTGTAAAAAACATTGAAGGAATTGTGGAGGATAAGAAAGGAATGTGCCCAAATCCAGTCCAGGACCTCAAGTATGGGTACAGGTACTTTCAGGTCATAGATAGAATTGTTTGTGAGGAAGTGGTGTGTAGACATAGCAGTGTGGTAGATCAATGGTAGTTGTGGACTGTTTTTTATTTGATATGGTTTCTTTTTCTTTCTGTATGTGTGTGTGTATGCGTGCGTGCGTGCGTGCATGCGTGTGCGTGTGTGTGTGTGCATGTGAGTGTGTGTGTGTCTGCGTGCATGTGAGTGTGTGTGCATGTGCATCAGGCTTGTACGAAATTCCGAATGGAAAGAATTTCCATTCAAAGTAATGCCATAATACGAACACTAGGTGGTGGTGTTCTATGCACTTTCAATGGGTGGTGAAACTTAAATTCAAAGAAATTCAAGGCAATGGCACCACCTAGTGTTCGTATTAGGGCATTATTTTGAATTGAAATTCTTTCCATTCGGAATTTCGTACAAGCCTTATGTGCATGTGCGTGCATGCGTGTATATGTGTGTATCTCTCACACCATTCGCATGCTCTGTGTGAAGGTACTTTTGCTGTGATCAGCATCATGATTGGCAGCGTGGCTGAGCGGATGGCTCCGGACTCTGACTTCATGAGGAACGTCACCAACAGCTCCTCCTCATTTAGAGACATGGAGATGGAGGTCGACACCGGGGCCAGAGACGCCTTACGTGTCAAGATAGCCATCGCCGCCACCGTACTCAGCGGAATATTCCAGGTACCAGTCCAACTCTTACAGTAGCGCACAGTCGCAAACGCAAAGTCGTTTTACCTTAACATGTACAGGAATGGGCCTGTGCCTTGTAGAGTAGGACAACCATCAAAACATTTTATGATTATATATGATTATTATGAGGATACAGTAATGGCAGTAGTAGTAAGGCTAGTATCTGATTGTAAATATATTTTGATAGGCAGACTTAATACATTGTCCATTTTGTCCTTGTTTAGTTCCTGAGTTAACACTTTTTATTGCAGTAATACTATGCCGACATGTCAGAAGGTGTCATAATATTTGAGCCACGACTAAAACTATAAATGTCATGACTGAGCAGCAAAAAAGCTCTGTTTTCTTTCACAACAGCATGTCTCTCATGTCCACTCAGAAGTTCTCTCCTGAAGAGACCCCTTGACCTCGTCATAAGCCTGTCTATGCCCCCCTTAGTATTTCAAAACTATAAAACTGACGAATGCCCCCCAATTTGCAACTGAACCCCCCAAGGCCTCCCTAATGCCCCTTAGGGAGCTGTAGATCTCACTGCTGAGAAACGTTAGTGTAGCCTCTTACTGCAGATAGGGTTGCCGACGGGCCTATTCAGTATTTGCTGAAAATACTCATAACAGCATTGCTATGACAGTACCGAGAGCCTTAAGTAACAGATTAAGACATAGACATTACAATTTTGGTGACAGTAAGGTTATAACATAGGCTCTGCGCTAAGGGGTTAAATCATTCCTGTGACGTCTCCTCCCGCCCCTACCTCCCCTCCCCTGTTCAGGTCCTGCTGGGACTGGTGCGGTTTGGCTTCGTGGTGACGTACCTGTCTGAGCCACTGGTGAGGGGCTATACCACGGGGGCGGCCACGCACGTGGTCATCTCCCAGCTCAAGTACATGTTCGGAGTCAGCCCACAGCGATTCACCGGGCCCTTTGCACAGATATACGTGAGTTACACACCTTGGACAGGTGCACACACTCAAACACATGCACACGCACACACACATAAACACAACACTCAAACACACACACACACATGCACACACGCGCGCACACACGCGCGCACGCACACACACACACACACACACACACACACACACACACACACACACACACACACACACACACACACACACACACACACACACACACACACACACACACACACACACACACACACACACACCACACACACACACACACACAGACAAATACAACATTCAAGCACTGACAGACACATATAGACCCCAAAAAGTGCATATTGCAATGCATGTATTTGTATATAGATATAGCTGTATACTGCACGTTGTTGTGTAAGTAGACACACAGAAAATCCACTGACATGCTCTTGTGCCTTATATCAGATCTAAATTATTAGTCATTCTGCCCCCTGCTGTGTGTAAATGATATTGCAATGACATTGCAATGACTTAACCCCAAAGTTGCTCCTGGTGGCAGCTGCGTGGCAGCCACCGGTGTGTGAATATGAGTGTGAATGGGTGAATGTGAGGCATACAATGTAGAGCGCTTTGAGTGCTCGGGGGAGTGGGAAGGCGCTATATATTATAAATGCAGTCCATTTACCATCATTCCAGATTCTCATCGACCTGTGCTATCGGCTGCCTGACACTAATTTGGCCATCTTAACGGTGAGCTTGGTGGCCCTGGCTGTCCTCATCATCGTCAAGGAGTTAAACGCCTGCTACAGCAAGAAGCTGCCTCTACCCATCCCCATTGAACTCATTGTGGTGAGTGGGACAGTCTGTTTGTGTTTAGGACAGCACGATTCTTGTTCTCATGCGTTGCTCTTGAAAAGATGGATGGATGGATGGATGAATGACTGAATGAATGAATGAATGAATGAATGAATGAATGAATGAATGAACGGACGGATGGATGGATGGATGGATGGATGGATGGATGGATGGATGGATGGATGGATGGATGGATGGATGGATGGATGAAGGAACCTGTAAATACCGGTATATTATAGTTTTGGTACCGTGTCGCTTGTGTTATTTCACAATATACTGTAGGTTGGATGTGCAATTTTTAGTGAAACCAGCAGGTGGCCCTGTTGTTCAAGATGTGCTTGCATCTGTGCTTGGTAAGATTTGAAGTACATAAACTGCAAATGCTGAAACATGGTCATTTAATGAATACATTTGATGAAATATGAATGTAGTTCATTTTTCATATTTCAGTTGACACTATAATGGGAAAAGGTTTATTCTTTTTTTTCTCTGTACTCTACAGATAATAGGGGCCACTCTGGTCTCTTATTATGGAACTCTTCGTGAGACATATGATGTGCAGGTGGTCGGGGAGATCCCAAGTGGGTAAGTTTCACACACTCTGTGTGTGTGTGTGTGTGTGTGTGTGTGTGTGTGTGTGTGTGTGTGTGTGTGTGTGTGTGTGTGTGTGTGTGTGTGTGTGTGTGTGTGTGTGTGTGGTGTGTGTGTCTGTGTCTGTGTCTGTGTCTTCGTCTCTTTGTCTCTGTGTTTGTGCGTGTGCGTGCGTGTGTGTGTGTGTGTGTGTGTGTGTGTGTGTGTGTGTGTGTGTGTGTGTGTGTGTGTGTTTGTGTGTGTGTGTGTATGTGTGTGTGTGGCATGCATGCGTGCGTGGCATGCATGTGTGGGTGAGTGTGTGGCGTGTGCTAGTGCATGCCATCGGCTGGATAACATAGCTGTAACTATGTATACATGTCATGGCCTTGGGGCCTTTAGGGCTGATTATGTGTAGCAAAGCCATAACAGAGAGGCCCGATAGGGAAGGAGACAAGGGAATGGGCCGTGTGTGTGTGTGTGTGTGTGTGTGTGTGTGTGTGTGTGTGTGTGTGTGTGTGTGTGTGTGTGTGTGTGTGTGTGTGTGTGTGTGTGTGTGTGTGTGTGTGTGTGTGTGTGTCTGTGTGTCTGTGTGTGTGTGTGTGTGTGTGTGTGTGTGTGTGTGTGTGTGTGTGTGTGTGTGTGTGTGTGTGTGTGTGTGTGTGTGTGTGTGTGCCTTCTCTGCCCTATCGCATTGGAGTGCCATGTCAACAACTCAACTCAGTAAGTGAAATTAAGCAGTGAAATAAGACTGTCACAAAGTAACAACTTGAAGAAAGAAGCAAGGCGCTTTGTCTCCCGTCAGTTAGCACAGCTGTCAGTATGAAAACTACCTCAATCTGTGAATCATTTTTTTGCCGTAATGACACAGGTCGATTCATTCTCTTCTCAGTGACGGAAAACATTTGCAGGGTTTTTCTGAACTCGGGATACATGCTGGATACACAAGAGATGTTGTATGGTGCATGTCCCAGAAAAGACAAGGTCAAAAGACAGAGGGCAGGGCCAAAACCAAGTACTCTATTGGTCGCCATTGAGCTGAGTCAAGGAAATCACCAAAAACATTCCACATTGTAACAGGGGATATTTCACTTTGTGCTTTTCAAATGTCATAATCCAAATATTAGCCACATTATGATCATGAGCTGCTGGGTTCAGAGCAAGAGAAAAGTAGCGGTTTATAGCCCGGAAACTACAGTATTTGCAGAGCACCATTCGTGTAATGTTCAGCTCAAAATATTTTAGAAATTTGGAAAGAAAAAAGTCGGCATACTATGTAGTGTCAGAAGGATGCTTTATTAGTAATCTACTAAAGCCAATCTCAAGCCTCTGGCAGTTGCCTACAACAATATGTGTCGATTTGTGCTAAGGTGCCCCTACAGAACACGTCATTGCACTCTGTACATTTTTCCACCCAAAGTAAGGGTACAGTTTCACTGGTTTCTGATCATCTTCAAATATCTACACCTTAACTAGCCACTTTATCTAAAACAATATTTGAAACCATATCAAACAAACTTAAGGTTAAGACACACTGAACACCTTTCTCTTATTGTGCCACACACCTCCAAAGAAAGCTCCTTTTGATTTCACCAAATGAATCACAGCATATTTCTCTTTTTTCCCTGTCAAGTGGAAAATGGTGCACACGTCACAGTGAAGTGGAAACCACCTGCATAATCAAGGTCGAGGAGCAGGGCTTCTGTAGCCAAGAGCCCTCATTCCTCACACGTATCCCCGCACTACTTGGAAGCAGTATTGGAATAACTCCTAGGAAAACACCCTTGTGCTTGTGTGTGTATGTGTGTGCGTGTGTGTGTGCGTACGTGCTTGCCTGCATGCATGCGTCTGTGGGTATGTGCAGTCCATCACCATCTTTTATAGTGAGATGTTTGTTTAGCACTAAGTGACCTTGTCACACTCCGATGATCTAAG